>NC_080541.1:3966934-4279434 GCF_028640845.1 Ahaetulla prasina
TATCCAAATAAAACAGAATAACAGAGTTGGAAGGTCTTCTACTCCAAACCTTGATCAAACATGGGATTTCTTATCATTTTGGACAAATGGCTGTCCAATCTCTTCTTGAAAACTTCCAGTGATGCAGCACCCACAACCTCTGGAGGCAAGTCGTTCCACTGATCAATTGCTCTCATTGTCAGGAAATTTCTCATTTCTAGGTTGAATCTCTCCATGATTAGCTTCCATCCAATACTTCTTTTCTTGCCCTCAAGAAAATAGTGGTTTGGAAAATAGGTCGACTCCCTGTTGGAGTCCAGAATAGAATAGAATAGAATAGAATAGAATAGAATAGAATAGAATAGAATAGAATAGAATAGAATAGAATTCTTTATTGGCAAAGTGTGATTGGACATACAAGGAATTTATCTTGGTGCAGATGCTCTCAGTGTACATAAAAGGAATAGAATAGAATAGAATAGATTACATTTATTTATTTTTTAAAATATACTTTATTAAACTTTTTTACATTAAAAACATAGAAAGCAAAAAAAAGGGAAAAGGTTATATCATTTAACAGCTATTTGTGGTGATTATAGGTTTTTTTTTATTGGCCAAGTGTGATTGGACTCACAACGAATTTGTCTTGGTGCATATACTCTCAGTGTACATAAAAGAAAAGATACCTTCATCAAAGTATGGAGAGAAACAGACTCAAACTCAATCCCTCCAAGATGGAGTGGCTGTGGATGCCGGCACCCCGGTACAGTCAGCTGCATCCGCAGCTGACTGTCAGGGACGAGTTAGTGGCCCCAAAGGAGGTGGGTCACAACTTGGGCGTCCTCCTGGATGGACGGCTGTCCTTTGATGAACATCTGGCGGCCGTCTCCAGGAGGGCCTTTTACCAAGTTCGCTTGGTCCGCCAGTTGCGTCCCTTCCTTGACCGGGATGCCTTATGCACGGTCACTCATGCTCTGGTTACGTCTAGGTTGGATTACTGCAATGCTCTCTACATGGGGCTGCCCTTGAGGTGCACCCGGAGGCTACAGTTAGTCCAGAATGCGGCTGCGCGAGTGGTAATGGGAGCCGCTCGTGGCTCCCATGTAACATCACTACTCCGTAGTCTTGAGGGAATTATTTGTTTAGCAGAGTGATGGCGTTCGGGAAGAAAATTTTCTTGTGTCTAGTTGTTCTGGTGTGCAGTGTTCTGTAGCATCATTTTGAGCGTAGGAGTTGAAACAGTTTATGTCCAGAATGTGAGGGATCTGTAAATATTTTTATAGCCCTCTTTTTGACTCGTGCAGTATACAGGTCCTCAATGAAGGCAGGTTGGTAGCAATTGTTTTTTCTGCAGTTCTAATGATCCTCTGAAGTCTGTGTCTGTCTTGTTGGGTTGCAGAACCAAATCAGACATTCCCATCCCACTCAGGGTGGTATTTGCCGGTTCTCCAAACTACTCAAAATTTCCACTACCAGTTCTTTAGAACCTGGTCAGAACCTGCTGGATTTCACCCCTGGTTTGAACTTTGCTCCCACTAGTCTCTTGGTGCAAGGCCCCATAAGCAGCCTCTTAAGAAATTTGAAATATATTCCTTAAAATAATTAGATAGTACCCTTGTTAAAAGAGAAGTCTATTCTGGTTCCAAGCCGGAAGAAATAAAATGGAGGCTGATTGGAAAGAAGGATTCTGTTTATTGATTAGCAGAACCACCAACAGCATGTGGTTCTGGGACAGCTGACAAATTGGTTGAATCAGTGGAGGGATCTTTATATGTTTCTGTGATTTTGAAGTTTGAACTGTTCTTAGGATTGTGCAATGAAGGGGCTTTTGCGTCTCTTGCTATTTCATTGGTGGTGGGTTGATCCTTTTATATCCTTAAGGTCACATCCTATCCTTCTTAATCCCATCAACTGGAGCTGAAGGTGTTTTGTTTGTGAATAGGTTGGCCTGGATTTCTTAATGGGCCGAAAATATCCATCTCTAAAGATTTCAGGACGCAGTGGCTTAGTGGGTAAGACGCTGAGCTTGTCGATCGAAAGGTCGGCAGTTCAGGGGTTCGAATCCCTAGCGCCGCGTAACGGGGTAAGCTCCCATTACTTGTCTTAGCTTCTGCCAACCTAGCAGTTCGAAAGCACGTAAAAAATGCAAGTAGAAAAAATAGGGACCACCTTTGGTGGGAAGGTAACAGCGTTCCGTGCGCCTTTGCGTTGAGTCATGCCGGCCACATGACCACGGAGACGTCTTCAGACAGCGCTGGCTCTTCGGCTTTGAGATGAGCATTCAGGAATGCTCCTAGAGTCAGGAATGATTAGCACATATGTGTGAGGGGAACCTTTACCTTTTTAAAGATTTCAGGCATCTGCTGGAGGTTGTCTTACTATGCAGGAAACTGGGTCTGCTTTCTGCCTTGAAGAGCATGTTTCTCCATTTTTCTTTGGGGAAATATAATATTCTGCCTCTTTTGATATTCCCCAAAATATTTCATTCGGGGTGTGTGTGTGCATAATAACTACTTACACCCTCTTTAAGGGAAGTAAGGTATTATTATGTAGAGAACAAGGAGGTGACTTCCCCACTTTGTCCTACATTCCTCTCTTGCCCTCTTGCCTTGAGGAATCTACCTCCGAGGCAGGTAGATTCCTCAAAAAATAGTTTTATTGGATATGCCATATTGGCACGGGCTGGTGAAAACCGACTCTAAATGTTCCTGTGGTTTTCACCTAATTAATTTTCACTTTCTCAAAATAATCATAGTCCAATCAGGATACAGTCCAGTTGCTAGGTGACCTCAGTCCCCTCCTTCCAAGCACCTGGTGAAATGTCCTTGGTTCCCAAGAAAAAGTATTTTGTTTTGACTACAAACCCCAGCTGTCTCTACTCCCCCCTCCCTATCCCTTAGCTCCAGTTGTGGCAGCCTTGAAGCCTCAAAATGGCCTCAGTCAGGTCAGCTTCAGGGTTGACCCAAGGACAACTTGCATTGTCTTCCTTCGACATTCTTCTAGTGCTGTCTTTTCAAATCTTTTTTTGGCTGGTGCTGGACATTTAATCTCGCCTGCAGGAAATTGATTCTGCTGCTGAGATGCTTCTCTTTCCTCATGCTCACGCCAGGAATATTTCAGGAACGCAGGAAAAAAATTAGGAAATGTGCCCTCAGCCTATTGCGGTATGTGTTAATAGAAGCTAATGCATTTTTGTTTTCCATTATTAAGCTTGATTAAGCTAATGTCATCGTTCCTTTGAGTTCTCTGTCAAGAGAAATACACTAATTTATTTTGCCTGAAGATGATTAAGCAGAAGGTTTTAGGGTGTCCTGCCTTGGAATTAATTTGTATAGGTCAGCAAGAACCATAGAATCATAAGGATGGGAGAGAAGTTCTCCTTCGCCTGGACTTTCGGACCGCCACCCAGCACCGCAGGGAGACGGAACCAATGCGTTGGTTCCATCCCAGGCGCCTGATGGACCCTGAGAGGTTCCTGACGGAGCTTGGGCCGTTCCCTGAGGATCTGGCCCACGGCACGGCTGAAGAACTAGTTGTGGCCTGGGAACAGGCCGCGGCTGGGGCTTTGGACTGTGTCGTGCCTTTGCGGCCTCTGACCCGGCGCAGATCTCAGCCGGCCCCTTGGTTTTCCGAGGGGCTGAGGGAGATGAAACGCTGGAGAAGATGCCTAGAGAGTACCTGGAGGTCCAGCCGTTCCGAAGCTGACCGGACACTAGTTAGGTCTTATTCTAAGGCCTACCTAGTGGCATTGAGGGAGGCGAAGCGTTCTTACGTTTCCACCCTCATTGCGTCGGCAGATAACTGCCCGGCCGCCCTGTTTCGGGTGACCCGCTCTCTCCTTCACCAGGAGGCACGGGATGACCCTTTGCAGGGACGTGCCGAGGAGTTTAGTGGTTATCTATACGATAAAATCGTTCAGCTCTGGGATGATTTGGACCGAAATTGGGATGATCCAAGTGAGAGGGTGGAGTCGCGTCTTGTCGAGATTGTTTGGGATGAGTTTGACCCTGTGGCTCTCGAGGACGTGGACAGGTTGTTGGGGAGGCTGCACGCCACCACATGTTTACTGGACCCGTGCCCTTCCTGGTTGGTGCTGGCCACACAGGAGGTGACACGAGGCTGGCTCCAGGGGATTATTAATGCTTCCTTGTTGGAAGGGGTTTTCCCTGCCGCCTTGAAAGAGGCGGTAGTGAGACCCCTCCTCAAGAAGCCTTCCCTGGACCCAGCTATTTTGGGTAATTATCGTCCGGTCTCCAACCTTCGCTTTGTTGCGAAGGTTGTAGAGAGTGTGGTGGCATGGCAGCTACCCCAATACCTGGATGAAGCTGTCTATCTAGACCCATTCCAGTCCGGCTTCCGACCCAAATATAGTACAGAGACAGCTTTGGTCGCGTTGGTGGATGATCTCTGGAAGGCCAGAGACAGGGGTTGTTCCTCTGCCCTGGTCCTATTAGATCTCTCAGCGGCTTTTGATACCATCGACCATGGTATCTTGCTGCACCGGTTGGAGGGTTTGGGAGTGGGAGGCACCGTTTATTGGTGGTTCTCCTCCTATCTCTCTGACCGGTCGCAGACGGTGTTGACAGGGGGGCAGAGGTCGACCGCGAGGCGCCTTACTTGTGGGGTGCCGCAGGGGTCGATTTTCTCGCCTCTCCTGTTCAACATCTATATGAAGCTGCTGGGTGAGATCATCAGTGGCTTTGGGGTGAGATACCAACTGTACGCTGATGACACGCAGCTGTACTTTTCCACCCCAGGCCACCCAACGAAGCTGTTGAAGTGCTGTCCCAGTGCTTGGAAACCATACGGGTCTGGATGGGGAGAAACAGGCTCAAGCTCAATCCCTCCAAGATGGAATGGCTGTGGATGCCGGCACCCCGATACAGCCGCAGCTGACTGTTGGGGGCGAGTCATTGGCCCCAATGGAAAGGGTGCGCAACTTGGGTGTTCTCCTGGATGGACGGCTGTCATTTGAAGATCATTTGACGGCCGTCTCCAGGAGAGCTTTTCACCAGGTTCGCCAGTTGCGCCCCTTCCTTGATCGGGATGCCTTATGCATGGTAACTCATGCTTTTGTTACCTCTCGCTTGGATTATTGCAATGTTCTCTACATGGGGCTCCCCTTGAAGTGCACTAGGAGGCTTCAGTTAGTCCAGAATGCAGCTGCGCGGGTGATAGAGGGAGCCGCACGCGGCTCCCATGTAACATCACTCCTGCGCAGGCTGCACTGGCTGCCTGTGGTCTTTCGGGTGCACTTTAAGGTTTTGGTCACTACCTTTAAAGTGCTCCATGGCTTGGGGCCTGGGTACTTACGGGACCGCCTACTGTTACCTCATGCCTCCCACCGACCCGTACGCTCTCACAGAGAGGGACTTCTCAGGGTGCCGTCCGCCAAGCAATGTTGGCTGGCGGCCCCCAGGGGAAGATCCTTCTCTGTGGGGGCTCCTACCCTCTGGAACGAACTTCCCCCTGGCTTGTGCCAAGTGCCTGATCTTTGGACCTTTCGCCACGAGTTGAAAACGTATTTATTTACTCGCGCGGGGCTGGCTTAAATTTTAAATTTTAAATTTTTAGATGAATTTTAAGGGTTTTTAGATTTTAATTGTTTTTAAATTTTCGGCCAATTATATAATAAGTTTTTTAATTTTGTTTTAATTGTACATTGCTTGTGTTCTTATTTTTGGCTATAAACCATCCTGAGTCCTTCGGGAGAAGGGCGGTATAAAAATCTAAATAATAATAATAATAATAATAATAATAATAATAATAATAATAATAATAATAATAATAATAATAATAATAATAATAATAATAAAAAATAATAATAATAATAATAATAATAATAATAATAATAATAATAATAATAATAATAATAATAATAATAATAATAATAATAATAATAATAATAATAATAAAAAGTTGGAGGTCTCGCTCCATCTTGGACAAATGGTTGTCCAAACTCTTCTTGAAAACTTCAAGTGATTGGAAGGTTATGTTCTGACTTAGGCTTCCTGAGACAGGAAAAAGCACAATTAGTCCCAAAAACCCTCTTTTTATTTCAACAGTTGTGAATTTGGTTCATTCACAGCCCATAATGAGTCACAAATAGTTTGTAAAGAGTCCAACTGAAGTCTGCCACAGTCCTGCGGGATAAGGCTAGTAAGCACCCACCTTTATCTCCCTTGGCACGCTGCCAAAGACCTAACTGGCAATTAGTTTTGCAAGGCCACACAGAGCACAGAGTCAAAACGGAGCTTCAGAATTTAAACCAACTAGAACAAACAAAGTTGCTTCCTTCAAAGGCTCATGTGCCTTTGTTCCTCCTTTATGTCTTATGGGAAGGGCCAATCATTTCCAAGCCCTACTCCCGAGTCATCCTTTTTGTCTTAACTGTTCTTCTGACAGCTCTGCACATGCACGCACTGGGAACAGGCTCCCCCTGTTCTTCTTCCTTACTGATTCCTGACTCTGGAGGCTCCGGAGGTGGCACATAACTCCAAGATGGCCCTGGCCCCATCTCTGCCTCCGATGCAGATGCCTCGTCCGAGCCTTCCCCAGACTCCAGGACTGGCCCATGTTCCTCCCCAACCTCCTCACTGTCCAACTCTGCTGCCAGCTCTGCAGACCTCCAGTGGACCACAACAGGTTAACCAACTGGGAGTTTGTTGCATGACCCCATTAAGTCCTTGATCCAGCATTTTTCGGTAACGAACTTATTCCAAGTTTGCTCTGAGACTGTTTACACCATTAACCTACCTTAATATCACTCTGAATTCATTAGACTATTATCATAATTAACAGGAGACAGAGGGAGGGAGGGAAGGATGGGAATGAGAAGAAGAAAGGAGAAGGTGTAAACGATGGATGGATGGATGGATGGATGGAAGGAAGGAAGAAAGAAAGGAAAGAAGGGATGGGAATGAAAAGAAGGAGGGTGTAAATGATGAACACAAGGAAGGAGAGGAAGGAGGATAAGAAAGGAGAGAAGCGTAAATGATGAATGGATGTATAGAAGGCAGGAAGGCAGGAAGGAAAGGGAGGGAGGGAGGGAAGGATGGGAATGAGAAACAGGAAGGAGGGAGGTATAAATGATGGATGGATGGAAGGATGGAACAAAAGAAAGAAGGGATGGGAATGAGAAGAAGGAGGTAGTGTAAATGATGAACACAAGGAAGGAAGGGAGGGAGAGAGGGAGGGAGGGGAATAAGGATAAGAAAGGAGGGAGGTGTACCCGTATCAACCATCAGAGTCAGTCAATATTTGTAATACATTTTTAAATGTTCAGTTGACTGAGTTTCATGTTTAATGAATAAGTGACAACAACAACAACAACAACAACAACAACAACAACAACAACAACAACAAAATTGCTGGCAGCAACCCATATCAACCATCAGCACCAGTCAATGGTATTTGTGATGCCTTTTTGAATGTTCAGTTGACTGCGTTTCATGTTTAATGAATAAAGATAAATAATAATAGAATTTTAAGTTGCACCTGCAGATGGATAGTATAGGAAAAGTAATGTGGAAGAAGGATGGTGGAGTCAAGAAAGACATCAGCCTGGAGTCATTACATTCCCACAACCAGATTAAGTTTGCATCCTCCTGAATTCCCTGAAGTCTTTGTTGTTGTTAGTTACGAAGTCGTGTCCGACCCATTGCGACCCCATGGACAACATTCCTCCAGGCCTTCTTGTCCTCTACCATCCTCTGGAGTCCATTTAAGCTCACACCGACTGCTTCAGTGACTCCATCCAGCCACCTCATTCTCTGCCGTCCCATTCTTCTTTTGCCCTCAATCTTTCCCAGCATTAGGCTCTTCTCCAGTGAGTCCTTCTTTCTCATTAGGTGGCCAAAGTATTTCAGTTTCATCTTCAGGATCTGGCCTTCTAAAGAGCAGTCAGGGTTGATCTCCTCTAGGACTGACTTGTTTGTTCGCCTTGCAGTCCAAGGGACTCGCAGGAGTCTTCTCCAGCACCATAGTTCAAAGGCCTCAATTCTTTGGCGCTCAGCCTTTCTTATGGTCCAACCTTCACAGCCATACATTGCAACTGGGAAAACCATAGCTTTGATTATACGCACTTTGGTTGTCAGGGTGATGTCTCTGCTTTTTAGCACGCTGTCTAGATTTGCCATAGCTGTCCTCCCCAGGAGCAAGCGTCTTTTAATTTCTTGGCTGCAATCCCCATCTGTGGTGATCTTGGAGCCCAGGAAAATAAAATCTGTCACTACCTCCATTTCTTCACCATCCATCTGCCAGGAATTGAGAGGGCCGGATGCCATGATTTTAGTTTTCTTAATGTTGAGTTGCAAGCCAACTTTTGTACTCTCCTCCTTCACCTGCATCAAGAGACTCTTTAGTTCCTGTTCGCTTTCTGCCATTAGAGTGGCCAATCGAATGCTGAAAGTTGGTTGACAAGATTCTTGTCTACATAGGCATGAACAATAAATCAGCTTAGCTAGAATTTAACGTGTTGTCCTGGTTCTTCCACGCTTGAGGGACAGATTTTTAAAAATCCAGTAAACGAAGCAAATGCTAAAAATAAAGAGCCCAAAGTAACTTAAATGAAATCATTTCAGAAAGTAACTCCATTATCTATCAGATGATATGAAATCCTTGGCAGAACCAATTACCTGGGCTTCTATACTAATGAACAGTACATTAAGCTCTGTCAATGAAGACTTGTTCTTTGGTTACTGGGTAGTTCGTTTGTTTGTTTTAATCTTTTGAAATGAATGTCAACCTGCCAATATAGAAAGCAATTGCTGGGAAGTCAGTTACTGGTGATTAGAAGATCTGACTCAGCCAGTGTCCAATTCAAAATTTAAAAGTCAAGATTACGAGGCGACCAGGTTGAACCAATTTGGAATGAAGTCAGCAGAAAGATTTGTCCATAGGCACGAGGAGGCCTCAAATGAGCTGGGCAGCTGCTTCAGTTGTAAACAGAACAGCTTGAAAATATCAGGAAGGTTGAACTTCAACCCTTTTTGGTAGATCTACCCTAGAAGGTAGCTGGAGAAGACTCCTGCGAGTCCCTTGGACTGCAAGGCGATCCAACCGGTAAGTCCTAGAGGAGATCAACCCTGACTGCTCTTTAGAAAGTCAGATCCTGAAGATGAAACTCAAATACTTTGGCCACCTAATGAGAAAGAAGGACTCCCTGGAGAAGAGCCTCATGCTGGGAATGATGGAGGGCAAAAGAAGAAGAGGACAGCAGAGAACAAGGTAGCTGGATGGAGTCACTGAAGCATCGGTGTTCAGCCCCTCCCGGTCTCAGCCACGCGAGCTGGCTAAACGAGCCAGTAATTGAGTTCGCGGCTGCTATCAGTCCTGGCAGGGAATCTGCAGCTGCCTGCCAAAGTCTCCCTTTTATCTTGTGGTTGCCAGGCAACCAGGAAGTCAGCAGTCCATGTCAAATGTTCAGCTCACTTCTCCCCGAGTCAAATAATTCAGCTCAATTTTTGCTCGTCACAGAGCAGAAGAGCAGCCAGTGCTGCTTTTATACTCTGTGGGGTGTGGCTCCGTGACTCAGCACTTCCTAGGCCTTCCCATCCCTGCTTCTGTTGTTCCCGCCTCTCCTGCCTACGAAACCTAGGGTCCAGCCAGGCCTGATTGCCATCAGCTGGGTCTGGAGGCAAGGCCGGGGCGGGGGAAGAGTCAGGGGACGAAGGCCTTATTATCTCCTCCACCTGGCCTGCCTCTGGCTCCTGGAGCTGAGCCAGGGAAGCCGATGCTCCCAAGGTAAGTCCTGATGGCCCTTCCCCCTCACTTTCCGAGTCACTTTCTGGCAGGGGGCCCGGCTCGGGGGGCGCAGACACAACAGTCAGTGTGAGCTTAAATGGACTCCAGAAGATGGCAGAGGACAGGAAGGCCTGGAGGAATGTGGTCCATGGGGTCACGATGGGTCGGACATGACTTCACAACTAACAACAATGACAACCCTAGAAGGTCCCAGAACAACCATTTCAGGAAGACCAATAAAGGAAAAGATTTGTAGCTCAGGGCTGAAATGAGGGGTCCTTGATGCTCTTTGAGCTTGGTGGTTTTATTACAGATGTATCATGACCCAGCTAGGTAATATCCTCATTACTAGAAGAAAATGGGGGTTTGCTGTCTTTTTTTATACTTGTGACTTGCTTGCAAAGAGCAAATCCCACTAACCCCTAGCACTGATGATGTTATCCAGGTTGGTAATGAAATGTCTGCAAGAAAACAACCAAGCTCAGGGAGCCCCAAGGATCCCGCAGTCATCCTCCTCCTCCTTTCTCCACTCCACAAACCCTCCTACCACTGATGATATAACCTAGGTTGTTAATCAAACATCTGCAAAAAAAATAACCAAGATTAGAGAAGACGTAGAACCCCATACTTCCCCTTCCCCCAAACCCATCTCCCTTCTAGCACTGATGATGTTGTCTAGTTGGGTAATGAAATATCTGCAAGAAAACATCCAATCTTAGAGAACACCAAGGACTTCTTCCTCCCCCTCCCCTCCTCTTCCTCTTCCTCCTCCTCTCTGCAAACCCCACTCCCTTCTAGCACTGATGATGTTATCTAGGTTGGTAATCAAACATATGCAAGAACATAGCCCACATTATAAAGCACCAAGGACCTCATATTTCTCCTCTACCACCACCTCCTCCTCCTCCTCCTCCTCCTCTTCCACCCTCTCCTCCTCCCCTTCCCCTCCTCCTCTTCTTCTTTGCCTCCTCCTCCTCCTCCTCCTCCTCTTCCTCCCTCTCCTATTTCCTCTTCCCCTCCTCCTCCTCCTCCTCCTCCTCTTCTTCTCCTCCTCCTCTTCCTCCTCTTCTTCCTCTTCCTCTTCTTCTCTTCCTCCTCCTCCTCCTCCTCCCTCTCCTCCTTCCTCTTCCTCCTCCTCCTCCTCTTCTTCTCCTCCTCCTCCTCTTCCTCCTCCTCCTTTTCTTCTTCTTCTTCTCTTCCTCCTCCTCCTCCTCCTCCCCCCTTTCTCTTCTCCATAAACTCCACCCCCTCCTAGCACCAATTGATGATGTTATCTAGCTTGGGTAATGAAACGTCTCAGAGAAAACTACCAAGCTCAGAGATCACCAAGGACGGTCAAGTTTCAAGAGTTTCACAACAATAAACATTTGATTTTTTTTTTTTAAAGAGGCGGATGGGTTGCCTGCACCACTTTTATACGCAATGAGGATAAATAATCTCCGCAGAGATCAGCAAACAGCCCAGAGGGCTGATCGCATCCTGTTCCAACTTTAAAGAGAAAAAAAAAAACCACCCTGTTTTAAAAATGAGCTCTTAGAAAAGATCAAAGTACCGTTTGCTCTTCCGCACCAGCAATTTTGCTGAAATGGCTCTTGGGATTAGCTCCGCTTTTATTATTTTTATTTCCAGGAAAGATTCATTCTTGTGCCGTTCCTCGGGCAGCGTTTTGAGAGTCTGAAATGGAAGCGAAGGATCTCTGTAGGATATACGGAGTCAGAAATAAAGAAATGGCCTTGATGATATATGCAAGAGCCTGAGAAAACAAAGACCCAATTGTGGTTCTAGTCCTGCCAGGAGATGATGCAGCGGAGATAGATAAGGAACTGGGAGAGAAAAAGCATTTTTAATATGAGTTTGTTTTGAGTAAGGATGGGGAGAAGGAAAGGGAAATGAAAAAGAGGCTGCAAAATGAAGAGCTGCGGAGAGATAAGAGAGGTGGGGGCACGGGTTACTTTCTTTCCTTAATTATTACAGTAGAGATGAAAGGGAACATTTATTTTTTATTTTTTTATTTTTTTTTATTTTGTCACAACAATATATGTAGGTATCATACAAAAAGATTATATAGTAAATAAACATATATGGGTAAATATAAGGAGGTATAAGCATATATATAGAAAGAAGAAAAGAAAAACAATAGGACAGGAACGGTAGGCACGTTTGTGCTCTTATGCACGCCCCTTATGGTCCTCTCAGGAATGGGGTGAGGTCAATAGTAGAAAGTTTTTGGTTGAAGATTTTAGGATTATGGGAAGAGACCACAGAGTCAGGTAAAATATTCCAAGGACTGATGATTCTGTTACAGAAGTCATATTTTCTGCAATCTAGATTAAAGCGGTTGACATTAAGTTTAAATCTATTAGTTGCTCTAGTATTATTGCAATTAAAGTTGAAGTAGTCTTTAACAGGAAGGACATTACAATAGATGATTCTGTGAGTTAAACTTAGGTCTTGTCGAAGGCGACGGAGTTCCAAGTTTTCTAAGCCTAGGATTTCAAGTCTGGTGGGATAGGGTATTCTATTGTTTTCAGAGGAATGGAGAACTCTTCTTGTAAAATATTTCTGGACACGTTCAATTGTATTGACGTCAGAGATGTGGTGAGGGTTCCAAACTGGCGAGCTGTATTCTAGAATTGGTCTAGCAAATGTTTTATATGCTCTGGTTAGTAGTGTGGTGTTTTTGTAAGTCAGGGTTGAATGACGGGCCTTTGGTGCTCTCTGAGCTTGGTGGTTTTCCTGCAGATGTTTCATTAGCCAACTAGGGAACATCATCAATGCTAAAATAGAGTGGGGTTTGTGGAGAGGAGGAGGAAGGGGAGGAGGAGGAGATGTAGGAGGAGGAGGAGGAGGAGGACTGAGTGGTCCTTGATGGTCTCTGAGCTTGGTGGGTTTTTTGCAGATGTTTCATTAGCCAACTAGGGAACATCATCGGTTCTAGAAAGGAGTGGAGTTTGCAGAGAGGAGGAGGAGGAGGAGGAGAACTGGTGCTCTTTGACCTTGCTTGTTTTCTTGCAGACATTTCATGACCCAACTAGGTAACATCATCAATGCTAGCAAGGAGTGCTGTTGGCTGTCAGTTTACATTCTGGTATCATCTTCTTCTTCTTCTTCTTCTTCTTCTTCTTCTTCTTCTTCTTCTTCTTCTTCTTCTTCTTCTTCTTCTTCTTCTTCTTCTTCCTCTTCCTCTTCCTCTTCCTCCTCTCCTTCTCCTCCTCCTCCTCCTCCTCCTCCTCCTCCTCCTCCTCCTCCTCCTCCTCCTCCTCCTCCTCCTCCTTCTCCTTCTCCTCCTTCTTCTTCTTCTTCTTCTTCTTCTTCTTATTATTATTATTATTATTATTATTATTATTATTATTATTATTATTATTATTATTATTATTTATTATGTTTCTATACCGCCCTTGTCCCGAAGGACTCAGGGCGGTGTACAGCCAAAATAAAAACAAACAATACAATATACAATTAAAACAAGAATTAAAAAACTTATTACACAATTGGCCTAAGACTTTAAAACATTTAAAATTCTAAAAACCCATTAACCCATCTTGCCTATCTGTGTGGGTGGGGGTGGTTTTAGAGGTTCTTTAGTTGGGGTATTTACTGATGGTTCTTTGCCAGTTTCTTGATTGGGTCACCAGACTATAAAAAATATGTTGAGACTTTAGAAGGAGTGCAGAGAAGAGCAACCAGGATGATTAGGGGGCTGGAGGCTAAAACATATGATGAATGGTTGCAGGAACCGGACATGGCTGGTCTATGATAGCAGAGAGGAGGAGGTCAAGCTATTCTCCAAGGCACCTGAAGGCCAGACAAGGAATAATGGATGGAAACTGACCAAGGGGAGATTCAACCTGGAAGTGAGGAGGAACTTTCTGACAGTGAGAGCCATCAACCAATAGAACAGAAGTAGCCTTCAGAAGTTGTAGGAGCTTCATCACTGGAGGCTGGAGGCTTTCAAGAAGAGACTGGAGTTGTCAGAAATTGGTGTAGGGTCTCCTGCTTGGGCAGGGGGATGAACTAGATGACCCACAAGGTTCCTTCCAACTCTGTTGTTCTTTTATTATTGTTAAAGAGAGATCCATCCGAGAACTAAGAAGAAATTTCCTGACAGTGAGAACAATCAATCAGTGGAACAGCTTCCTCCTGGAAGTTGTGGGTGATCCATCACTTGAGGCTTTCAAGAAAAGATTGGACAGCCATTTGTCTGAAATAGTATAGGGTTTCCTGTTTGAGCAGGGGGTTGGACTAGAGGACCTCCAAAGTCCCTTCCAGCTCTCTTATTCTATTAAGAATCAGATATCAAGGTTGTGAAAGGAACATTGCCAGTTGGAATGGCCTGGCTAAACTTGTGAAGTCTTAAATTGTCTGCCTTTGTGCTAGACTGCTAGATAAGTTTCCATCCATTACTTCTTGTCCTGCCCTCGAGTGTTCATTCAATTTTGGTCACCATGATGTAAAAAAGATGTCTAGAAAGAGTGCAGAGAAGAGCAACAAAGATAATTAGGGGACTGGAGGCTAAAACATATGAAGAACAGTTGCAGAAACTGGGCCTGGCTAGTCTGGTGAAGAGAAGGACCAGGGGAGACAGGATAGCATGTTCCAATATCTCAGGGGCTGACCCAAAGAAGAGGGAGTCAAGCTATTCTCCAAAGCACCTGAGGGCAGGACAAGAAGCAATGGGTGGAAACTAATCAAGGAGAAAAGCAATTCAGAACTTAGGAGAAATTTCCTTACAGTGAGAACAATTAACCAGTGGAACAACTTGCCTCCAGACGTTGTGAATTCCCCAACACTGGAGGCTTTTAAGAAGAGATTGGACAGCCATTTGTCTTCAGTGGTGTAGGGTTTCCTGCCTGAGCAGGGGGTTGGGCTAGAAGACCTCCAAGGTCCCTTACAACTCTGTTATTCTATTTCTATTTCTATAAGTGCTTACGATCCAATATGCGCAACGTGCTTCATGCCAGAGCTGGGACCGATACAACAAAATAAAATCAACCCGTATGAATATATACGAGTGTTTCAATTTAAGTACGTTTTAGTATTCTAACTGCTGGGATTCCATAAGTTTAGGATAATTTACAGTGCTTGGAATTCCCAAGTTTTAGAGGAAGAGTTAATAAAACCGCCTCCGGGACTAATGAATTATTTAAAGCCCACGAAAGGAAGAAAAAAAAAAGTAACCTATGCATTTTAAGTAAGGAAATCTACTTGAACTCATTCTTTCGGCCTTCTTTTATCAATCTCTCCGAAGTTTTTCGCTATCCTGTTTCTTCTTTCTTTTTTTTTAAATGAATCCTAGATCAGTCCTTTGTTTGAAACCAAACGAATTCAGAATGGGAACGCATTGTCATTTCATTCGGTCCAATCCTTTGGTTTGCATCAATTCCTGCAAAGAGACACGATCAGAGGTGGGTTTCAAATAATTTTACCACCGGTTTGCCGCACACCGAAAATGTGAGTGCATGTGATTTGTGTCAGGCTACCTCCGACTATAAATAGGAAAGAATTCACCTTGACTTCATTTGGAATGAAAACAAGTACTTTTACTTTTACAGTCTTGATAGCAGCCAAGCAAAGTTGGAACTGAGACAAAATATGGCTAACATATCATATCCCCCCAATTGTCCCTCCTCCTCCAGGAGGTCAGGCTGGTCTGGTCCAATGCCAACTCCTTCACGGCCCCTCGTGGTAATCTTCTTCCACAGGTCTCTGGATGTCAGTCAACTTAGGAATGCAGTGTCGGTTAGAAAAGCGCGCGCTGATAACACTCAATCGTTAATCATCCCTCCCCCCTGTTATGTCAGCCGACACTCTTAATAGGCTCCTTCCCCTTACCCTGGACGGTGGTATGATACATCTCATTTCCTTAAGAGTTTATAATACAGAAATAAACATTTTACATTCTATCTACTGATATAATCATTCAAAAGTATATGAAGATTGGAGTGGAGGCTGACATTCGGCCCTCCTGCAACAAGGACGTCAGTCCTAGAAAGAAAAAAGAGAAGTTAGGGTTTGTCAGGATATTTTTTATAGAATTGTGCTATCTTTTCCGATGCACGAACATCTTCTTTGTTCACCCATTCAGCTTGGGATAACGGGAAGTGTTTCCAGGAAATAAGATATTGAATTTTATTTCTATGTTTTCTTGAATCTAAAATTTCTTTTATTTCAAAGTGTTGTTCCCCCTCTATGAGAATTGGTATAGGAGGGGGTGTATGGTTAGGACGGAAAGTAGACGTGTGTTCAGGTTTCAGCAAACTGACATGGAAAACGGGGTGGATTCTTCTAAGTGTTTTTGGTAAATCTAGTTGTACCGTCACGGGGTTGATGATTTTTACTATGGGGAAAGGTCCCACATATTTGGGTCCAAGTTTCTTAGATTTTTGAGTGGTTTGAAGATATTTGGTGGAAAGATAAACCTTATCGCCCACTTGATATTGTTCTCAGGGACCTTTTTATCTGCTTGTTTTTATGCGCACGGTGGCGTCGTCGATCGCTTGCAGTCATTTTCCATGTGCTTTGTATTTGATCTATCCATTCTGACAAAGAGGAAACAGTAGTTTCTTCCTTTGGGAGTTCGAGATAGGAACAAAATCTTGACCTGAAGCTATTTTAAAGGAGTAAATCCGTGCTACTATGAATTGAGTTGTTGTAGGCAACTTCAGCAAAAGGTAAGAGATCTGCCCAATTGTCTTGCTGGTAGTTAACATAACATCGCAGATATTGTTCTAGTACAGAGTTGACGTTCACAGCTTCCATTAGTTTGAGGATGATGGGAGGAGCTTAATCCTTGGAGCCAATGAGTCGTAAAAATTCTTTACAAAATTGAGAAGTGAATTGAACTCCTCGATCTGAAATGATGCGATCAGGAACTCCGTGAAGTCTATAAATGTGTTGTACAAACAACTTTGCTAGAGTCTTTGAGGAGGGTATTTTCGAACATGGAATAAAATGGACTTGTTTGGAGAAAAGGTCAGTCACAACCCAAATAACAGTATTGCCTGAACTTTCAGGCAATTCCACTATGAAATCCATGGATATTTCTTTCCATGGGGTTCCTGGTCTGGCTACCGTTTGAAGTAGTCCAGGAGGTTTTCCCGGAGGCCTTTTGGATGATGCGCAAATGGGACAACTTGCTACATATGCCTGAATGTCTTTTTTAAGACTTGGCCACCAAAATTGTCTTTTAAGAAGATGCAAAGTTTTCACAAATCCAAAATGTCCTGCCATTTTGGCATCATGGCATCGTTGTAGGATGGTTTCTCTGAGTGATAGGGGAACATATAGTTTTGTTCCAATCCAAGCTAGTCCATCACGGAGTGTGCATTCATGGGAATGCGCTAAGTACCAGTCATCGGTGTTTAAAGCTTCTTTAAACGACTTGGTTAGTTCATCTGGGAGTGAGGGTCAGCTGTGGAGGGGCTTCTAGTTATTGCCGGGGCCGCCAACTGTTGCACTGGAAGTATTGGTTGAACCACCTCGGAGCGAGTGCAATTGTATTGGGGCAAACGTGAGAGAGCATCCGCTAAGAAGTTTTTCCCCCCAGGAATATAATGTAAAGTAAAATTAAAGCGGTTAAAATATTGAGCCCAGCGGCTTGTTTAGGTGAAAGTTTTCTAGGAGTCTTTAGAGCTTCTAGATTTTGTGATCAGTCCAAACTTCAAAAGGATGATTTGAACCTTCTAAGAATTGTCTCCATGTCAGAGCCCAATGAACTGCAAATGCTTCCTTTTCCCAAATAGCCCATCGTCTTTCAGTTTCAGTCAATTTTCGAGAAGTGAAAGCACAGGGTTGTAGATTACCATCAGTATTGTTTTGGAGTAACACGGCTCCGACTGCTACATCACTTGCATCAGCTTGTATTACAAAAGGAACATCCATGTCAGGGTGCTTTAAAATAGGTTTAGCGGCAAAAAGTCGTTTCAATTTTTCAAATGCTGCCTGACATTCCATTGTCCATTCGAGGGGTAATGATGGTTTGGGTTTCGTGTCTCCTTTAGTTTTAAGAGGTTAGTGATTGGTAAAGCAATTTGAGCAAAGGAGGGATGAATTGACGATAGAAATTTGCGAATCCCAAAAACTTTGGACTTGTTTGGAGAAAAGGTCAGTCACAACCCAAATAACAGTATTGCCTGAACTTTCAGGTAATTCCACTATGAAATCCATGGATATTTCTTTCCATGGGGTTCCTGGTCTGGCTACCGTTTGAAGTAGTCCAGGAGGTTTTCCCGGAGGCCTTTTGGATGATGCACAAATAGGGCAACTTGCTACATATGCCTGAATGTCTTTTTTAAGACTTGGCCACCAAAATTGTCTTTTAAGAAGATGCAAAGTTTTCACAAATCCAAAATGTCCTGCCATTTTGGCATCATGGCATCGTTGTAGGATGGTTTCTCTGAGTGATAGAGGAACATATAGTTTTGTTCCAATCCAAGCTAGTCCATCACGGAGTGTGCATTCATGGGAATGCGCTAAGTACCAGTCATCGGTGTTTAAAGCTTCTTTAAACGACTTGGTTAGTTCATCTGGGAGTGAAGGGTCAGCTTTGGAGTGGCTTCTAGTTATTGCTGGGGCCGCCAACTGTTGCACTGGAAGTATTGGTTGAACCACCTCGGAGCGAGTGCAATTGTATTGGGGCAAACGTGAGAGAGCATCCGCTAAGAAGTTTTTCCCCCCAGGAATATAATGTAAAGTAAAATTAAAGCGGTTAAAATATTGAGCCCAGCGGGCTTGTTTAGGTGAAAGTTTTCTAGGAGTCTTTAGAGCTTCTAGATTTTTGTGATCAGTCCAAACTTCAAAAGGATGATTTGAACCTTCTAAGAATTGTCTCCATGTTCGTAGAGCCCAATGAACTGCAAATGCTTCCTTTTCCCAAATAGCCCATCGTCTTTCAGTTTCAGTCAATTTTCGAGAAGTGAAAGCACAGGGTTGTAGATTACCATCAGTATTGTTTTGGAGTAAAACGGCTCCGACTGCTACATCACTTGCATCAGCTTGTATTACAAAAGGAACATCCATGTCAGGGTGCTTTAAAATAGGTTTAGCGGCAAAAAGTCGTTTCAATTTTTCAAATGCTGCCTGACATTCCATTGTCCATTCGAGGGGTAATGATGGTTTGGGTTTCGTGTCTCCTTTAGTTTTTAAGAGGTTAGTTATTGGTAAAGCAATTTGAGCAAAGGAGGGGATGAATTGACGATAGAAATTTGCGAATCCCAAAAAACTTTGGAGTTGTTTGCGTGTGCGTGGGGGGGCCCATTCCAAGACAGCTTTCACTTTTTCTGGATCCATTTCTAACCCATCAGCCGAAATGCGATACCCTAAGTAGTCTATTTTGGTTTGATGGAAATCACATTTGGAAAGCTTGCAATATAGTTCTGCAGATAATAACTTTTTGAGTACAGCTCTTACTAGTTTAATATGTTCTTCCATTGTTTCTGTATAGATAAGTATGTCGTCAAGGTAGACAAGAACCCCTTTAAACAAATGCTGATGGAGTATTTCATTTATCAGTTGCATGAAAACTGCGGGCGCCCCCTGCAGTCCAAATGGCAGTACTCGAAACTGGAAACATCCTAGTGGACAGTTGAAAGCGGTTTTCCATTCATCCCCCTCTTTTATACGAACTCTGTAGTAGGCTTCTCGCAGGTCCAGTTTGGTGAAGAATTTTCCCTTCGCTAAATGTGCTAACATATCTTTCATGAGTGGCATGGGATATATGTTTTCGGCGCACACTGCGTTTAGGTTCCTATAGTCAACTATAAGACGAAAGGAGCCATCTTTCTTTTCCCGGAACATCACTGGCGCCGCCACACGAGGCCTAGCCGGTTGGATAAAGCCCCGCTCTAGGTTTTTGTCTATGAATTTACGTAGTTCTCCCAATTCCTTTTGGGTCATGGGATAAGCTTTTGGCTTTGGAAGCTTTACCCCCGGAAGGATGTCTATGGCACAGTCAATAGGCCTATGGGGAGGAAGTACGTCTGATGCTTTCTCACTAAAGACTTCTCGCAAGTCCCAGTATTCCTTGGGTATTCTCTCTTCCCCGTCTATCCGTTCAATCATTGCCCCTAACTTATCCTGGTGCAAGGTCACGGTAGGTCCCTTCTTGGGTTTCCCCTTTTCCCCTTTTAATGCTTTGGAACGGAAACGTAGGACTCCCGTTCTCCAGTTAATATGGGGGTTCCATTTGGTGAACCGTGACAAGCCTAACAACAGGGGTTGGTCCATTCCTGGGGCTACTATGAAGTTCAGAATTTCGCGGTGGTCTCCTATTATCATTTCTATGGGTTCCGTTACGAAATGGGCGGGCCCTCCCCCTGCCACAGAGCCATCTAACTGGGCAAACGCTATGGGCCTACTTAGGTTCTCAACCTTAGTTCCATTTTTCTACTAGTTCGGGACTGACCATACATCTAGTGCATCCAGAATCGAGTAGTGCTAGTAGTTCCCCCTTATTACCCGAAGAGGGTACATGTAGATTAACTGGAATGTCCAAGGGCCCCCGTGCCCAACTCACCAGAAGGTCTTCATCGGACTCTGACGTGGTTTTGCTGTCGTCAGTATCGGTCGACACTTCGCCATCCTCCTTGATGGGCATGCCCTTCTTGGCAACGCCCTCCCCCACTGTAATGTCAGTATCGGTCGACACTTCGCCATCCTCCTTGATGGGCGTGCCCTTCTTGGCAACGCCCTCCCCCACTTTTGCTGGTTTACACGCCTTTAGCCGCTGGCTTCACTGGTTCCTTTTCACCACCAGAGGTCGCGCTTGGTATCAACTTAACCCTACAGTCAGCTGCTCGGTGGCCTTCTTTTCCACATCTGTAGCACGCAGACGAACGTGGTCTTCCTCCCTCCAATCTAGGGACGTCCCTATAGGTGCCTTCTGGAAAACGGCCAAGGGATGGCCCTCCAGTGCGCTGTCTTCTGCCGCGGTCCTTCACTAGCTCGATTTCCATCTCTGCTGCCAGGGTGTACCAGCCATACAGCGTAGTTGGAGAGGCTCGTGCTCGACACAGTTCATAGAGATCTCCATTCAGACCATCTTTGAAAATGTCTACAAGGGTCACCTCCGACCACCCTCTCATCAAGGGAACTAAATCACTGAACTCCTGGTTATAATCAGCCACCGGTCTCCTCCCTTGCCTGATGGTTTTCATCCGACCTTTGGCCTTCTGCTCTGCCAGGGGGTCCTCAAACCTCCTCCTCAGTGCAGTCATAAAATGCTCGTAGTTTTGCAGTAAGGGGGAGTGGTTTGTATGTAACGACACATACCACGCAGCTGCTCTTCCGGTCAAATTATGGGTCACAGCTCTCACTTGTGCTGCCTGTGACCAATAATCTTCCCCCCAGTCTATCATGTGGTCATTCACTTTCGCCAGGAACAGTCCCAATTCCTTCGCATTTCCATCAAATTTCTCTGATATGGGGGGAATTTTTGGCTTTTTCCTTCCCCTGCGCGGCCTTGCTTGGTCAGCAGGTGGCGCCTGGCCCTCATCCAATTCGGCTTCCTCTGGGGAGAGTGTTTCCAGCCCTGGCTCTTCAGAAATCTCACCGCCCTGGGAATCACCTGTAGCTGGCCCCTTTGGCTTATCTTCCTCCTCTTCTCCCTCCCACCTGGAGGACCGAATAGGGGATTCATACCTTTGACGAGCTGTTTGTCTTACTTTCACCTCACGGAAAAGACGAAATGCCTCCTCCAACTGGCGGTTGTCTGTTATCTCTCTCTCTTCCTGCCAATCCGAAAGTCTCACCGTGCCCTTTTTTTTTCTTTTTGTTACTCCAGACTGAAGCTTTTCGGCACTTGGTTTCCACTTTTCCTCTTCCAGCTTTAATTGCTCAATCCACCGATCTCTGCAATCTTCCAGCTCAGGGTTAAAAGTGTCAGCAAAAATTCCTCCGGACGCCTCCCCCAGCTCAGCCGGCAGCAGGCCTTCCATCACATTTGGGTTTTCTCCCCCCCCGGTATTGCGATTGCAATCCTGGTTGGTAGACATGATGTGAGTTCCAACTTAATGTCAGGCTACCTCCGACTATAAATAGGAAAGAATTCACCTTGACTTCATTTGGAATGAAAACAAGTACTTTTACTTTTACAGTCTTGATAGCAGCCAAGCAAAGTTGGAACTGAGACAAAATATGGCTAACATATCATATCCCCCCAATTGTCCCTCCTCCTCCAGGAGGTCAGGCTGGTCTGGTCCAATGCCAACTCCTTCACGGCCCCTCGTGGTAATCTTCTTCCACAGGTCTCTGGATGTCAGTCAACTTAGGAATGCAGTGTCGGTTAGAAAAGCGCGCGCTGATAACACTCAATCGTTAATCATCCCTCCCCCCTGTTATGTCAGCCGACACTCTTAATAGGCTCCTTCCCCTTACCCTGGACGGTGGTATGATACATCTCATTTCCTTAAGAGTTTATAATACAGAAATAAACATTTTACATTCTATCTACTGATATAATCATTCAAAAGCATATGAAGACTGGAGTGGAGGCTGACAATTTGCTTGTGTGTGTGGCTTGCACATATGTGTGCGGCTTAGAAAATGTGTCTAAATAGGATGGCATAGCACCTGGGCAGGTGGGCAGTGTTGTGGTCCGCCTGCAAAGCTTTCAATGGAGTCGGACAGCGATGAGGCTGAGGAAGAGCATGGGCCAGTCCTGGAGGCTGGGGAAGGCCCGGATGAGGGCTCTGCATCAGAGGCAGAGGTGGGGCCAGGGCCATTGGGGAGTGAGGTGCGGTCTCCAGAGCCTCCAGAGACTGACAGTAGTGAGGCAAAGGAACAGGAGGAGCCTGTTCCTAATGCATGCATGAGAAGAGCTGCCAGAAGGCAAGAGCTGCTAAAGCAAAGAGGATGACTTGGGAGTAGGACCAAGAGATGATTGGCCCCTCCCTTAAGGCTTAATAACAGACCAGCAAGGGCGTTTGAGCTTTGCCGGAAAACAAGGTTGGTAGGTTTATTTTCTGCTTCGTCTATGTCTTGCATTTTTTTTTATTTTGTCACAACAGTATACACAAGCATCAACATAAAACAACAACATATCATATAAGCATATATATAAGTATGAGTATGTAATAACTATATTAATTTGATATAATGAAAGGGAACAATTGGACAGGAACGGTAGGCACTTTTGTGCTCTTATGCACGCCCTTTTAGTCCTCTTAGGAATGGGGTGAGGTCAATAGACAGTTTTTGGTTGAAGATTTTGGGATTTTGAGTAGAGACTATGGAGTTAGGTAATGAGTTCCAAGCATTAACAACTCTGTTACAGAAGTCATATTTTCTGCAATCAAGTTTGAAGCGGTTGACATTTAGCTTGAATCTATTTTTTGCTCTTGTAATATTGCGATTGAAGCTGAAGTAGTCTTTTATAGGAAGGATATTGCAATAGATGATTTTGTGTGTTAAACACAGGTCATGTCGAAGTCGACGGAGTTGTAAGTTTTCTAATCCCAGGATTTCAAGCCTGGTGGTATAAGGTATTTTGTTGTTTTCGGAGGAGCAAAGAACTCTTTGGCAGTTTGCCTAATTGAACCAAGGTTTGCGATTGGACTGAGGAATTTGTATTGGGAGGAATTTGTTTTAATTTGAGTTGAATGACGCTGAGAATGAAGTAATTCTCAGCTGGTCGAATAAAGTTTGTTTGTTTTTTCACTGACTGACTTTCTTACTACCTACTTGGACCTGGGTCACAACAGGCAGGTCCACCTGCCGGCCTCCACTTCCGGTTCATTCAAAACAGTCCAAACAGGCTAAATATGGCCACTGGACAAGATGCGTATCATCAAGTGTCATTAAGTCACGAAGCATTTGAAAAATTTATTTGGCGGATTGTAGCGGGAAGAGTAGCTCGGTTCCCTGACCTTCGGTGAGATGAATTACACATCCCGGGCCTGAGTAGCTAAATAAAAATGTAATTCATTTCTTGATGTTTATGAAGGAATAAAATCACCACTCGGCCTCTGTAACAGCGATGGCCTTGACAAGCCATACATGAATCATCACTCACTCCTGCTGGAGCTGAAATGGGTTGAAAACTCCAAATTAAAAATAAGCAAGATTCTAATCCACGAACCATTTAGAGATGAGCCAGCCGTGTGCAGCAGCTGCCAAAAAAGCCAACACAGTTCTGGGCTGCAAAAACAGAGGGATAGAATCAAGATCACGTGAAGTGTTAGTGCCACTTTATAATGCCTTGGTAAGGCCACACTTGGAATACTGCATCCAGTTTTGGTTGCCACGATGTAAAAAAAGATGTTGAGACTCTAGAAAGAGTGCAGAGAAGAGCAACAAAGATGATTAGGGGACTGGAGGCTAAAACATATGAAGAACGGTTGCAGGAACTCGGTATGCCTAGTTTAATGAACAGAAGGACTAGGGGAGACATGATAGCAGTCTTCCAATATCTCAGGGGCTGCCACAAAGAAGAGGGAGTCAAACTATTCTCCAAAGCACCTGAGGGTAGAACAAGAAGCAATGGGTGGAAACTAATCAAGAAGAGAAGCAACTTAGAAGTAAGGAGAAATTTCCTCAGTGTTAGAACAATTAACCAGTGGAACAACTTGCCTCCAGGAGTTGTGAATTCCCCAACACTGGAAGTTTTAAAGAAGATGTTGGATAACCCTTTGTCTGAAGTGGTGTAGGGTTTCCTGCCTGGGCAGGGGGTTGGACTAGAAGACCTCCAAGGTCCCTTCAACTCTGTTGTTATTATTATTAAATATAGAATGATAGAATTACAGAGTTTAGGAGAAATTAGAATTTAGACCTACTCTCCTTTTGAAGGAAACTGATTTAATCTAAAGTTTAAGGTGGCCTGGAATAACACAATTATCTTTGTTTGTTTCTTCTCTCTCTGTCTCTCCCTCCCTCCCTCCCTCCCTCCCTCCCTCTTTCTCTCTCTCTCTCTCTCTCTCTTTTTTTGAGAAAAAAAAGTGGAAAAAATCAGAAAGTCCAGTTGCCTCCTGAAAAAGCACCTTTGGGACAACCATGACCTGGATGACTGAGAATCTCTACAGACTTTTAGCTATACAATTTGGGATGAACACCCTTGGAATGGTGGGGGAGCAGGAATGGATTTCCAGAGGAAAAAATTGCAGACCACAGGAACCATTTGCAGCACTCAGGTGACCCTGAGGACACAGACAAGTGGCCTCAACGACCGTTTAAAAGGATGCAAATGACCAGAATGCTGTCGGCAAGGAATATAAATCCTTCCATTCCCCACCACCCATTCAGAGCTGAAGAAGCTTCTTGGATGAGAAGTGAAACACCTTCAAAGAAAACTAGAAAGTCCAGTTGCCTCTTGAAAAAAAACACTTCTGGACAACTGAAGATGTAGATAACCTTCCAGGTGGCCTCAATGGCTCTCTAAAAGGACGCCAATGACCAGCTGTAGGCAAGGAATATAAATCCTTCCATTCCCCATTATCCTGCCATAGCTGATGAAGATTCTTGGATGAGAAGCGAAACATCTTCAAAAGACAAAAACCAAGGAAGTCCAGTTGCCTCCTGAAAAAGCATCTTTGGGACACGCATATTTCAGAAATCTATTCGAATATTCCTTTTCCCCCTCCTTCTGTTGAAAAATTCCAATTTAGCAGTTAAAAGCGGCTTGATGTATATGCCTCGCTCACTCCCAATGAAAGGAACTGGCAGATATGCATAAATGAATTCATCAAACACCAAGCCATAAAATATATCAGCCTAAAACATGATCAACATTTTGAATGGGGGCGGGGTCTAAGAGAGCCCAGGTAATGGGATCTGTTTGAGGAGGCACCGTCTCATGTTTAACCTGGCTTATCCCTGGGACACAAATTTCATTTCCACTTTAAACACACCAAACATTAGTAATTCATATTCAATTTACTTCTAAGTGAAAGAGAGAGGGGGAAAAAGATAGCCAAAGGGAGTTAGCAGGTCATTAGATATTACTGTAGTCACTTCCGTTGAGAGGTTGCTCGGTTTACTAAGTCAGTCCTCGACTTACGACCGCAATGGTGCCTGAAATTTCCCACGGTTAAGAGAGACATCTGTTAAGGGAGTTTTGGCCCCGTTTTGCGACCTTTCTCGCCGCAGTCGTTAAAACAGTAACAGGGTGGTTACATTAATCCGGCTTTCCCGCTGAAAACCGCAGTTAGTCCTCATCTTACAACCTCAGTTGAGCCCAAAGTTTCTGGTGCTAAGTGAGAGATTTGTTAAGTGAGCTCTGCCTTCAATCTTTCTGGCCATCGTCGTTAAGGGAATCACCGCAGTTCTGAAGTTAGTAACACCGTTGTTAAGCGAATCTGGCTTCCCCCTTGACTTTGCTTGTCAGAAGGTCACAAAAGGGAATCACGAGTCCCCGGGAAATTGCAACTGTCTGTTGTGAATCCAGCCCCCAAACCTGGCCCCATGCCCGATAGTGACTCAGAGAGTGAGGGGGAAGGGCCGGTAAGGCTTACCTCGGGAGCACCGATTCCTTTGGCTCGGCTCCAGGAGCCAGAACCAGACCAGTCGGAGGACATAATGAGGCCGTCATCCCCTGATTCCTCCCTTCCCCAGGCTACGCCTTCAGACCCAGCTGATAATAATAATAATCAAGCTTGGATCGACCCGCGCTTCAGAAGATTAGAGAGGCGGCGTCATCAAAGGGAAGGTGGGGCAGGAGCCCCACCCCACATGATACATAATGAGCTTTGGGACTGCTTTCACTCCACGGGAAGCAAAAGCTAGCTGAACTGTTTCAAAAAGAGCTGGAAGTCCTGCTCCATGAGTCACTTGTTTGAACTTTGGCAGGCAGCTGCGATTTCTCTGCCAGGACTGATAACAGCCGTGAATCCACTGGCTGAAGGCCAGTTCGTGGGTTTGAAGTGGGGAAGGAGACAGAACACCGTCATAAATATGAGTTGGTGGCCAGGTGTCTGGATTTTCATCACGTGACTGTGGGGATGCTGCAACGGCCGTAAGTGTGAAAAATGGTCATAAGTCACTGTATTCAGTGACGTTGTAGACAGAGAGGTTTTGCTATGATGATGAATTACAGAATACAGGATAACAGAGTTGGAAGGGACCTTGTAAGTCATCTAGTCCATCCCCCCGCTCAAGCGGGAGACACTATACCCATGATGGCGAACCTATGGCACACGTGCCAGAAGTGGCACACAGAGTCATTTTTCCGGGCATGCGAGCCATCGCCAAGCTAACCTGATGCTGCGCATGCACACGTGCCCCAGCTGGTGTTCAGTCCTCTGGTGCACATTGTGCGCAATTCAGGGGACCCAGCTGGTCATAACATAACATAATAACAGAGTTGGAAGGGACCTTGGAGGTCCTCTAGTCCAACCCCCTGCCCAGGCAGGAAACCCTACACCATTTCAGACAAATGTCTAGCCAACATTTTCTTAAAAATTTCCAGTGTTGGAGCATTTACAACTTCTGGAGGCAAGTTGTTCCACTGATTCATTGTTCTCATTGTCAGGAAATTTTTCCTAAGTTCTAAGTTGCTTCTCTCCTTGATTAGTTTCCACCCATTGCTTCTTCTTCTACCCTCAGGTGCTTTGGAGAATAGTTTGACTCCCTCTTCTTTGTGGCAACCCCTGAGATATTGGAAGACTGCTATCGTGTCTCCCCTAGTCCTTCTTTTCATTAAACTAGACATGCCGAGTTCCTGCAACTGTTCTTCATATGGTTGCAGGAACTGGGTATGTCTAGTTTAATGAGTCTTCAGAAACTCTCCTGCGCATTTGCACGTGTTTGTGCATGCACACGAGATGACTGGTTCACAGCACGCGCATGCGCAAATAGTATTTGCTTGCGTGCATTGCAGGCACGAAAGCTGTGTGCATGTGCAGATGGTGCAGTTGTGTGTACATCACATGGGGGCGTGTGCAAAATCTGTGCACCTGCGCAGATGTTACGGTTGCGCACACAGCACATGGGGAAGAACTGTGCATTACCGCAAATGACAGACAAGCATGCGCAGCACATGAAGCATGTTCCTGTTTGGCACTCGGTACGTAAAAGTTTCGCCACTGTCAGGAAATGGTTATTTGCCTAACTAGTTGGCCAGGCAATATATAAACTAACTATGTATGTTTGTAGAAAGGCATGATATTGCTTTTAGGCTGTACTGCATCATTGCAAACATCCTGATTGGCTGAGCTCTGTAGCCACTGTATAAAAGGACTACTAAATTATGGCTTGTGGGGAATCTACAGGGATGCTACAGCATTGTAATTGTTGCTGCAATTGTATATTTGAGCTTTATGATTGTTGTTTATTTATTTATTTATTTTATTTATTAATTGGATTTATATACCGCCCTTCTCCCGAAGGACTCAGGCGGTTTACAGCCAGAATAAAAACACAATAGCACAAAAATTAAAATGATTTTAAAAATCTGATTCAATTAGGCTGAAACAAAATTTTAAAACTATAATAAAACCATAAAAGCCCCTATTAAAATTGCTTTAAGCCAGCCCTGCGCGGGAAAACAAAAAAGTCTTCAGCTCGCGACGGAAGGTTCGGAGGTCAGGGAGTTGTCGTATCCCTGGAGGGAGCTCATTCCAGAGGGCAGGTGCCCCCACAGAGAAGCCCCCCCCTATCAGTAACTAGCCATGTCCCTTTGCTGTTGAAGACAGTTTGAGATGCTGACACACATCCTCAACAGTGAAGGGACACAGGCCAAAAAAAACCAGCAACAACAATCATCCTGCAGCCATTTGCACCCCTCAGGTGACCCTGAAGATGCACATAAACCTCCAGGTGGCCTCTAAAAGGATGCAAATGACCAACCGTCTAAAACAGGGGTCTCCAACCTTGGTCACTTTAAGACTTGTGGACTTCAACTCCCAGAGTGCCTCAGCCAGCAAAGCTTGGAGACCTCTGGTCTAAAAGGAATTGAATAGAATAGAATAGAATTTTTTATTGGCCAAGTGTGATTGGACATACAAGGAATTTGTCTTGGTTCATATGCTCTCAGTGTACATAAAAAAAAGATTCGTTCATCAAGAATCATAAGGTGCAACACTTAATGATAGTCATAAGGTACAAATAAGCAACCAGGAAACAATCAACATCAATATAAATCGTAAGGATACAAGCAATCCAGTCCAATCCAATTACAGTCATACAGTCGTAAGTGAAAGGAGATGGGTGGTGGGAACGATGAGAAGATTAATAGTAATTTGACAGTGTTGAGGGAATTATTTGTTTAGCAGAGTGATGGCATTCGAGAAAAAAAACGGTTCTTGGATCTAGTTGTTCTGGTGTGCAGTGCTCTGTAGCGTCGTTTTGAGGGTAGGAGTTGAAACAGTTTATGTCCAGGATGCGAGGGGTCTGTAAATATTTTCACGGCCCTCTTCTTGACTCGTGCAGTATACAGGTCCTCAATGGAAGGCAAGTTGGTAGCAATTATTTTTTCTGCAGTTCTAATTATCCTCTGAAGTCTGTGTCTGTCTTGTTGAGTTGCAGAACCAAACCAGACAGTTATGGAGGTGCAGATGACAGACTCAATCATTCCTCTGTAGAAATTATTGAGTATATGACATTATTGAATATAAATCCTTCCATTCCCCGCCATTCAGTCAGAGCTGAAGAAGCTTCTTGGATGAGAAGTGAAACGTCATCAAGAGGAAAAAAAAAAAAGCAAGAAAGTCCAGTTGCCTCCTGAAAAAAGCACCTTTCAGATAAGACACGTGGCTTGTCCTGTGTAGTTATTGGGAGACCACAAACATTTGAGTGAAGGATGAATTGGAGTCTTCCGTCTGTACCAATGAAAGGGGAATATTCGTAGCTCAGGGTTGAAATGGGGGTATCCTTGATCCTCTGCCTTTTCCATCTTCCTTCCATCCACTTGCTTCCCGTCCAATTCATTCAAACCTCTGAAGCATAAATTACTGAAAAACTTCATTTAACCAGGCCAGAGATCATGGGCTGCAGCAAGGGTCATACAGTGTTTGTACGTTGTAAAGACAATATAATGGATGTTGTTTTTTTCGGTAATCAAATCAACCCCAGCGAAAAGCCGTAATGGCTTCTTAATTAACATGATTATCGTTGGCTCGGCTTACAGCTCTTGACCCTGTAGCAAAGTCGGAACACATTGGGAAGCCTTCTGCCACCATGTCCTTGCGGAGGTAAGCCGGGGAAGAAGAAGATCTAGAAACAGACAAACCAGCAAACCAGGTCTATGGGACAAGAGGATATTTGTGGTTAGAATGCAGTGCTGCAGGCTATTTCTGCTGACTGGCGGCAGTTTGGCAGTTCGATTCTCACCGGCTCAAGGTTGACTCATCCTTCCTTCCTTCCTTCCTTCCTTCCTTCCTTCCTTCCTTCCTTCCTTCCTTCCTTCCTTCCTTCCTTCCTTCCTTCCTTCCTTCTTTCCTTTCTTCCTTCCTTCCTTCCGAGTTCAGTAAAACGAGGTGGTTGAGGGCAAGATGCTGACTCTGTAAACTGCTTAGAGATGCTGGAAAGCACTATGAAATATAAGTCGAAGTGGTATTGCCATATAAGAGCTGAAATGGTGTAGTGGTTAGAATGCGGTATTGCAGGCTAACTCACTGCTCACTGCCAACAATTCAATCCTGACCAGCTCAAGGTTGACTCAACCTTCTGTCCTTCCGAGGTGGGTACAATGAGGACTCAGATTGTTGGGGGCGAGAGGCTGACTCTTTAAACCACTTAAAGAGGGGCTGTAAGGCCCTGTGAAGTTGTTGTGTCTGCAGCCCCTGAGCCGGGCCTGCTGCCAGAAAGTGATTTGGACAGTGAGGGGGATGGGCCATCAGGACTTACCTCGGAAGCACCGGCTTGCCTGGCTCAGCTCCAGGAGCCAGAAACAGGCCAGGTGGAAGAGGTAACAAGGCCTCCATCCCCTGACTCTTCCCCCGCCCCCAGGTCATGCCTGCAGACCCAGCTGATGGCAATCAGGCTTGGTTTCGTAGGCAGGAGAGGAGGGAACAACAGAAGCAAGGCCTAGGAAGTGCTGAGTCATGGAGCCACACCCCACAGGATATAAAAGGCAGCCAGAGCTGCTGTGTCTCTTTGTAACAGGCAAATCCACTGATTAAGAGCTGAAGTTTGTTTCTGGGTGACTCTCCAGTGACGTGGAAGATAACGGAGGCTCTTGGCAGGTGCTGGCTATTCTGCTGCCAGAGCTGATAGTGATGGCTAATTAAGCCATCATTCAGACAGAGGCGAGGGAGAACAGAACAGAAGTATTATATAAGTGTAAATGATATTGGGAGGGAGGGAGGGAGGGAGGGAAGGGAGGAAGGAAGGAAGGAAGGAAGGAAGGAAGGAAGGAAGGAAGGAAGGAAGGAAGGAGCCATGGTGATGCAGTGGTTAGGGTTAGAATGCAGTACTGCAGACAAACTCTGCCCACTGCCAACAGTTCAATTTTGACCCACTGAAGGTTGACTTCCAGCCTTCCGAGGTGGGTAAAACGAGGACCCAGATTGTTGGGGGCAAGAGGCTGACTCTGTAAAACCTCTTAGATGGGAATGCAAAGCCCTGTGAAGCGGTAGATAAGTCTAAGGGCTATTGCTATTCTTGAAGGGCCCAGGATAGGAACGTAAAAAGAAATTGGTTCTCCAGTTCAGTGCAGGGACTTCCATTGGAGTGGGTGGGAGCAGCTATCACCAGGTTCAGATGGTCCTCAACTTACAACCAGAAGGAAGCCCAACATTGCTGTTGTTAAGTGAGACTTTTGTTAAATGAGACATTTTATGACCTTTCTTGCCACAGTTGTTAAGTGAATCACTATGGTTGTTAAGTTACTAAAGCCAGTTGTGAAGTGACTCAGATGATTCCCGGGATGCAGCAGCAGTCATAAATATGAACCCGTGGCCAAGCGTCTGAATTTTGATTCTGTGATCATGGGGAGGCTGCAACGGTCGTAACTGTGAAAAACGGTTCTAAGTCACCTTTTTCAGTGCCGTTTGAATGGTCACTAAATGAACTGTTGTAAGTTGAGCACTACCTATGCCAGGGGTCTGCAAACTTGGCTCTTTTAAGACTTGTGGACTCCAACTCCAGAATTCCTCAGCCAGCTTTGCTGGCTGAGGAACTCTGGGAGTTGAAGTCCACAAGTCTTAAAGTTGCCAAGATTGGAGACCCCTGGGTTATGCCATATGAAAAGTCAACAAATTCAGATAAAATCCTGGAGCCATTGGGCAGATACCCAGAATACTAGGCTCAAAGACCCCCAAAATTTGCTCTCTATAACAATATATCCCATGACATTAATACAAGAGTCGATTGAATAAGGTCTGAGCGAAGTATCTTACTTGGAGCCTGAACTGGCTTGAAAGCCATTTCGAACTGTGTTCATCAACAGTTTCTCATTAAACTGAAGATCAAAGCGGTAGGACTATGGGACCAATGACCCAGAAAACAGTAGTCTTGTAATAGTCTGACTAGCACTGATGATGTTACCTAGTTGGGTTATGAAAGATCTGCAAAAAACCATCAAGCTCAACGTGCACTAAGAACCCCATAGTCGTTTCCGTCGTCCCCTTCCTCCTCCCCCTCCTCCTCCTCCTCCCCCCCTATGCAAACTGTACTCCTAGCACTGATGATGTTACCTAGTTGGGTCATGAAACATCTGCAAAAAATATCAAGCTCAGAGAGCATTAAGAACCCCATAGTCGTCGTCCTCCTCCCCCTCCCCCTCCTCCTCCTCCTCCCCTATGCAAACTGTACTCCTAGCACTGATGATGTTATCTAGTTGGGTCATGAAACATCTGCAAAAAATATCAAGCTCAGAGAGCACTAAGAACCCCATAGTCCTCCTCCTCCTCCTCCTCCTCCTCCTCCTCCTCCTCCTCCTCCTCCTCCACCCAAGCTCAGAGAGCACCCACTTCTGCCTATGTCAGACTACAACTCCACGGATTCCTACCCAGCTCTTGGGAAATCATACCGTTGTAGCCCGAGGCCTCTGGATGACCTATGATTAAGGACAGTGCCCTAGCTGGAGAAGAAGACCAATGTTCCCTGAAACCTTTTTAAAAAAAACTTCTAAGCCACATTTAGCATCTGATGCAAATGACTTTTCTTTCCCATTGGAGAAGAACATATGATCTGTTCTGCTGCAGTCATAAATCGCAGAGCCCAGTGAGAAAGGTAAGGATGCACATGGATTGAAACATGCATATATCAAGTCGGTTGTGGTTTCCAGTTGACTGAACATTTGATGGAGAACCTAGTTAGCTACTGTGTGATGTGCAGTCTGGTTGGAGAAAGGACACAGTGAACGTTCTCCTGGCGCACTGCCCAACCCTCTTCATCTTTACTCAGCACCAGAAATGATATAGTGAAATTACGGGAAGACATAAAAGGAAGACTTCCAACCGAGATGTGTTTCTCGGATTGGGTTCTTAGGTTCGGTGGCTACACCTCCTTGAATGCAGTGAAGAATAGAATAGAATAGCATTTTTTATTGGCCAAGTGTGATTGGACACACAGGGAATTTGTCTTGGTGCATATGCTCTCAGTGTACACAGAATAGAATAGAATAGAATAGAATAGAATAGAATAGAATAGAATAGAATAGAATAGAATAGAATAGAATAGAATTTTTATTGGCCAAAGTGTGATTGGACACACAGGGAATTTGTCTTGGTGCAGATGCTCTCAGTGTACATAAAAGAAAAGATAAGTTCATCAAGAATCATAAGATGCAACACTTAATGATAGTCATAGGGTACAAATAAGCAATCAGGAAACAATATCAAGATAAATCGTAAGGATGCAAGCAACAAAGTTACAGTCATACAGTCATAAGTGGAAGGAGATGGGTGATGGGAACGATGAGAAGATTAATAGTAGTGCAGACTTAGTAAATAGTTTGACAGTGTTGAGGGAATTAATCCGACTTATAATGATTCATTTAGTGACCATTTGAAGAATAGAATAGAATAGAATAGAATAGAATAGAATAGAATAGAATAGAATAGAATAGAATTCTTTATTGGCCAAGTGTGATTGGACACACAAGGAATTTGTCTTGGTGCAGATGCTCTCAGTGTACATAAAAGAAATAGAATAGAATAGAATAGAATAGAATAGAATAGAATAGAATAGAATAGAATAGAATAGAATAGAATAGAATTCTTTATTGGCCAAGTGTGATTGGACACACAAGGAATTTGTCTTGGTGCATAGGCTCTCAGTGTACATAAAAAGACAAGATCCATTTGTCAAGAATCATAAGGTACAACATTTAATGATAGTCATAGAATAGAATAGAATAGAATAGAATAGAATAGAATAGAATAGAATAGAATAGAATAGAATAGAATAGAATAGAATAGAATAGAATTTTTTATTGGCCAAGTGTGATTGGGCACACAAGGAATTTGTCTTTGGTGCATATGCTCTCAGTGTACATAAAAGAAAAGATACGTTCATCAAGAATCATAAGAAGCAACACTTAATGATAGTCATAGGGTACAAATAAGCAATCAGGAAACAATATCAAGATAAATCGTAAGGATACAAGCAACAAAGTTACAGTCATACAGTCATAAGTGGAAGGAGATGGGCGATGGGAACGATGAGAAGATTAATAGTAATGCAGAAAACATTGGTGTCTCTGGTGTGGGAATTTCTTGCTGTTTCTCCAGGGGAAGGATAAGAGACTAACAGAGTTGGAAGAGACCTTGGAGGTCTTCTGGTCTAACTCCCTGCTCAAGCAGGAAACTGTATAACTTTTCAGACAAATTATTGTCCCGTCTCTACTTGAAGGCCTTTAGTGTTGGAGCACCCACAACTTCTGGAGGGAAGCCGTTCCACTGATTCATTGTTCTAACTGTCAGGAAATTTCTCCTTTGTTCCAGGTTGCTTCTCTCCTTGAAGAGTTTCCACCCATTGCTTCTTGTCCTGCCCTCAGGTGCTTTGGAGAACAGGCTGACACCCTTCTTCATTGAGAAGTTCCATCTCTTAACCCTGTGGGAAGGTTCGTTCTTGAGGTCAGCCCTTGAGTTGAAGGGAACTATGGAAGCCAGGAGGCTGCAGTCACTACCTGGAGAAAGGCGGGTAGGATGCAAGACAGAATATTCACACACCTCTGGGACACTTAGTAAGTGCTAGGAGTGCAGAGGGGAGGAAGAGCAGGAGAAACAGGTGCATGAAAAGCAGGAGCAGGAGGAGGAGGAGGGGAGGGAAAAGGGCTGTGGGAAGCAGAGAAGGAAGGGAAGAAAAAGGAAAGGGGGAGGAAGGGAAGGGGGAGGAAAGGGAATGGAAGGGAAAATGGGAGACAAAGGAAGGGTTAGGGTTAGGTAGGAGGAGAAGGAGGAGGAGGAGGAGGAGGAGGAGAGGGAGAAGGAGAAGGAGAAGAAAGGGAAAAGGGCTGTGGGTAGCAGAGAAGGAAGGGAAGAAAAGGGAAAGGGGGAGGAAGGAAAGGGGGAGGAAAGGGAACGGAAGGGAAAATGGGAGACAAAAGAAGGGTTAGGGTTAGGTAGGAGAAGAAGAACAAGAAGGAGGAGGAGGAGGAGGAAGAGGAGGAGAAAGGGAAAAGGACTGTGGGTGTAGAGAGGACCTACTTCCTTGGTACTCTCTGAGCTTGGTTGTTTACTTCCAGACATTTCATTACCCAACTAGGGAACATCTTCAGCATTAGAAGGCAGTTGGGTTTGCTCTCTGTTTATACTGTATACAGTAAGTTGTCTTGTCTGTGCTCATGGGAATATTCTTGGTGATTCCTTGATTAAGCTATCATTTCCTGTTTGATTGTTGAGAATCCCTTAAAATTAAATATTGCCCAGTCCTAATTCTTGGTAAAGATCTTGACCAGCATGTCCATAAGGAAGTTATTAAAACAAGCCAAGGTGACAACCTCAAGCCACAATTGAGGCTTTGTAATGCACATAGAAAAGGGGAATAGTATTGATAGTGTGTCCTGAACACTAAACAGAAGTATTGGTATAGGTTGCCTGCAGTGCTTTGATACAGTAAAATGTGTGAGTTTTTCATAACTTTTTCAACCTTGATTTATTTATCCAGGTATGGTTTTAATTACCAATTTAAAAACCAAGAAAATGAATTTTTTTTAGACATCTCAATAGTCTTTCTTTGTCTTTAGCCGTGTCTTTAATTTCCCTAAATACTAAAAACACTTTTTTTTTTGAAGATCACAATGGAAGTATATGCTTTTTTCTCCAGTAAGTACTAATTTTTGGCAATTTTTTAAGTGTTAAAAAGTTCTGGCCCCCAATACTCTGATACTTATTTTCCTGCATAAAGTTTTGCAGATACCGTATAATGTAACACAGTCTAATATTTTCCATTGATTTGTAATAATTATCATGGCAAATACTAGCTTAAAAAGAAAATTATCTTTGCGCTTAAAAAGGAAACCAGGATTGCAAAGAACTACCTCCAGTTTTGGAAGTAACAATTGAATCCCTAGAGCTTCACAGCAATTATCTTGACTTTGTGTTACCTTCTGCAGATGTCTACTTAAAAGTCTCTTCCATTCATTCAACTTTTCTCTAATTTAATATATTTTTAATGAATTAAATTGTGCATGTTTCAGGAATGAATTGAGGTGATGAGGCCTTTAACATACTGAGAAATTCAATGGAGTGATTCTTTTCTTTGCCAATTTTATTCTTTTATTATCCTTTTTGGCTTAGCTCTTTTTAATTTTTTGTAAGAATGGGATTCTGAGTGTGTCACAACATCCTACTTTGGGATCAGGATGCCAAAGTTTGCAATTTTTTTTTTTTCCTGAGAAAACTCATCAAATTTGCAGACGACACCAAGCTAGCAGGAATAGCCAACACTCCGGAAGAGAGACTCAGGATAAAGAAGGATCTTGACAGACTTGAACATTGGGTGCTATTTAACAAAATGAAATTCAATGATGGAAAAAGTAAGGTTCTACATTTAGGCAAGAAAAACAAAATGCACAGGTACAATATATGTGCTACCTCGCTCAATAGTCGTAACTGTGAGAGGGATCTTGGAGTCCTAGTGGACAACCATTTAGATATGAGCCAGCAGTGTGCAGCAGCTGCCAAAAAAGCCAACACAGTTCTGGGCTGCATAAACAGAGGGATAGAATCAAGATCACGTGAAGTGTTAATACCACTTTATAAGGCATCGATAAGGCCACACTTGGAATACTATATCCAGTTTTGGTCGCCACGATGTAAAAAAGATGTTGAGACTCTAGAAAGAGTGCAGAGAAGAGCAACAAAGATGATTAGGGGACTGGAGGCTAAAGCATATGAAGAACGGTTGCAGGAACTGGGAACGTCTAGTTTAATGAAAAGAAGGACCAGGGGTGACATGGTAGCAGTGTTCCAATATCTCAGGGGCTGCCACAAAGAAGAAAAGTCAAGCTATTCTCCAAAGCATCTGAGGGCAGGACAAGAAGCAAAGGGTGGAAATTAATCAAGGAGAGAAGTAACTTAGAATTAAGGAGAAATTTCCTGACGGTTAGAACAATTAATCAGTGGAACAACTTGCCTCCAGAAGGTGTGAATGCTCCAACACGGGAAGTTTTTAAGAAGATGTTGCACAACCTTTTGTCTGAAGTGGTGTAGGGTTTCCTGCCTGGGCGGGGGGTTGGACTAGAAGGCCTCCAAGGCCCCTTCCAACTCTGTGATTCTATTGATAACTCTATCTTGCTCCCTCCTTGGCCTAATTTATCTCTTATCTTGATAGCTCAAGTACTATTGAGCTTGTCTCAAAGGTGCTTTTTCAAGAGGCAACTGGAAACTTCAGTTGCCTCTTGAAAAAGCACCTTTGGGACAACCATGACCTGCATGACTGAGAATCTCCATAGACATTTACCATTGAGCTTGGTACTCAGTTTACAAAACAGAATAACAGAGTTAGAATGGACCTTCTAGTCCCTTGGAGGTCTTCTAGACCAGGGGTTTCAAACTCGATTTCATTGAGGGCTGCATCCTGATTGTGTTTGACCTTGGAGGGGGAGCTGGGTGGCATGGCCAGGTGGGTGTGGCCATTACTGATGTCAGGGGCCCCTGTGGCAGTAGTGAAATCTGAACCAGTTTACTACTGGTTTTGTTGTGTCTGCGCCCCCCCCCCGAGCCGGGCCTCCTGCCAGAAAGTGACTTGGAAAGTGAGGGGGAAGGGCCGTCAGGACTTACCTTGGGAGCACCGGCTTCCCTGGTTCAGCTCCAGGAGCCAGAGGCAGGCCAGGTGGAAGAGATGACAAGGCCTTCGTCCCCTGGCTCTTTCCCCCCACCAGGGCATGCCTTCAGACCCAGCTGATGGCAATCAGGCTCGGTTGGACCCTAGGTTTCGTAGGCAGGAGAGGAGGGAACAACAGAAGCAGGAGTGGGGCAGGTCTAGGAAGTGCTGAGTCATAGAGCCACACCCCACAGGATACAAAGGCAGCCAGAGCTGCTGTGTCTCTTCATAGCAGGCAAATCAACTGATTAACTAAGAGCTGAAGTTTGTTCCTGGGTGACTAATCAGCGTCGAGGGAGATAACAGAGACACTTGGCAGATGCTCGCTATTCTGCTGCCAGAGCTGATAGTACTGACTAATTAAGCCATCACTCAGACAGAGGAGAAGGGGGGACAGAATAGGTTTGCTGGCTGCACATGCGTGCTGCGCATGGGGTAAGTAGAACAGTGCGCTGGGTGGTGGTGGTGATCATCTGTGATGTGCAATCTTCAGAGCCTTTTTTTTACATTTTAAAAGCATTTTTGCAACCTATTCGCCAAATGGGTTGTAAAAAAATGCTTTCAAGAGTAAAAAAAAAAAAGCTCTGATGATCACGCGCCACAGCTGTGATCGTCGGACTCTTTTTTTACCTTTTAAAAGCATTTTTTTTACAACCTATTCACCCAAATAAGTTATTAAAAAATGCTTTTAAACGTTTTTTTAAAAAAGACTCTTGACAATCGAGCGCCACAGCTGTGATCACCAGAACCTTTTTTTTTACTTTTTAAAAGTTTAGTTTAGTTTTAGTTTTATTAGATTTTTATACCGCCCTTCTCCCGAAGGACTCAGGGCGGTGTACAGCCAAATGATAAAACCACATAATATACACATTAAAACAAAAACTTAAAACAAGCATATACATTAATGGCCAAAATTTAAAACAATCAATTTAAAACCCAAAATTGATAAATAACCCCAATTAAAATGAAATAAAACTTTTAAGCCAGTCCCGCTTGAACGAATAGATGTGTTTTCAGCTCACGGCGAAAGGTTCGAGTCCCACCAGGCCCAAGGTTGACTCAGCCTTCCATCCTTTATAAGGTAGGTAAAATGAGGACCCAGATTGTTGGGGGGGCAATAAGTTGACTTTGTAAAAATATACAAATAGAATGAGACTATTGCCTTACACACTGTAAGGCGCCCTGAGTCTTCGGAGAAGGGCGGGATATAAATGTAAATAAAATTTTTTTTAAAAAAAATTGTTTTCACCCTCAGGACATTTCTCCTTAATTCTAGATTGGATCTTTATTTATTTATTTATTTATTTATTTATTATTTTGATTTATATACTGCCCTTCTCCCGAAGGACTCAGGGTGGTTTACAGTTAGGTAAAAACAAAAATACAAACATTAAAAACATTTTTAAAAACTAACTTCAATTTGGCTAAGAGAGACTAAAAACTCTAATAAACCCCCCCCCCATTAAAACTATTAGGCCAGCCCAGCGCGATGGAACAAAAGTGTCTTCAGCTCACGGCGAAAGGTCCGGAGGTCAGGGATTTGCCGTAACCCTGGAGGCAGCTCGTTCCAGAGGGCAGGAGCCCCCACAGAGAAGGCTCTCCCCCTGGGGGTCGCCAGTCCACCGACGGCACCCTGAGGAGACCCTCCCCTTCTTTGATAAGTTTCCATCTGTTGCTTCTTGTCCTGCCTTCAGGTGCTTTGGATCAGGGGTCTCCAACCTTGGTCCCTTTAAGACTTATGGACTTCAACTCCACAAGCAAAGCTGGCTGAGGAATTCTGGGAGTTGAAGTCCACAAGTCTTAAAGTTGCCAAGGTGGGAGACCCCTGCTTTGGAGGTTAGCTTGACCCCCTCTTCTTTGTGGCAACCCCTGAGATATTGGAACACTGCTATTATGTCACCCCTTAGTCCTTCTTTTCATTAAACTAGACATACCCAAATTCCTGCAACCCTTCTTCATACATTTCAGCCTCCAGCCTCCTCCTCATCTTTGTTGCTATTCTCTGCACTCTTTCTAGCGCCTACATATTATTTTTTATGGATGGATTAGAATACCCATCACGGAGCTAGTTTCTCATCCCAGCTGGTCTCTTCATACAGAGAATCTCATCGGCGGCGTGATATTTTTCTTTGTCACCCAGGGGTCTAAAGAGCAGGCACCCATGCTGAGTGCAATTGTTTTTTTTTTCATTCTTGGAAGCAGTGCAGGCTTGGTTGGCAGACTCAGGGTGGGCTCTGTTGTGTCTCGCCCGCTTTCACCGCAGCTGGGGCCTTCTTATCTGCTTCCGAATGCTGAGGAATGTCCTAGTATGCCTCCTGGCCCCAGCCCTGGCTCCATGCCCAGACAGGCTGAGGAGGAAGAAGTACCTCCAGCCCCCAGCTCTGGCTCCATGCCCAGGCAAACGGAGCAACTAGACCCCTCCCCCTCCCCCACAGCCTGTGAGCCTGAGGAAGGTCAATTACCAACAGCTGCCGACTGGAGTGACCCTCGCATCAGAAGACTTGATAGGCGGAGGCAACAGAAGGAAGGGAGGGGCAGGCCTGGATAAGTGCTGAGTCATGGAGCCACACCCCATGGCCTATATAAAGGACCTGCTTTCTGGCATTCTCTGAGTCAGGCAAAGTCTAAACATATCTTGCTGAAGTCACTTTCTGGTCTCCTGCCTGCCCTGAGGACTTTGCTAGGACTTTGGCAGAGCTGCGGAGGCACACCTGATTCGGATTTCCCTGACCCGGCCGTCAGCGGAGGAGTGGGACACGACATCTCCTCATCATCTTTGTTGCTCTTCTCTGCACTCTTTCTAGCGCCTCCATATTATTTTTTATGGATGGATTAGAATACCCATCACGGAGCTAGTTTCTCATCCCAGCTGGTCTCTTCATACAGAGAATCTCATCGGCGGCGTGATATTTTTCTTTGTCACCCAGGGGTCTAAAGCTGCTGATCCAATTCTACAGAGGAATTATTGAGTCTGTCATTTGCACCTCTATAACCGTCTGGTTCGGTTCTGCAACCCAACAAGAAAAACACAGACTTCAGAGGATAATTAGAACTGCAGAAAAAATAATTGCTACCAACTTGCCTTCCATTGAGGACCTGTATACTGCACGAATCAAGAAGAGGGCCGTGAAAATATTTGCAGATCCCTCGCATCCTGGACATAAACTGTTTCAACTCCTACCCTCAAAACGACGCTATAGAGCACTGCACACCAGAACAACTAGACACAAGAACAGTTTTTTCCCGAAGGCCATCACTCTGCTAAACAAATAATTCCCTCAACACTGTCAGACTATTTACTGAATCTGCACTACTATTAATCGTTTCATAGTTCCCATCACCAATCTCTTTCCACTTATGACTGTATGACTATAACTTTTTGCTGGCAATCCTTATGATTTATATTGATATATTGATCAACAATTGTGTTATAAATGTTGTACCTTGATGAACGTATCTTTTCTTTTCTGTACACTGAGAGCATATGCACCAAGACAAATTCCTTGTGTGTCCAATCACACTTGGCCAATAAAATTCTATTCTATTCTATTCTATTCTATTCTAAAGAGCAGGCACCCATGTTGAGTGCAATTGTTTTTTTTTTTCATTCTTGGAAGCAGTGCAGGCTTGGTTGGCAGACTCAGGGTGGGCTCCTTTTTGCATTAACTCAGTTCTCAGTTCCCCTTGTCCCCATCCTGATAAAATAGATTGTTTCTTCGGTAATGCTGGAAAGCAATGACCGCCCCCCCGCTTCCATTTCCTACATGCAATTCAAAGAAAAGCAAAACCAACCATCCATAGATTACAGTGACACAGTGGCAAAGGGTTGCTGTGGAATGGGTTTTCGAGGCGGAAGAAAGTAAAATAAGAGATGAGACACAGATATTCATTAGTGCCAAGCCCAGGGGGAGCAAGAGATCCTGAGTGGAGAGAGAGAGAGAGAGAGAGAGAGAGAGGGAGGGAGAGGGGGAGAGAGAGATCTTTTATTTGATGCTAGGCATGATGAAACAAATTGAGCTCCTGAATAATTCTGGAAGAAAAAAATTGGGACTGTAAGGGAAGGAACTGAGAAAGGGCAAGGAAAAGAAGGGAAGGGGAAGGGAAGGGAAGGAAAGGGAGGGAAAGAGGAAGAGGAGGGAAGGGGAGGGGAGGGGGAGGATACGGTAGAGGAGAGGAGGAGGAAAGGGAAGGAAAGGAAAGGAAAGGAAAGGAAAGGAAACTGAAGGGAAGGGAGGGAAGGAAGGAAGGGAAGGAAGGAAGGAAGGAAGGAAGGAAGATAGAAGAAAGGAAGGAAGGAAAAGAAGAGAAGAAAGGAAGGAAAGAAACTGAAGGAAGGAAGGAAGGAGAGAAAGGAAGGAAGGAAGGAAAGGAAGAAACTGAAGGAAGGAAGGAAGGAGAGAAAGGAAGGAAAGGAAGAAAGGAAGGAAGGAAGGAAAGAAACTGAAGAGAAGGGAAGGGAAGGGTGGAGGGTAGGGAAGAGGTTAGTGAAGGGGAACAACTAAGGGAAGGAGAGGGAAGGAAAGAAAGAGAAGGGAAGGGTTAGGAAGGAAAAGGAAAAGGAGAGGAGATAAATTTTTATCTTTTTGTCTGGTTCAGGTGACTTTTTTCTCTTTCTTTCCTTAAGGCCTTGATTCTTCCTCGCCTATCACCTGAAGGTATCTTTTAGACAAGATCCCAGGTTAAACACACACACACACACACCACATGCCACCTTAATATTTAGATACGGCAGCTTCAGCCTAGTCTGACACTGGTCCTTCTTGACCGCAGTTTAACAGATTAACAGACTTGGAAGGGAGCTTGTAGGTCATCTATTCCAACCCCCCCCCCTACAGGCCAAACAGGAGATCCTACACTGTTTCTGACCTGATGGTCAGTCCAGTCTCTCCTTGAAAATTAGGTTAAGCTAAATCCCATGTTCCTTTTCTTTACTCCACTGGCAAAATTCTTCAGCTGCGAAGTCCTTGGTGCTCTCTGAGCTTGGTTGTTTCCTTGCAAACGTCTTGACCACCCAACTAGGGAACATCATCAGGGCTAGAAGGGAGTGGGGTTTGCTCTCTTTTTAGATACTAGTGGCTTGCCCTGTCAGTGATAGTGGGAAGATTGTTGTTGTTTTTCCCTCGGTTCCTTGATTAAAGTATTTTTACTGCTTGATTATTGATCTGATACTAATCCCAGTGTTAATTCAGGGCTGAAATCCCAGCAGGTTCTGACAGGTTCTGGAGAACCGGTAGCAGAAATTTTGAGTAGTTCGGAGAACCAGCAAATACCACCTCTGGCTGTTCCCAGAGTGGGGTGGGAATGGAGATTTTGCAATATCCTTCCCCTGGAGTGGGGTGGGAATGGAGATTTTGCAGTATCCTTCCCCTGGAGTGGGGTAGGAATGGAGATTTTGCAGTATCCTTCCTCTGCCATGCCCACCAAGCCACACCACACCCACCAAGCCACACTGTTCTGTTCTCCTTCGTCTCCATCTGAGCGATGGCTTAATTAGCCGGCACTATCAGCTCTGGCAGCAAAATAGCGAGCATCTGCCAAGTGACTCTGTTATCTCCCTTGACGCCAATGAGTCACCCAGGAACTTCAGCTCTTAGTTAATCAGTTGATTTACCTGCTACGAAGAGGCACAGCAGCTCTTGCTGCCTTTATATCCTGTGGGGTGTGGCTCCATGACTCAGCACTTCCTAAGCCTGCCCCTCCCCTGCTTCTGTTGTTCCCACCTCTCCTGCCTATGAAACCTAGGGTCCAGCCAGGCCTGATTGCCATCAGCTGGGTCTGGAGGCGTGGCCTGAGGGGGGAAGAGTCAGGGGACGGAGGCCTCGTTATCTCCTCCACCTGGCCTGCCTCTGGCTCCTGGAGCTGAACCAAGGAAGCCGGTGCTCCCGAGGTAAGTCCTGATGGCCCTTCCCCCTCACTTTCCAAGTCACTTTCTGGCAGGAGGCCCGGCTCGGGGGGGGGGCGCACACAAAAAACCCTACAATGTACACTGAGAGCATGTATGTACATTAGAGAGCATATGCATGAAGACAAATTCCTTGTGTGTCCAATCACACTTGACCAATAAAAATTCTATTCTATTCTATTCTATTCTATTCTATTCTATTCTATTCTATTCTATTCTACAAAACTGGTATTAAAAAAAATTGAATTTCACACTGTGTTAATTCCTGCTTATCTCGGTGTCACTTGCTGGCGAGGAGGTATTTTTGGTTTCTTTGTTTCCTTCCCCCTACTTTTGGTTATCTCTCTTAAACGATGTATAAATGTTGTTTATCTCTATGTGCCTGTGGATGGCTGATCAAATGCCAGGCTTCCAGCAATTCCCTCTGGTGTTTTTGTTTTTTGTTTTGACTAACAATCTCTACCTTAAGGGAAGTAGCCATCGTTTCCTCCTGGAAAAGTAAGAACCACACAACTGAGTTGTGCCTCAGTTTCACCTTCCATCCGTTTCATGGTTAACTTTACCCGTGCATATCACTCCCTGGCACGTTTTCAGGGGAGTCGTTTCTTGCAAGTGTGGGGTGTGTGTGCTCATTATAGGACCATTCCCCAGGCAGTTGTCACCATTTTAATCCACTATTTAGAATCAATAGCTGGCAGAAAACGCACCTTAGTCTTTCATAGGGAAACAATCTTTATTCTTTTTTTTTTTTTTAACATTTATATTTCGCCCTTCTCCGAAGACTCAGGGCGGCTTACAGTGTGTAAGGCAATAGTCTCATTCTATTTGTATATTTACAAAGTCAACTTATTGCCCCCCCAACAATCTGGGTCCTCATTTTACCTACCTTATAAAGGATGGAAGGCTGAGTCAACCTTGGGCCTGGTGGGACTCGAGCCTGCAGTAATTGCAAGCAGCTGTGTTTTAATAACAGGCTATCTTACAGCCTGAGCCACCACGGCCCTCTTCAAAGCCATCTGACTTGGCTTTGAAGATGTCCGTGAAGGGACAAAAATTATGGACTGCTTGGTGTACGCTTGATTTCCCCCTGCAATTTCTTCCATTAAGCCATTTCCTCATTTTTCCTAAGTTCAGCTTTGGAGTTGCCTAATACGTCTGCAAGAATATCAGCCCTAAATGGAATATGGGATCAGAAAAGGAGGTTAGGAAACCAAGAATAGTTCATTGCTCTCACAGCAGTTGATTGAGGGAAAGAGGGCTCGCCACCCATTCAGGCTAAATCAAGCTGGAGTGAGTTTGAAAACCTACCTAGTAGTGATGATGAATTGATGATACTCTAGAAAGACTAGAAAAACTCTAGAAAGAGTGCAGAGAAGAGCAATCAAGATGATAAGGAGACTGGAGACTAAAACATATGATGAATGGTTGCAGGAACTGGGCATGGCTGGTCTAGTGAAGAGAAGGACCAGGGGAGACAGGAGAGCATCTTCCAATATTTGAGGGGCTGCCACAGAGAGGAGGAAGGGGGTCAAGCTATTTTCCAAAGCACCTGAAGGCAGGACAAGAAGCAATGGATGGAAACTAATAAAAGAGATTCAACCTGGAATTAAGGAAACATTTTCTGATGGAAATAGAATTTTTTATTGGCCAATTGTTTACTGGACACACAAGGAATTGCTCTTGGTGCATATGCTCTTGGTGTATGTAAAAGAAAAACTACCTTCATCAAGAATAATAAGGTACAACATTTAATGATAGTCACAGGGTACAAATAAGCAGTCAGGAAACAATCAATATCAATATAAATCATAAGGATACATGCAACAAAGTTAAGTCATACAGTCATAAGTGGAAAGAGATGGGTGATGGGAACAATGAGAAGATTAATAGTAGTGCAGATTTAGTAAATAGTTTGACAGTGTTGAGGGAATTTAGCAGAGTGATGGCGTTCGGGAAGAAACTGTCTTTGTGTCTAGTTGTTCTGGTGTGCAGTGCTCTGTAGCATCGTTTTGAGGGTAGGAGTTGAAACAGTTTATGTCCAGGATGTGAGGGGTTTGTAAATATTTTCACAGCCCTTGCACATATGTGCTAGCTGTTCTTGATTTTAGGGGGCAGTGCTTACTTGTGGGGTGCCTCAGGGGTCGATTCTCTCACCTCTCCTGTTCAACATCTATATGAAGCTATTGTGCGAGGTCATCAGTGGCTTTGGGGTGAGTTATCAGCTGTACGCTGATGACACTCAGCTGTACTTTTCCACCCCGGGCCACCCCAACGAAGCTGTCGAAGTGTTGTCTCGTTGTCTGGAGGCCGTACGGGTCTGGATGGGGAGAAACAGACTCAGACTCAATCCATCCAAGACGGAGTGGCTGTGGATGCCGGCACCCCGGTACAGTCAGCTGCAACCGCGGCTGACTGTTGGGGGCGAGTCACTGGCCCCAACAGAGAGGGTACGCAACTTGGGTGTTCTCCTGGATGGACGGCTGTCATTTGAAGACCACCTGGCGGCCGTCTCCAGTAGAGCCTTTTACCAGGTTCGCCTGGTTCGCCAGTTGCGCCCCTTTCTGGACCGGGATGCCTTATGCACGGTCACTCATGCTCTCGTCACTTCTCGTCTGGATTATTGCAATGCTCTCTACATGGGGCTACCCCTGAAGTGCACTCGGAGGCTTCAGTTAGTCCAGAATGCAGCTGCGCGGGGGATTGAGGGAGCTCCACATTGCTCCTGGGTAACACCACTCCTGTGCAGTCTGCACTGGCTACCTGTGGTCTTTCGGGTGCGCTTCAAGGTTCTGGTTACCACCTTTAAAGCGCTCCATGGCTTAGGGTCCGGGTACTTACGGGACCGCCTGCTGTTACCTTATGCCTCCCACCAACCCATACACTCTCACAGAGAGGGTCTTCTCAGGGTGCCGTCCGCCAAGCAATGTTGGCTGGCAGCCCCCAGGGGAAGGGCCTTCTCTGTTGGAGCACTTACCCTCTGGAATGAACTTCCCCCTGGTTTGCGCCAACTACCTGACCTTCGGACCTTTCGCCGTGAATTGAAAACTTATTTATTTATCCAAGCGGGACTGGCTTGATTTTTAAATTTTCAAATTTTGAATTTTTAGTAATTTTATATGGGGTATTTTAGTCTGGGTCAATTTGACGGTTTTAATTTGGCCATTATTGAATATGTATTTTAATTGATATTTTAATTTTGTATATTTAATTGTTTTAATCTTGGCTGTACACCGCCCTGAGTCCTTCGGGAGAAGGGCGGTATAAAAATTTAAATAATAAATAAATAAATAAATAAATAAATCTCCATTTCAAAGCCGAAGAGCCAGCGCTGTCCGAAGACGTCTCTGTGGTCATGTGGCCAGCCTGACTCAACGCCAAAGGTGCACGGAACGCTATTACCTTCCCACCAAAGGTGGTTCCTATTTTTCTACTTGCATTTTTTACCTGCTTTTGAACTGCTAGGTTGGCAGAAATTTATTAATAATTACTGTATATTGGTTTATATAGCTACATTATATATATGATTATAGTGACGATGATGTTGTTTGTATGTTAACACGATGGACACCTAGAGAATGCATTGCTCAACATAAAAATGGAATGTATCGGTGGTGGGTTTCAAAAATTTTGGGGTGTGGCTTGGTGGGTGTGGTGTGGCTTGGTGGGCGTGGCTTGGTGGATGTGGCAGGGAAAGGATACTGTAAAATCTCCATTCCCACCCCACTCCAGGGGAACGATACTGTAAAATTTCCATTTCCACCCCACTCCAGGGGAAGGTTACTGCAAAATTCCCATGCCCTCCTGATCAGCTGGGACTCGGGAGGCAGAGAATAGATGGGGGTGGGGCCAGTCAGAATTTTTACTACCGGTTCTCCAAACTAGTCAAAATGTCTGCTACTGGTTCTCCAGAACTGGTCAGAATCTGCTGGAACCTGCCTCTGGAATGTGTCAAGGTTCCAGAAAAACCTCTTCTGCATAAAGAAAAACCCAGAAGCCATTGTCTTCAAGAGATCTTTACTAGCATGAGGAAACTGGCACACGATGAGTGAAATTCCAAAACTGAATTTCCGGATTCTTTTCCCCAGTTATACAAACCCCAAGAGTCCCACCCCCCTGACCCCTTTGATGGTCACATGGTCCCACGTTCTCCCAGTTCATTCGAATATCTTCCCGCCACTCTTCCTGCATATGTGAACACCATCCGACCTTGACCGTCTGAAGAATGTTACCATACCCCACAGCCCCCCTTCTTCCCCTCAGGGGAAAAATGTGGCAGCGTCTGGAAACCTAAAGTCTAATATGGTTTCCAGGCCTGACAGAATGTATGATATAAAACAATCAAAAATATTTCTAAAACTAACATTGGGATGATTCCTGATGGCTCCCTCCAAGATGGCTCGCTTCAAAGAGGAATCCATTGCATCAAATCCATTTTTAACCGAAGCGTTCAGCTGGTAATATATCTAAGGTGAGCCTTGTATTTACATTTCCTGACTTTCCTTCTTTTCCTCAAATTTCTGCCCTCAACGAAACTCCTTGTACACCTCTTCAGTACTGAGTCACTGTTGCTTCAGAGCGGCGTTTAACGGGTGAGCCATGCCTAGAATACAAAGCAAATAATGTGCATCGCATCGCTACAACATCCGACCTTGACGGAGGGAACATCAGCACAATGGGCAGATTGTCACCTTCCTAGTCTAAGCGCGAATTTATGGTCAACGCATCTTTCGAGTTCCTTCATTCATTTGGGGAACTTCTGAGCGGAACACTGCTTAAGATGTGGAAGTAAAAGTTGAAGAGTCTTCCTCAGTGCCTTCTGTGAAAACAGGGGGATGCTCTGCACCTTTGCTTACAGCCCAAGCCGGGAGAAGGAACAAAGATGGTGGGGGGAGGGGAGGGCTTGCAAGCTGTAAAAGGGTCATCAGATCAAGTGAGCATTAAGCATCTCCTTCAGAGAGCTGGCTCTGTTTTTGGTTGGTAGCTGGAGCAAAATGCAAACAAAACAAAAAAACCCAGAAGCTCTGGAAGACGCGTTGCTCCCTGAATTTCTGCATGCAACCCCCCCCCCAAAAAAAAAGAATCTGAGAAACTGCACTCAATTTTACCTTTTGAAGTCTATATTCTGGGGCAGGCTCTTTGGAGTCCTTTCCATAAATCTTCCATAAATGTAATATTTTAAAAAACCTCCTTATATAAACAATGGGATTACTGTACTGTACTAAGGAGCTGTCCAAGGTAGGATTCCTTATTTCCTTTCTTCTTTCCTGCCTCCCTCCCTCCCTCCCCTCTTTTTTCCTCCCTCCCTCTTCCTTTTCTCCTTCCCCCTTTCCCCTCTCCTCTCCCTCCTTCTTCATTCCCTTCCTTCCCTCCCTCCGTCCTTCTCTTCCTTCCTTCCTTCTTCCTCCTCTCCTCCCTCCTTCCTTCCTCTCCTTTCTCTTCCTCTCCTTTCTTTCCTTCCCCATTCCATTCCTTCCTCCTCCTCCCTTCTCCCTCCCTCCCGCTTTCCTTTCCTTCCTCTCCTCCTTCATCATTCCTTCCTTCCTTCCATCCCTCCTTCCTTCACTCTTCCTCCCTCCTCTCTCCTCCTCCCTCCTTCCTTTGACCCTCCTTCCCCCCTTTCCCTTCCTCTCCTTTCTCTCCTTCCCCATTCCATTCCTTTTCTTCCTCCCTCCCTTTGGTCTTTCCTCCTCCTCCTTCTCCTCCCCTTTCCCTTCCTCTCCTCTCCCTCCTTCATCATTCCCTTTCTTCCTTCCTTCCCTCCCTTCCTTCACTCTTCCCTCCCTCCCTCTCTCCTCTCTCCCTCCCTTCCTTTGACCCTCCCTCTCCCCTTTCTCTTCCTCTCCTCTCTCTCCTTCCCCATTTCATTCCTTCCCTTCCTCCCTCCCTTTGATCTTTCCTCCCTCCCTCCCTCCCTTCTCCCCTCCCCCTTTCCCTTCCTCTCCTCTCCCTCCTTCCTCATTCCCTTTCTTCCTTCCTTCCCTCCCTCCCTTCACTCTTCCCTCCTTCCCTCTCTTCCCCTCCCTCACTTTCTTTGACCCTCCCTCCCCCCTTTCTCTTCCTCTCCTCTCCTCTCCTCTCCTTCCCCATTCCCTCCCTTCCTATAAATTTCACATTCCTGTTGTGTAGAAGAGAATAGTTGTCAGTTATGTTGTGATGGCATTAATCATGATGTCATTTATTTCATTATTAGATTGCTATCCAGTCTTTATAACTTTAGAAGCAACTCTGGGAAATGGACAAACCTAAAAGTCCACCCTCCTTCTATTTTTCTCACAGCAACCACCCTGTGAGATGGGTTGGCTGAGAGAGAGAGAAAGAGTCTGGCCCAAAGTCACCCAGCTGGCTTTCATGTCTAAGGTGGGATTAGAACTCACCATCTCCTGGTGATTGGCCCAAAGTCACCCAACCAGCTTTCAGGGCTAAGGCGGGACTAGAACTCATCATCCTCTGGTGATTGGACTAAAATCATCTAGTTGGCTTCTGTGCCTAAGGTGGGACTAGAACTCACTGTCTCCTGGTGATTGGCCCAAATTCACCCAGCCAGCTTTCAGGCCTAAGGCGGGACTAGAACTCACCATTTCCTGGTTTCTGGACCAGCATGCTAACCACTACACCAATCTGACTACGTTGCCCACATTGTGACATCACCACATCTTATTTATGTCCTTTGCACACTGATATTATAATACGTCTGACGTTACTTGCCTCCACCTCAGTTGCCCAAGTCTGTCACTCTTCATTTTAAAAATGACAGCTCCCCAAAGTACAAATAATAATCTTAATATAGCTTAGCACTTTTGCATTACAAAACTGTTATGCTAGCCCTTCACTCAGTGTGCACCGACCCAGGCATGTTGCGCTGTGCGAGTTCTCAAAACTGCCCCTGACTTTTAAAAACTCAGTTTTCATTACTCTTCTTTTATTCTTCTCCACCTATTTTCCTTGTGCCGTACGTCATTTTCTTTCTTATTTTTTTTTCTTCCTTTTTGTCCTGGAGAATTTGACATAACGTGAAATAATCACATTTCCCAGGGGTTTATTTCCATGTCCAGCATCAAAAGTTGATTTAGTGAAATATGTTTTTTTTTTCCACACACAGCTTAGTTAATTTATAGAAAGCAATTCCCTCAAAATCAGAAAGGGCTCCAAAAAACAGTTAATTCAACCACGGTGACATCTTAGTCTCTTTGAAATTCAAGAATGGAAGGGATGGAAATGACCTTGCAAATCAATCTTTTGCAGGGCAAGAATCAACTACTTCAGTAGTTCTTCATCTATGGTCAACTTGTGGTCTGGTCTCGGTTTGGCAGGGCTGCAATGGCATCAGGGGGCGGCACAAAGTTGTGGAAGAAATGTCATGATTTAAATCCCAAAGGTGCTTTTTCAAGAGGCAACTAGACTTTCTTGGTTTTTTTGTCTTTTGAAGACGTTTCGCTTCTCATCCAAGAAGCTTCTTCAGTTCTGAATGAATGGTGGGGAATGGAAGGTTTGATACTCCTTGTAGACAGCTGGTCATTTGCATCTTTTTAGAGAGAGCCATTGTGTCCTCAGGGTCACCTGAGTGGTGCTGCTTTATCATCTTTTCCAGCCAGGTATGAATTGTTGTCCAGTATTTTTTGGCTTCTACTTCTTTTAAATTTATCATCAAGTTTCTGAAGGCTAAATAAACTGTTTCAACTCCTACCCTCAAAACGACGCTATAGAGCACTGCACACCAGAACAACTAGACACAAGAACAGTTTTTTCCCGAAGGCCATCAGTCTGCTAAACAAATAATTCCCTCAACACTGTCAAACTATTTACTAAATCTGCACTACTATTAATCTTCTCATCGTTCCCATCACCAATCTCCTTCCACTTATGACTGTATGACTGTAACTTTGTTGCTGGCAATCCTTATGATTTATATTGATATACTGACCATCATTTGTGTTGTAAATGTTGTACCTTGATGAAGGTATCTTGTCTTTTGTGTACACCGAGAGCATATGCACCAAGACAAATTCCTTGTGTGTCCAATCACACTTGGCCAATAAAAATTCTATTCTATTCTATTCTATTCTATTCTATTCTATTCTATTCTATTCTATTCTATTCTATTCTATTCTATTCTATTCTATTCTATTTCTTTTATGTACACTGAGAGCATATGCACCAAAGACAAATTCCTTGTGTGTCCAATCACACTTGGCCAATAAAAATTCTATTCTATTCTATTCTATTCTATTCTATTCTATTCTATTCTATTCTATTCTATTCTATTCTAAATGGTATGACAAATCGCATTCACGAGTGAAGGGAGCAGGAGATTGGCTTAGAAGACTGCTATATCATTTCAGACAAACAGTCGTCTCTTCTTAAAAACTTCCAGTAATGGACACCCAGTTTCTTCAGAAGAACCTTCTTGGATGAGAAGTGAAACGTCTTCAAAGAAAAAGAAAGTCCAGTTGTAGCTTTGGGACAACCATGACCTGGATGACTGAGAACCTCCATAGACACGGACAGTACCAGAGTAGAAAGCAGGAGGAGATGACTTAGTTCCTGCCTTAGCCATGAAAGCTGGCTAGGTGACTTCAGACCAATCACAATGAGACGGTGAGATCTAGTCCTGCCTTAGGCATGAAAGCTGCTGAGAGAGTTTGGGCTGATCACCAGGCGATAGTGAGTTCCAGTCTTGTCTTATGAATGAAAGCCAGCTAGGTGAATGTACCAACCATCAGGAGATGGTGAGTTGTAGTCCCACCTTAGCCATAAAAGCCAGCTAGGTGATTGTACCAACCACCAGGAGATGGTGAGTTCTAGTCCTGCCTTAGACTTGAAAGCCAGCTGAGTGATTTTGCCAATCACCAAAAGATGGTGAGTTTTAGTCTCACCTTAAACTTGAAAGCCAGCTGGGTAATTTTGGGCTAATCACCGGGAGACGTGAGTTCTAGTCTTGCCTTAACCATGAAAGCCAGCTGGATGACCTTGGGCCAGTCCCTCTCTCCCAGCCCAATCCACCTCACAGGGTTGCTGTTGTGGACAAAATTAGGATAAAGTTGCTTTAGAGATGTTTGCTACCTTGTTATTTGTAAAAATATTAAAAACAAGGTACAAAAATTTGAAATTTGAAATAAACAGATATCTAATAATAGTCCTTCTTTCTGCCCTTCATCTTGTGACTTTCAGCCTTTGGAGTTTGTCTGAATGTAACCCAATAAGCTTTGCAAAGATCTGGACTCTTGATATAAAACCCATAAAATAGGAATTCAAGGAGCTCTTTACTCCACGAAAGTGGAGTAAAGTAAATTGGGTGATTTTATACTGAATAGTAAATTGCAGCTTTAGAGACACATTAAGAAGAGTAAGGGAAGCGACGACATGAGTTTTGGTTTCACACGCAGTAGTAAATTGTTCAATATTTCCCTTCGGGGCCGCTTCCAATCCATTACAAAATTTTTAAGTTCACTCACTTTGTCAATGGCTTGTTCTTAAAAATCAGAGCTATCGCCTCCCAGCTACTTAAAGCAATTAGGGAGAATGAGAGATTAGAGGCAACGTATTTTGAGTCAGGGTGATAAAGTAACTAACACAATGGGCAACATTTAAGCCAGTGGTGGTGGACCTATGGCACGCCTGCCAGAGGTGGCATTCAGAGTGCTCTGTATGGGCATGCCCCAGCCCAGTTCCATCGCGTTTCTCCCATGGGGGGGGGGCAGAGAGAAAGGGAGGGAGGGAGACAGAGAGAGAGGGAAGGGAAAAGAGAGACAGAAAGAGAAAGAGTGAGGGAAAGAGAAATGATCACGTGAAGTGTTAATACCACTTTATAATGCCTTGGTAAGGCCACACTTGGAATAGTGCATTCAGTTTTGGTCACCACGATGTAAAAAGGATGCTGAGACTCTAGAAAGAGTGCAGAGAAGAGCAACAAAGATGATTAGGGGACTGGAGGCTAAAACATATGAAGAACGGTTGCAAGAACTGGGTATGTCTAGTTTAATGAAAAGAAGGACTAGGGGAGACATGATGCAGCCTTCCAATATCTCAGGAGCTGCCACAAAGAAGAGGGAGTCAAACTATTCTCCAAAGCACCTGAGGGTAGAACAAGAAGCAATGGATGGAAACTAATCAAGGAGAGAAGCAACCTGGAACTAAGGAGAAATTTCCTGACAGTCAGAACAATCAATAAGTGGAACAACTTGCCTGCAGAAGCTGTGGATGCTCCAACACTGGAAGTTTTTAAGAAGATGTTGGATAACCATTTGTCTGAAATGGTGTAGGGTTTCTTGCCTTGGAGGGGGGTTGGACTAGAAGACCTCCAAGGTCCCTTCCAACTCTGTTGTTGTTGTTGTTATTGTTGCTGTTGTTGTTGTTGTTATATTATAAAAAAGTTTTTCTTTTTTATTGTTGCTAAGCATAATATTTCAAAAGCAGAAAAAAAAATGAAGGGGCATAAAAGTGCATTTATCACGTTTTTCTTAGAACATTTAGCGGAACTCTGCCTTGTTTATCATTATTTTAGGTAGTAAAACCTCCGTATTCGGTTTAAATTGCCGTGTTGGCACTTTGCGATAAATAAGTGTTGCAGTTTGGGCTCTCGGTCTCTAGAAGGTTCGCCATCACTGGTTTAAGCAATGGAAACTGAGTAATGGGGCTCGCACAGCTCTATGTGGAAAAGACACCAGGAAATAAACGATTCGGAATAAACAAAGCTCCTTGTGATACTTCTGGGGTATTTTAAGGTCAATCAATCAGTCAATCGATCAGAATAGATCTGGAAGGGACTTTGGAGGTCTTCTAGTCCCGCCCCCTGGTCAAGCAGGAGACCCCATACTATTTCAGACAAGTGACTGTCTGGTCTCTTCTTAAAAACCTCCTTTGATGGAGCACCCACAGGTTCTGGTGGCAAGTTGTTCCACTGGTTAATTGTCTTCACTGTTAGGAAGTTTCTCCTTAATTCCAGGTTGCTTCTCTCCTGGATTAGTTTCCATCCATTGCTTCTTTTGAAGTTCAAAGCCTTTATTGTCATTGCAAATCATGCATACAACAAAATTGGTATATTGTATATTCTTGTCCTGCCTTCTGGTGGTTTGGAAAATAAGTTGACCCCCCTCTACTTTGTGGCAGCCCCTCAAATACTGCAATACTGCTTTCATGCCATCCCCAATTCTTCTTTTCTTTAGATTAGCCAGGCCCAAATCCTGCAACCGTTCTTCATATGATTTAGTCTTAAGGCCTTTAATCGTCTTAGTTGCTCTTCTTTGCACTTTTTCCAAAGTTGAATTAAAGCATCAGTTTTGACAATTGGCAGAGGATTGGAACATTGTATAGGTAGCCCTTGACTTATAATGGTTCGCTTAGTGACCATTCCAAGTTACAACAGCACAAAAAAGTGACTTATGACCATTTGTTCACATTTATAACCGTTGCAGCCATGACCGCATGGTCATGTGATCCAAATTCGAACGCTCGGCAACTGGCATGTACTTATGATGGTTGCAGTGTCCTGGGGTCATGCGATCCCCTTTTGTGACCTTCTGACAAACAAAGTCAATGGGGAAGCCAGATTCGCTTAGCAACCATGTTACTAATTGAACAACTGCATTCATTTAACGACCGTGGCAAGGAGGTGTTGCGGTCCACCGGCAGCCTGTGAAACTGGCAGCAGAGTTGGACAGTGAGGAGCCTGGGGAGGAACATGGGCCAGTCCTGGAGTCTGGGGAAGGCTTGGACGAGGGCTCTACGTCAGAGGCAGAGAAAACGCTATTTGGGAGTTATGTGCAGACTCTGGAGCTTCCAGAGTTGGACATCAATGAGGTAGAGGAACAGGGGGAGCCTGTTCCCAGTGCGTGCATGCAAAGAGCTGCAAGAAGGCAAGAACAGTTAAAACGAAAGGGACAACTCAGGAGTAAGGCTTGGAGATGATTGGCCCCTCCCATAAGACATACAGGAGGAGCAAAGGCACATGAGCCTTTGCAGGAAGCAACTGTTGTTCGTGCTAGTTGATTTCAAGACTGTAGCTGCGTGTTGACTCTGTGTTCCATGTGGCTTTGCAAAGCTAATTGCCAATTGGCAGCATGTCAAGGGAGAGAAAGGTTTATTTATTTATTTATTTATTTATTTGATTTTTATACCGCCCTTCTCCCGAAGGACTCAGGGCGGTGTACAGGCAAGATAAAACAATACAATATACAGATTAAAATACCATTTAAAAAACTTATTTACATTAGCCTAACATTAAAAAATTTCCATACTAAAAACCCCGTTTAAAAATTGATAAAAGATAAAATTCAATTTAAGACAGCCCCGCGCAAATAAAAAGATGCGTCTTCAGTTCGCGACGGAATGTCCGAAGGTCAGGTATTTGGCGTAAACCCGGGGGAAGTTCGTTCCAGAGTGTGGGAGCCCCCACAGAGAAGGACCTTCCCCTGGGGGCCGCCAGCCGACATTGCTTGGCGGACGGCACCCTGAGAAGTCCCTCTCTGTGAGAGCGTACGGGTCGGTGGGAGGCATGTGGTAACAGCGGGCGGTCCCGTAAGGTGGGCGTTTTTATCACCATTATCCCAAATAACTATTGGCAGACTTCTGTCGGACTCTTTACAATCATTTGGGACTCCCTTGTGAATAATAATAATAATAATAATAATAATAATAATAATAATAATAATAATAATAATAATAATAATAATAATAATAATAATAATAATAATAATAATGTTTTAATTTGTATACCACCCTTCTCCCGAAGGACTCAGGGCGGTGAACAGGCAAATAAAATACAAACAGAAACATACACAATAATTAAAACAACCCTTAAAAAACTGATTCAAATTTGCCAGAAAATTTAAAATAACATTACACCCCATAAAAGTACAGAAATTTAAAACCCATCAAAATTCAATTTAAAATTTAAAATTTAGAATTTAAAATCAGGCCAGTCCAGCCATACGAAATAAATAGGTTTTAAGTTCGCGGCGAAAGGTCCTAAGGTCAGGTAGTTGTCGAAGCCCGGGGGGAAGCTCGTTCCACAGGGTAGGAGCCCCCACAGAGAAGGCCCTCCCCCTGGGGGCCGCCAGTCGACACTGTTTGGCTGACGGCACCCTGAGGAGTCCCTCTCTGTGGGAACGCACCGGACGCTGGGAGATAGAGTCCGGCAGTAGACGGTCCCGTAATGAACAGATTGGGAATGAACAGGCTCTGAATGAACAGAATTCATAGCCATGGAAATAAAAAGACGGTTTTTGGGACTCACTGTGTGCTTTTATTATATCAGGAAGCCTAGGTCAGAACAGGAGAAGGAGGAGGAAGAGGAGGAAGGGGTGGCCTGTGAAGTTCTTGGTGCTTTCTGAGCTCGGTGGTTTTCTTGCAGACATTTCATAACCCAACTAGGTAACATCATCAGTGCTAGAAGAGAGTGGGGTTTGCGTAGAGGAGAAGTGGGGAGGGAGGAAAGGTTTTCTTTGAAAACAGAGTGGAAATACAGGATGACCTTGCTGTACTGACTCCTTAAAATCGCCTCACAACTTTGGGGAAGGCAGTTAAAATATTCCTTGTTTTTGTGAGTGACAGATTCCCGTGAAGCAGACGAGCTTCCTCAGAGAAGGATCATGGTTTCTCCATTAGGTGGCGCCACTGGATTTCAGAACGACATCCCCACAGGAGGTAACCCAATAGGTATTAGGTAACATTTGTTTCTCCCCCCCTCCCCAGCAAACAGATTTTATCCCAAAGCACAGCTTCCTTGACCTACGGTTCACGCCATCCATCGGCTGCATGAAGGCAGCGTCTGCTTTTAGGCTAACCTTGATGCACACGGCTCTTGGCCTTTGGAAACCTCGAAGGTTTCTTTTGCGACGAGGAATTGTTTGACCCACGTTGCTGGCTGTACGAATCAGAGGGCTGCCTTGCTCATCTCTTTGTCCGAATGAAATGCTTTTTTCTTTTTTTAAGCCTCTGAAGTCCCTATTAATCTTCTCATCGTTCCCGCCACCCATCTCCTCCCACTTATGACTGTATGGCTGTAACCTTGTTGCTGGCATCCTTACGATTGAGATTGATATTGACAGTTTCTTGCTTATTTGTACCCTGTGGCTGTCACTAAGTGTTGTACCTTAGGATTCTTGATGAATGTATCTTTTCTTTTATGTACACTGAGAGCGTATGCACCAAGACAAATTCCTTGTGTGTCCAATCACACTTGGCCAATAAAGAATTTATTCTATTCTATTATGTTCTGTTCTGTTCTGTTCTGTCCTGTCCTGTCCTGTCCTGTTCTATTCTATTCCATTCTGTATTTTATTATTCTATTCTATTCTATTCTATTCTATCCTATCCTGTCCTGTTCTGTTCTGTTCTGTTCTGTTCTGTTCTGTTCTATTCTGTTCTATTCTATTCCATTCTGTATTTTATTATTCTATTCTATTCTGTTCTGTTCTGTTCTGTTCTGTTCTGTTCTGTCCTGTCCTGTCCTGTCCTGTCCTGTCCTATCCTATCCTATCCTATCCTATCCTATCCTATCCTATCCTATCCTATCCTATCCTATCCTATCCTATCCTATCCTATTCTATTCTATTCCATTCTGTATTTTATTATTCTCTTCTCTTCTCTTCTCTTCTCTTCTCTTCTCTTCTCTTCTCTTCTCTTCTCTTCTCTTCTTCATTCCAATATCTATTCTATTCTATTCTATTCTATTCTATTCTATTCTATTCTATTCTATTCTATTCTATTCCATTCCATTCCATTCTATTCTTTCTTTTATGTACACTGAGAGTGTATGCACCTTGTGTGTCCAATCACACTTGGCCAATAAAAAATTCTATTCTATTCTATTCTATTCTATTCTATTCTATTCTATTCTATTCTATTCTATTCTATTCTATGACAGGAGCATAGTATCAAGATCACCTGAAGTGCTAGTGTACTTTATTCTGCCTTCTTAAAAGCACACTTGAAATACTGCATACATTTAGTAGAAAATGTACACAAGGGAACATGGAATCTCTTGACAGTGAATTAGTAATTTATTTTTATTTTTTTGTCATCTACTATATTGAAAACTACTTGGCTGTGTTCTTTATTCCTAGACCTCATGTTCCAGGATTTGTTATAATGTAATTCTGGAAGTCCTTGATGTTCTCCTTCGAATGTCTCTGATGATGGAGGAGATGCACCAAGACAAATTCCTTGTGTGTCCAATCACATTGGGCAAATAAAAAATTCTATTCTATTCTATTCTATTCTATTCTATTCTATTCTATTCTATTCTATTCTATTCTATTCTATTCTATTCTATTCTATTCTATTCTATTATTTCTTTTATGTACACTGAGAGCACATGCACCAAGACAAATTCCTTGTGTGTCTAATCACACTTGGCCAATAAAAAATTCTATTCTATTCTATTCTATTCTGTTCTGTTCTGTTCTGTTCTGTTCTGTCTCTAAAATACACAAGGAACTGATGATAGCTGGGCTTTACACTCAGCCCAAATATTTGTCAGGCTAACAATCCTTCTGAAATTTCGGGAGCTGGGCTCTTATGGCATTCCTGGCTAAAATAGGATTATGTAACCTTAATTACAGCATCTTGCGTGAATCAGGCCGTGGCATTAAGTCATAAGACAGATAATTTATTGCACAATTATGTGTTATATAAAAATGGCTTTTTGGGGTAAACAGGATTCGGGAATTAGTATCCCTTCTTCTCAAATACAAGTAGGTTTACCACAGTTCATTTAGTGACTGCTTGAATGGCACTGAAAAAGTGACTTCTGACCATTGTTTCACACTTACGACCACTGCAGCATCCCCATGGTCACAATTTAGATGCCTGGAAACTGGTTTAGGGGACGTAATTTAGAGCAGGGGTCTCCAACCTTGGCAACTTTAAGCCTGGTGGACTTCAACTCCCAGAATCCCCCAGCCAGCTTAGATTTAGAGTAAGTGGATCTGTCTGACCTTTAGATGGACCAAGGTGGCCTTTTAGCAACTGGAGGTGGGTTGAAGGACACAGTGGGAGACCAATGCTGCAACTTTGGATCTGATAGTTGTGTTGGGGTAGCAAGTTTGTTTTTCTTTATTTCAAAAAGTCAAACCTTCCCCAGTGGACTCAACCTCTGCAGTTTCACGGAAATGTGTAGTGCAGATGTATAAAGGTAAAGGTAAAGGTTCCCCTCTCACGTACGTGCTAGTCGTTCCCAACTCTAGGGGGCGGTGCTCATCTCCGTTTCAAAGCCGAAGAGCCAGCACTGTCCAAAGACGTCTCCATGGTCATGTGATCGGCATGATTCAATGCCAAAGGCACACAGAGCGCTGTTACCTTCCCACCAAAGGTGGTCCCTATTTTTTCTACTTGCATTTTTTACGTGCTTTCGAACTGCTAGGTCAGCAGAAGCTGGGACAAGTAACGGGAGCTCACCCCATTATGCAGCACTAGGGATTTGAACCACTGAACTGCTGACCTTTCGATCGCCAAGCTCAGTGTCTTAGCCACTGAGCTACCGCATCCCTTACAGATGTATAGTACCGGTTTATAAAGCCTTAGTAAAGCCACACCTGAAATACTGCATCCAGTTTTGATCACCACATTACACAAAAGATGTTGAGACTTTGGAAAAAGTGCAGAGAAGAAAACTAAGATGACTAAAGGCCTGGAGACTAAAACATATGAAGAACGGTTACAGGATTTGGATTTGGCTATTATAGAAAAAAAGAAGAATTAGGGGGGACATGATAGCAGGATTCCAATATTTGAGGGGCTGCCACAAAGAGAAGGGGGACAACATATTTTTCAAAGCACCAGAAGGCAGGACAAGAAATGGTGGATGGATCGATGGATGGATGAAGGAAGGAAGGGAAGGAAGGAAGGAAGGAAGGAAGGAAGGAAGGAGGGAGGGAGGGAGGGAGGGAGGAAGGAAGGAAGGAAGGAAGGAAGGAAGGAAGGAAGGAAGGAAGGAAGGAAGGAAGGAAGGAAGGAAGGAAGGAGTATTCCAGTATTTGATTGGCTGCCACAAGGAAGAGGGGTCAGTTTATTCTCCAAAGCACCAGAAGGCAGGACAAGAAACAATGGATATAAACTAATTAAGAAGAGAAGTAACCTGGAATTAAGGAGAAACTTAATTGTTTCTTAATTGTGAGGACAATTAACCAGTGGAACAACTTGCCTCCCAAAGTTTTAGGTGCTTCATCACTGGAGGTTTTTAAGAAGAGACTGGACAGCCACTTGTCTGAAATGGTGTAGGGTCTCCTGCTTGAGCAGGGGGCTGGGCTAGAAGACCTCCAAGGTCCCTTCCTGCTCTATTTTGTTTCTGATTCAATCTGTTCAATCACCCTGCGTGGTTTGTGCAAGTCTAGATTTACACATGTGTCACCTGTCTTGCTGGGGCTGCATTGGTTCTGATTTGCTTCTGGGTTTAATTCAAGGGGCTGGTGGTCACCTTTTAAAAAACCCTAGATGGCTTGGACTTGATGGACCAGGCTATTTGAAGGGCCATCTTTTCCCCAGTTAGATCACCTGACTCAGCAGAGCAGGAAGGCAGGAGATGTTATGGGTCCCCTCTCTTAAGGAGGTCCATCTGGTAGGACAAGAAGAAGGGCCTTCTTGATGGAACATCATCTCTGTGGATATAAGATTGGCCCCCTTCTTGATATTCTTTTGAAAGACCCTGATGGCATGATTCTGCCAGTAGGCCTGGGGACCCCAGAGTCATATGGGGACCATCAAGAGGTTGTCCCCAGGGGAGTGAGATTTATTGGGTTTTGTATTTGGGGGAAAGGCCCCCCAGAGTCACCATGGGTGAATTGGGTGACCAAATACATTGTCTGAATGAAATGATCTTCTCCTTCTCCTTCTCCTTCTCCTTCTCCTTCTCCTTCTCCTTCTCCTTCTCCTCCTCCTCCTCCTTCTTCTTCTTCTTCTTCTTCTCCTCCTCCTCCTCCTCCTCCTCCTCCTCCTCCTCCTCTTCTTCTTCTTCTTCTTCTTCTTCTTCTTCTTCTTCTTCTTCTTCTTCTTCTTCTTCTTCTTCTTCTTCTTCTTCTTCTTCTTCTTCTTCTTCTTCTTCTCCTTCTCCTTCTCCTTCTCCTTCTCCTTCTTCTTCCTCTCCTCCTCCTCCTCCTCCTCCTCCTCCTCCTCCTCCTCCTCCTCCTCCTCCTCCTCCTCCTCCTCCTCCTCCTCCTCCTTTTCCTCCTCCTCTTTCTCTTCTTCCTCTTCTTTTGACAGTTCTTCAATGTCTCCTGTGCAATTTGAGAATTTCCTGGTAATCTTCCATCCAACGCTACATTTCCAGAACCAGCCAAGATCTGCGATAAACCTAATTTTTTTTTTGGGGGGGGGAGGGTTTAAACCTGCAGTTTCCCGTGCCAGTTTCCTCCTTCAGAGAATGACATTTGTTGTCGAGAAATGCCCGGGTGGCCTACGATTAGGAGTTCCGATGAGGAGGGCAGCATTTTTATCGAAATGACTTTCAAACAATACCTCTAAATGCCAAACTCTTGACTTTGTGTGCCGACTGCTGAAAGAACGGGCATGGTTTACATCCGAGGCGAATGGCAGATCTGAGTTTACAGTGGACTGATTTCTAGGAAACCATCCACTTCTGCACCAACCTTCTGTAAACTTCTTCAATGAATCCCCAGGTGAATAATTAGAATTTCAAAGGCCTGATTAGGCCTACTTGCTTGCTGACCCCTCAATTTTATGGAACCTGGAGTTCTGAAGCTAATGATGGCACAACTAATGAGAGAGGCTCATTGCGATTGAGAGCCTTGGACCTTCTAATCTCTCCTCTGTGGCTCTGCATCTCCTGGCAAGTCTGCAAGCTGCTTTCCATGTAAAGACACTTAACCCTAGTTAAGCTTCCTCTAGAGAAGTGATTTCAGGTCTCTGACTTCAGAGTCATCCTCAACGTATGACTGTAATTGAATCACGACTTTGCTTGGCGGAAGGTCGCAAAAGGGGATTGCAAGACCCCATGTTGCCCCCAGTTCGGGTCTGAGCCTGGTGTCGAGGCCGATGAAGGATGACGGGTATGAGGTGCAGGTTTTGATTTTATTGGGGTACCCCAAGGAAAAGAGCTCCTGGCCAAAATGCCAAGAGATCCAAGAACAAAGGATTAAGAAAGCATTATACATTTTCGCTAAAGAAGAAGGCAGGACAAGGCAGGATAATAAGAAATATCATCTAATAAACATTTTAGTAATAATTCTACAGGGACTTGATGGCTCAGTGGCTAAGATGCAGTTCAGCGATTTGAATCCCTAGCAGGGATGAGCTCCCGTTACTTGTCCCAGCTTCTGCCAATTTAGCAGTTTCGAAAGCACGTAAAAATGCAAGTAGAAAAATAGGGACCATCTTTAGTGGGAAGGTAACAGCATTCCATGCGCCTTTGGCATTGAGTCATGCTGGCCACATGACCACGGAGACGTCTTCGGAAAGCGCTGGCTCTCCGGCTTTGAAATGGAGATGAGCACCGCCCCCTAGAGTCAGGAACAACTCACACATATGTGCGAGGGAACCTTTACCTAGTAATTCTACAATTTGTTCTATTGGTCTCTAGCTGTCTCTATTCCTAAGCCTTGGCTAATGAATTTCCTAGGAGTTATCTAATACACATTTTATTTGCTGCAGGCCATCTCTATTCTTAACTTTTAGCTGAGGTCTGCAAGTTGCCTAACTCTTTGTTACTTTTATCAGCTTTCTAACGACCCAGAATTATTACAAGCTTTACACGTGCATATATCTTGTGGATAAACATTCTTTGTTCTTAACAGACAGACCCCACAATTACAGGCTTCCTGGTTTATTTTCAAGTGTGTCATGACCTGGCTTTATTTTAGCAGACAGCCCATCACCCGGGACTCGGCAACCGTCATAAGTACATGCCAGTTGCCAAGCCCCTGAATGTTGACCACGTGACCCATGGGAAGGCTTCAACGGCCGTAAGTGTGAAAAACGGTCCTAAGTCACTTTTTTTCAGTGCTGCTCTAACTTCAAACGGTCACTAAATGAACTAGGTGTTGAGACTACCTGTTGTGTCCCCCTCCCCCTCCGACGACCGGGTCTGGGAAGTCCGTAGCAAGCGTGGCCATGAAGCCTCTGCAGCTTTGCCAAATTCCTTTCAGATTTCTCAGGGCAGGCAGGAATCCAAGTTGTGACTTCAGCAAACTAGATGAGACTTTGCTTGACTCAAGGAATGCCAAAAGCAGGTTCTTTATATAGGCCGTGGAGTGTGGCTCCATGACTCAGCATTTATCCAGGCCTGCCCCTCCCTTCCTTCTGCTGGCGTCGCCTCTCAGATCTCCGGAAGCGAGGATCCTCCCACTGTGAATTGTTTTCTGCTCTTTGAGAAAGGGAGGGGTCAGAAGGAGTAGGACTGAGTAATTCCAATCCGTGGCTGACTTCTTCTGATGGCTGAGCCAAAGGAACACACGCCGTATGAGTGAGGTTTGTTTGTTCATTCGTGACATCCTGTCCGGGCATGGGGCCAGGGCCGGGGCTGGAGGCATGACAGGCCGTTCATCTTCATTATCAGACTCGGAGTCTGATAGCAGGCCCGGGAGGAGACGGGAGGGGCCTGGCTGAGGAGAGGAGGGAGGACGAGGCACAACACTACCTGTATGTTTTGTTTTAATATTTTTTGTGTGCTTTGTTTTGAGATGAGTTGTTTCTTGTTGATTTTCTTCTTAAAGACAGTTTGGAAACTGTGTTGCCAATGTTTTAAGGAAGGGGTCTCCAACCTTGGTTCCTTTAAGACTTGTGGACTTCAACTCCCAGAGTTCCACAGCCAGCTTTGCTGGCTGAGGGACTCTGGGAGTTGAAGTCCACAAGTCTTAAAGGGACCAAGGTTGGAGACCCCTGTTTTAAGGGATGCTTTTTAGCTCACTCCTGCATTCTGGTTCATCTATACATTTTGCAGATGTGACTAAAACTCTGTCAATATTCCAGTAAGGGGTGAGGTCATTTGTCCTAGGTCCAGGAGACCTTTCCCCAGTAAAAACATCCCTCTGTCTCTACCTCTAATATTCCTTAAATATGAGCCAACAGTATGTGGCAGCAGCGAAAAAAGCCAGTGCAATCCCAAATTGCATTAACAGAGGGATACAATCGTGCAGAAATGAGTAAATTGACATTTGAAATTAGGGAACAGGAAGATAAGCAAATTCATAAAGTATGGGATTTATTTTATCAATGGTTAGAAAAGAAATTATGATAAAGAAGATTTCAGTTTTTAATAAGTTTAAAATTATTGATAATAATCAATTGGATATGAATGAATGATATAATTGCTTTGAAATGACGGATAAAATAGGATAAGACAAAATATTGTTCCAGAATGATTATTCAGAAATGAATTGATCAAAATATTTGATTATAGTTAGATGATAAAATGAATGATTAAATAAGTTAACGATAGATAATTGCTGTTTGCACAAAAATTGTAATCCACACACCGACACATTGTATTGAAATTTGAATGGAAGATGTTTTTATGTTTGTATGTTTTTAAAAAATAAAAACAATATATAAAAAAACCCCAGAGGGATACAATCAAGATCAAGAACGGTACTAATACCACTCTATAAAGCCTTAGTAAGACCACACCTAGAGTACTGCATCCAGTTTTGGTCACCAGACTATAAAAAAGATGTTGAGACTCTAGAAAGAGTGCAGAGAAGAGCAACCAGGATGATGAGGGGACTGGAGGCTAAAACATAATGAAGAACGGTTGCAGGAACTGGGCCTGGCTAGTCTAGTGAAGAGAAGGACCAGGGAAGACAGGATAGCAGCCTTCCAATATTTCAGGGGCTGCCACAGAGAGGAGGAAGGGGGTCAAGCTATTCTCCAAAGCACCTGAAGGCCAGACAAGGAATAATGGGTGGAAACGGATCAAGGAGAGATTCAACCTGGAAATGAGAAATTTTCTGACACTGAGAACCATCAACCCATGGAACAGAAGTTTCCTTCAGAAGTTGTGGGAGCTTCATCCCTGGAGGCTTTCAAGAAGAGACTGGACTGCCATCGGTCAGAAATGGTGTAGGGTCTCCTGCTTGGGCAGGGGGCTGGACTAGATGACCTCCAAGGACCCTTCCAACTCTCTTAATCTGTATCCTTCGTTCAAAAGCCTTTCTCCTTCAGCCATTCTACTGCTCATCCCTACTCCCCACCCTGTCTGTAAAGCTATTACAACCGAGATATTAATTCTTCATCGGTTCCTGCAATCATTTAACATATTTACAAACCGTTCGCCATTCACACAGGCCCCTTGGCATGATTTATGATCAAAAGATAAATCGCCTGCATGAAAACAAGATAAAATATTTATTTAAAAGCAGAGTGGAGAGCCAAGCATCAGCAAAACCCTTCATGCAAAATTCATACTGAGAAGGCCTGGGTGAAAATAGAGATCTTTTATTGCCGTCCAACATATATTTTATAGGAGATGGCGGCCTAAGAAATTCAGGAGAGGATCATTCCACAGAAGTATCACTCACGGTAGAAACCTCAGGGAAATGGAAACCTCATTGAGACTGATGGCTGATCAGTTTCTGCTTTAGATATAGAATAGAATAACAGAGTTGGAAGGGACCTTGGAGGTCTTCTAGTCCAACCCCCTGCCCAGGCAGGAAACCCTACACCACTTCAGATAAATGGCTATCCAACATTTTCTTAAAAATTTCCAGTGTTGGAGCATTTACAACTTCTGCAGGCAAGTTGTTCCACTGATTAATTGTTCTAACTGTCAGGAAATTTCTCCTTAGTTCTAGGTTGCTTCTCTCCTTGATTAGTTTCTGCCCATTGCTTCTTGTTCTACCCTCAGGTGCTTTGGAGAATAGTTTGACTCCCTCTTCTCTGTGGCCACCCCTGAGATATTAGAAGACTGCTATCATGTCTCCCCTAGTCCTTCTTTTTATTAAACTAGACATACCCAGTTCTTGCAACAGTTCTTCATATGTTTTAGCCTCCAGTGCCTTAATCATCTTTGCTGCTCTTCTCTGCACTCTTTCTAGAGTCTCAACATCCTTTTTACATCATGGCGACCAAAACTGAATGCAGTATTCCAAGTGTGGCCTTACCAAGGCATTATAAAGTGGCACTAACACTTCACGTGATCTTGATTCCATCCCTCTGTTGATGCAGCCTAGAACTGTGTTGGCTTTTTTGGCAGTTGTTGCACACGGCTGGCTCCTATTTAAATGGTTTATCTGAAAAAGGTGGAGATTTTTTAAAGATCTGCACTGGCTAATTCCTTGCCACAATGTAAAACAAAAAAGATATTGAGAGTCTAGAAACAGTATATAGAAAAGCAACAAAGATGATTGGGGGGCTGGAGGCTAAAACATATGAAGAACGGTTGCAGGAACTCGATATGTCTAGTTTAATGAAAAGAAGGACTAGGGGAGACAAGATTGCAGTCTTAACAATAGCAAGAGCCCTTAGAGTTACATGACACTTCACAGTGCTTTAAGGCCCTCTCTAAGCAGTTTAAAGAGTCATGATATTGCCCTCAACATCTGAGTCCTTATTTTACCCACCTTGGAAAGATGGAAGGCTGAGTCAATCGTGCACAGTGGTTAGAATGCCATATTGCAGGCTGACTCTGCCAACTGCTAGGAGTTCGATCCTGACCAGCTCAAGGTTGACTCAGCCTTCCATTCTTCCAAGGTGGGTAAAATGAGGACCCATGACTCTGTAAACCGCTTAGAGAGGGATGTAAAGCACTGTGAAATGGTATATAAGTTAAGAGAAGGGAGAGAGAAGGGAGTCAGCTTATTCTCCAAAGCATCTGAAGGCATGACTAGAAACAATGGATGGAAACTAATCAAGGAGAAAACCAAGCTAAAAAGAGGATGGAGAAGCAGAACAAAGATTATTAGGGGACTGGAAGCTAAAGCATATGAAGAACAGTTACAGGAATTGAGTATGTCTAATTTAATGAAAAGAACTAGGGGAGACATTATAGCAGTCTTCCAATATCTCAGGGGTTGCCACAAAGAAGAGGGACTCAACCTATTCTCCCAAGCACCTGAAGGCAGGACAAGAAGCAATGGATGGAAAATAATGGGCCTCTGTGGCTCAGACTGGTAAGATAGTCTGTTATTAACACAGCTGCTTGCAATTACTGCAGGTTCAAGTCCCACCAGGCCCAAGGTTGACTCAGCCTTCCATCCTTTATAAGGTAAGTAAAATGAGGACCCAGATTTTTGGGGGCAATAAGTTGACTTTGTATATAAATATACAAATAGGATGAAGACTATTGCTAACATAGTGTAAGCTGCCCTGAGTCTTCGGAGAAGGGCGGGATATAAATGCAAATAAAAAAAAATCAAGGAGAGAAGCAACCTAGAACTAAGGAGAAATTTCCTGACAGTGGGAACAATTAACCAGTGGAACGGTGGAACATGTGGTTGCTCCAACACTGGAGGTTTTTAAGAAGAGATTGGACAACCATTTGTGTGAAATGTTAGAGGGGATTGAGCAGGCAGTTGGACGAGAAGGCCTTCAAGATCTCTTCTAATGGTGTTATTCTACAGAAGTGATTGCCATGGCCTTCTTCTCAGATGGTTTGGGACTTCCATATGTAGATTGAGCCCCATGTTAGCCCTTCAGGTAAGGCAGCGCAGGAAACAGATTCTGCAAAAAAATCTTGGAATTCTATTTTGCTAATCTAGAGTAACAGAACCTTGAAAACCTGATGCATTTTTCCTACCTCCCCTCCCCTTACACCAAAGGGAATTTAGGTAGAGTGGCTTCATTTTTGTTGCCTTCTTCCTTTCAAAGGCTAATTGGTGTTCTGCTAATTGCTGTCACTTTCCTTCTCCAAGTCATCAGTGTGTTTCTCAGCATCTGCTGCTTTCTGGGAGTTCTTCATGCTGGCTTTAACCAAGCAAGCCATATGTAGCTCCCCAGCTCAGCCAAGATGTATTAAGTGGATTAAGGGAAAGGCAAAGTGGGGGAAAAGTTAAGCTTCTCTCCCCCTCCCTCCCTCCCTCCCTCCCTCTCTCTGGTCTCTTTCTGTCTTTGTCTGTCTCTCTGTCCCTCTGTCCCTCCCTCTCTGTCTTTCTCAGTCTCTGTCTCTCTCCTTCTCTCTTTCTCTTTCTCTCTGTATTTGTCTGTCTGTCTCTGTCTCTCCTCTGTCTCTCCGTCTAGTCTCTTTCTGTCTCTCTCTCTCTCTCTGTCTTTCTCCATTTTTCTCTCTCTGTCTCCTCTCTCTCCTTCTCCCCTTCTCTCTCTCTCTCTCTCCTCTGTATCTCTGGTTTCTTCTCATCTCTGTCTCTGTCTCGGCCTCTTTCTCTGTCCCCCCCTCTCTCCCTGTCTTTCTCAGTCTCAGTCTCTCTCTCCTTCTCTCTTTCTCTTTCTCTTTCTTTCTGTATTTGTCTGTCTGTCTCTGTCTCTCCTCTGTCTCTCCGTCTAGTCTCTTTCTGTCTCTCTCTCTCTCTGTCTTTCTCCATTTTTCTCTCTCTGTCTCCTCTCTCTCCTTCTCCCCTTCTCTCTCTCTCTCTCCTCTGTATCTCTGGTTTCTTCTCATCTCTGTCTCTGTCTCGGCCTCTTTCTCTGTCCCCCCCCCTCTCTCTGTCTTTCTCAGTCTCTGTCTCTCTCTCTCTCTCTTTCTCTTTCTCTTTCTCTCTGTATTTGTCTGTCTGTCTCTGTCTCTCCTCTGTCTCTCCTCTGTCTCTCCCTGTCTCTCTCTCTCTGTCTTCCTCCATTTTTCTCTCTCTGTCTCCTCTCTCTCCTTCTCCCCTTCTCTCTCTGTCTCCTTCTCTGTATCTCTGGTTTCTTCTCATCTCTGTCTCTGTCTCGGCCTCTTTTTCTGTCCCTCTCTCTCTCTCTCTGTCTTTCTTTGTCTCTGTTTCTCTCTCCTTCGTATTTATATATACTGTGTTTGTGTGTGTGTGTGTGTGTATAAATAATGCTCATGCTTTATTTAAACTTATAGCTGTAGAGATAAGTCATAGACTTACAACAGTTCAATTAGTGATCATTCAGTGGTACAACATCACTGAAAAAGTGACTTATTTTTCACACTTACAACAATTGCAGCATGGTCGCCATGTCACATGATCAAACTTCAGACACTTGCCAAATGACTCATATTTATGACTGTTGCAGTGTCCGGGGTCACCTGATCCCCTTTTGTGTCCTTCTGATGGGTAAAGTCAATGGAAAAGCCAGATTCCCTTAACAACCGTGTTACGAACTTAACCACGGCAGTGATTCCCTTAACAACTGTGTCAAGAAAGGTCATAAAATCCGCTTAACAAATGTCACGCTTAGCGACATAAATGTTGGGCTCCGTTGTGGCCGTATGTCGAGGACTACCTGTATTTTATATTCAATATTCAATATTATTCAATATTCAATATTATTCAATATTGAATAATATTCAATATTATTCAATATTGAATAGATGATTTTGTACACACAAAATCTTCTATTGCAATGTCCTTCCTGTAAAAGACTACTTCAGCTTCAATCGCAATAATAGAAGAGCAAACAATAGATTCAAACTTAATGTCAACCGCTTCAAACTTGATTGCAGAAAATATGACTTCTGTAACAGAGTTGTTAATGCTTGGAACTCATTACCTGACTCCATAGTCTCTACTCAAAACCCCAAAATCTTCAACCAAAAACTGTCTACTATTGACCTCACCCCATTTCTAAGAGGACTATAAGGAGCGTGCATAAGAGCACAAAAGTGCCTACTGTTCCTGTCCTATTGTTCCCTTCATTATATCAAATTAACATAGCTGTTGCATACTTTTACATATATATATATATATATATCTTTTATAATGTGTTGGGTTTTTTTTATGTCGATGTTTGTATATAGTGTTGTGACAAATATCCATGAGTGCACGACCTCCAAAGATTTGCTACATGGCAAATAGATGAAACAAAACAATGTGGATGGATTTCCAGTTGTGGCGGCTTGTCTCTTCCTCCATGCAGCAGTGCAACATCGAAATGCTCCTGCTCTGGGGTAAGGGGGCAACACACACACACACACACACACACACACACACACACACCACAAAGCAGGAAACATTTGTCTCTCAGGCACCATCTGTAAGAACTGTGTCATCCCGAAAGAGAAATGCCTTAAATAAATTTCTGCTTCCTTGCCAACCAGCATCTGAATCTCGCAGTCACTGTCCGTGGTGCTGAACAGAGATTCTATGTCCTTTTATGGTATGGCAGCTTTTAAGGGAATCAGGCAGCTGAGAATTCCTTTGAAAATCACAGTGGGTGAGATTTCCCTCCGTGTGCCCGCTTAGTAAATGTCCTATTCGATGGAAACCTGTCCCAACCTTCATTTCAAGAAGTCTTCCCCATCTAATCAAGAGTGTCAAGACTTTGGGGCCTCCAACCGCAGCGGGGAACGTCTTCAGCCAGAATTCTGGTTTCATCAGAATTTGAGAGGATGTGAACAGATGGCTGATACCTTGCTAAAGACATTTAGAACTGACCTTGGTTTGACCAAGCCATTAAGGGAGGGACTTAGATGAGAGAATAATTTCCAGAAATTGAAGGAACTATGAGAAAGAAACGGTTGCTTTGTCTCAGTATAAGGGGGAAGGGAGGAGAAATATTTTCAAGTTTATGTTATTAGTCTACAAGAATAAAACTGAATCATCAAAATCTTTGACTCTGGATCTGATTTTCCTTAAGTGGTTAGGGATGACTTTGGCACAAGGTGCATAAAACATTTCAAAAGTTTCCAGGACAAGGATATAACACAAGGGAAATTCCTTCCTTCCCTTCCTTCCTTCCTTCCTTCCTTCCTTCCTTCCTTCCTTCCTTCCTTCCTTCCTTCCTTCCTTCCTTCCTTCCTTCCTTCTCCCCTCTCTCCTTTATCTTCTCACCTTCCTTCCTTCCTTCCTTCCTTCCTTCCTTCCTTCCTTCCTTCCTTCCTTCCTTCCTTCCTTCCTTCCTTCCTTCCTTCCTTCTCCCCTCTCTCCTTTCTCTTCTCACCTTCCTTCTATTCCTTCCTTCCTTCCTTCTTCCCTCCCTCTTCTTTCTCTCTCTTCTCTCCTTCCTTTGAATCCTCCCTCCCTCCCTCCCTCCCTCCCTCCTTAGTTAGTTTACATCCATTGTTTCTTGTCTTGCCTTCGGGTGCTTTGCAAAACAATTTGACCCCCTCTTCTTCGTGGCAGCCCCTCAAATACAGGAACACTGCTATCTTCTTTTCTATAGGCTAGTCTAGACTTTTCTATAGACTAGACTTTTCTCTAGATACCCAATTCCTGCAATCATTCTTCATCTGTTTTTTTTTTTTTTTTGTCTCCAGGCCTTTAACCATCCTAGTTGTTCTTCTCTGTACTTTTTCCAAAACCTGAAGCATCTTTTTCGCAGTGCGGTGACCAAAATTGATTGCAGTTTTCCAGGTGTGGCCTTATTAAAGCTTTATAAAGCAGTACTAATACTTCACTTGATTTTGATTCTATGGCTCTGTTTATACAAAGGGCCAGTTGGGAGAAGGAATCCTTCAGTGCTCCCAAAGTGACCGGAGGAATGTGTTGTGTCCCACTCCTCCGCTGACGGCCGGGTCAGGGAAATCCGAATCAGGCGTGCCTCTGCAGCTCTGCCAAAGTCCTAGCAAAGTTCTCAAGGCAGGCAGGAGACCAGAAAGTGACTTCAGCAAGATATGTTAGACTTTGCCTGACTCAGAGAATGCCAGAAAGCAGATCCTTTATATAGGCCATGGGGTGTGGCTCCATGACTCAGCACTTATCCAGGCCTGCCCTTCCCTTCCTTCTGCCGCCGCCTATCAATTCTTCTGAAGTGAGGGTCACTCCAGTCTGCAGCTGTTGACAATTGACCTTCCTCAGGCTCACATGCTGTGGGGGAGGGGGAGGGGTCTAGTTGCTCCATTTGCCTGGGCATGGAGCCAGAGCTGGGGGCTGGAGGTACTTCTTCCTCCTCAGCCTGTCTGGGCATGGAGCCAGGGCTGGGGCCGGGAGGCATACTAGGACATTCCTCAGTGTTCAGAAGCAGATAAGAAGGCCCCGGCTGCGGTGAAAGTGGACGAGACACAACAGAATGTGACGTTGGCAAGAGAAGAAGACCTAGAGCAGAGAAGACACTTGGAAGAAGTCTAGCTCCTTTTTTCCTTTTGCAGCATTTTTCCAACACGTTTCTCTGTGTCTCAAAAAAGCAAGCTCCCCCCCCCGTTGAGGGGAGGTGGCATGCCGTGGGTGGATAGGGGTGCCACTGAGCCACAGCTCCCCACCCTGGAGTGAAGATGACAACTTCACTCCACCTGCACAAAACCCCAAGCACAGAAATAAACTAGTAACACATTTTTTTTCCACGGTTTGCTTGCCACCCACTCAATCCTTGGCAGCAGCAGTCAAGCAAAAGAGGGCCCCACCTGTGAGGGAGTTTTGCCTGGTAATAAGAGCAGGGAGAGGAATGTGTGTGTGTGTGTGTGTGTGTGTGTGTGTGTGTGTGTGTGTGCGGGCACAGTTGTGGGTGTGTGTGGAAGGGGAATCACGCTAGAAAGCAATGCAAATTCTTTGCTGCAGGGCGTGGGAAGGACACGGGGATCCTGCAAGCAAAGCGTTGACAGAGAGAGCTGAGAAAATCGGAGGAGGCATGAAAGGTAGCTCAGGACTGACCCAGGTTGGGCTGTCAATCAAAAGAGGTAATGGATCCCAGGACCAAACAGTCCCTGCCTCCAAAATCCCAGCATGACACAGTCAAATGAACACAGTGCTATTTATTGTTAACAGACTTTAATAAGTATAACTTTAATATCTTTAATAACAGCCAGAAAGCTAATAGAATCCAGTGTTCCAATATCTCAGGGGCTTCCACAAAGAAGAGGGAGTCAAACTATTCTCCAAAGCACCTGAGGGTAGAACAAGAAGCAATGGGTGGAAATTAATCAAGGAGAGAAGCAACCTAGAACTAAGGAGAAATTTCCTGACAGTCAGAACAATTAATCAGTGGAACAACTTGCCTGGAGAAGTTGTGAATGCTCCAACACTGGAAGTTTTTAAGAAAATGTTGGATAACCATCTGACTGAGATGGTGTAGGGTTTCCTGCCTGGGCAGGGGGTTGGACTAGAAGACCTCCAAGGTCCCTTCCAACTCTGTTATTGTTATTATCCTTGGTTATGTAAAGTGATGCATAGATATGTAGGATAATGTTGCAGGATCCAAGCTGGGTTGGTCACCAAGACCAGAGATTTTGTCTTCCAAGCTTTCAAACTCCTGCTGGAGCCCATCTTCGGGGAACTTCTCCGTAACCTTTGTAGAAAGTTAGCACCCACCCTTCTCCTAGAAGAATGAAATATTGTAGGAAATATTAAAAAGCCACCCTAAAGGAGGAATGGAGAAACATGCTCTTGGGAAGCAGTCCCCACCTTTCTTAATATCCCCCAGCAGATATTTTGTGCCCATTGAGAAAGATTGGGCCAGCTTATCTACAAAACAAAAGACCTTTAGTTCCAGGTTGATGGGATTAAGACATGACCCTTCAAGACATAATAGGATTAACCCACTAAGAAACAGAGCTCACTACATTGCACAAACTTCTAAGGGCATTGCATCACCCTCTGAACTTCAACCAAACTTAGCTCAGACAACCTACAGAGCCAGCTATGACACCCCCCCCACAACAGCCAACAGAATACATGTTCTTGCACAGGAACAGGAAGTTCAAGTGCAAAGCCCAAGAGAAAGTATAAATACCCCTCACTCTCAACTCCATGTGGTCAGCTACAGCAGAGAATCATGGGCTTGGTGGTTCTGCTTTGCCATTAAACCATCTTTCCAATCAGCCTCCAACCTCCATTTTGTCTCCAGTGCCTTTCTCCCAGCTTGGACCTGGATGTATTCTTTTCAAAAAGATATTTCTTCCAACGCTTCATCAGCCTTTCTAGCTTTTCTAACAAGGCTACATGATACGTTAGAAAAATTATCAGGCTTGGTTATCATTAATTGTTGCGAATATTGTCTCTCTCTGCTAAATAATCCCCACTTAAGACTCCTTCTCCTTTCCAAACCCTTCCCTCTTTCTTCTTCTTTTTTCTTCTTTCAGACAAGTGTCAATTTCGCTTTCACCTAATTTGGAAGATTCCTCCTTAGAAAAGAGAACACGTCAACACCCACCACATCCGTCTGGCATGAAAATAATTTGAAGCAGATGCTTCAAGCGAAAAACAGCTAAAGGAGTTCCCTTGATTCCAGGAGAGAAAGAACGAGGATGAGAAACCACCAGAACTAAGCGTTTCAGCAGACCAAGAACTGAGATCAAGGCAGGCAAGGAACATCTTGTGATGATGGTAGCTCCATCGTGTACCTTCTAGTTGCCTTGTACATTTGTCTAGCCTGCTGGCTAAGGAACGGTGATACGGATAGTTTTCAACTTACAATCACAATGGAGTAACCTTGTTACATTAGAGTTAGAATAGAGCTGGAAGGGACCTTGGAGGTCTTCTAGTCCAGCCCCTTGAATCAGCAGGAGACCCTATATTTCTACTTCAGAATCAGAACAGAGTTGTAAGAGACCTTAGAGGTCTTCCAGTCCAGCCCCCTGTTCAAGAATGGGATCCTATACCATTTCTGAATCAGAATAGAGCTGGAAGGGACCTTGAAGGTCTTCTAGTCCAGCCTCCTGCTCAAACAGGAGACCCTATACCATTTGAGACAAACAATTGTCCAGCCGCTTCTTAAAAACCTCCAGTGATGGAGCACCCACAACATCTGGAGGCAAGCTGTTCCACTGGTTAATTGTCCTCACTGTCGGGAAATTTATTCTTAATTCCAGATTGCTTTTCTCTTTGGTTAGTTTCCAACCATTGTGTTGCAGAGCTGGCAGTGGAGTTGGACAGTGAAGAGGCTGGGAAGATCCTGGAGGCTGGGGAAGGCCCGGATGAGGGCTCTGTGTCAGAGGCAGAGGTTGGGCCGTTGGTGGCTCAACAGACTAATGCAGTCTGTTATTAACACAGCTGCTTGCAATTACTGCAAGTTCAAGTCCCACCAGGCCCAAGGTTGACTCAGCCTTCCATCCTTTATAAGGTAGGTAAAATGAGGACCCAGATTGTTGGGGGCAATTAAGTTGACTTTGTATATAATATACAAATGGATGAAGACTATTGCTTGACATAGTGTAAGCCGCCCTGAGTCTTCGGAGAAGGGCGGGATATAAATTCAAATTAAAAAAAAAAAATCTGGGAGTGATGCATGGACTCCAGAGCTTCCAGAGGCAGACAGCAGAGAGGCAGAGGAACAGGAGGAGCCTGTTCCTAGTGCACACATGCAAAGAGCTGCCAGAAGGAAAGAGCAGCTAAAGCAAAAAGGACGACTCGGGAGTAAGGCCAGAAGATGATTGGCCACTCCCATAAGGCTTCAAAGAGCAGCAATGGCTCTTGGGTTCTTTGTAGGAAAGCAATGTTGCTACAATTGTTTCTTGTCTCCTGTTTCTGAACTTCGTGGGGTTCTTGCCAAGAAAAGCCTTTGGCAGGGTGCCAAAGAAGACAAAGGTTTCTGATAAGGCAGAAAGACTTTTTATGAAGGATTTGTTTTGGTCTTAATTTGCACCCTGTGCAAAGCCCCACAAAGTTCAGAAAGAGGAGACAAGAAACAATTGTAGCAATGTTACTTTCCTACAAAGAGCCCAAGAACAGTTGCTGTTCTTTTAAGCCTTATGGGAATGGCCAATCATCTCCTGGCCTTACTCCCAAGTCATCTTTTTTGCTTTAGCTGCTCTTTCCTTTTGGCAGCTCTTTGCATGCGTGCACTAGGAACAGGCTCCTCCTGTTCCTCTGCCTCTCTGCTGTCCGCCTCTGAAGGCTCCGGAGTCCACACATCACTCCCAGGTGGCCCTGGCCCCTTCTCTGCCTCCGACGCAGAGCCCTCGTCTGGGCCTCCTGCTGACTCCAGGACTGACCCATTGTCCTCCCCAGCCTCCTCACTGTCTGACTCCGCTGCCAGCTCCACAGGCTGCTGGGGGACCACAACACTTCCTTCCCAGTTACCCTCATGTTGATCTGTGGCGTTCTGCTCAATTTTGGAGGCAGTTTCCCCACTAGAGTTTAAACAGGGTGGGGATGAAAATGAATGACAATGCAGAAGTGGTCTGATGTCATGCGGATCTGACTTTGCCATGATAATCACAGCAAAGCAGTCAGGCAGATGTTAAGTCTCCATGGGTTGCTGACATCTCTTCTGCTGCAGAAGATGTGCTTAATTGTTTCTCAGAAGGATCACGATATTAGCAATGAGTTGAAAAAAAATGAGGATTATCTTTTGAACACTGTAGGCTGTGTTCCATCGTGGTTTGCAGGTTTTATTACTTTCACTCCACCTCCCATTCTGTAGATGGATTTGCTTGACATGTTGGACACGGAATATGGAAATGGATCAAGGAAGAGGAAGAAGAGAAGAAGGAAAAAATAAAGAACAGAAGGCCATGCACTGAGCTAGGAAGTTTTCACAATGTCAAGGAAAAGGGAGGGGAGGAAAAGAGAAGGTGGAAGAAAGGAGGAGGAGGAGAGAAGAAGGAGAAGGAGGAGGAGAAGGAGGAGGAGAAGGAGGAGGAGGAGAGAAGAAGAAGAAGAAGAAGAAGAAGAAGAAGAAGAAGGAGAAGGAGAAGGAGAAGGAGAAGGAGAAGGAGAAGGAGAAGAAGAAGAGAAGAAGAAGAAGAAGAAGAAGAAGAAGAAGAAGAAGAAGAAGAAGAAGAAGAAGAAGAAGAAGAAGAAGAAGAAGAAGGGAAAACCTTTGTGGGTATAGAGAGGACCTACTTCCTTGGTACTCTCTGAGTTTTGTTTGCTTGCAGACATTTCATTACCCAACTAGGGAACACCTTCAGCATTAGAAGGCAGTTGACAACTCCTATTGCAGGCCATCTGGACCACCTCTCAACCACAAATGTCTTTCTCTGGAGCAGGAAACTGGCATGAAAACTCCAGTGTTAAGTCACCCCACCCTTACCCCAAATAGGTTTATTGCAGAGCTTGGCTGTTCTTGAAAAAGCAGGGTTGGATGGGAGACTACCAGGAAATTCTTAAACTACAGTGGAGAGGTTGAAGAACTATCAAGGGAGAAGGGAGAGGAGGAGGACGAGGAGAAATATGAGGTCCTTGGTGTTTTCCAATCTTGGTTATTTTCTTGCAGATGTTTGATTACCAACCTAGGTAATGTTGTGTCCCCCCCACTCCGCGAACCTGGCCTCCTGGCAGAAAGTGACTCAGAGAGCGAGGGGGAAGAGCCGACAGGGCTTCTCTCTGCAGAGCCTCCTTCTCTGGCTCCGCTCCAAGTCCCAGAGGCAGGCCAGGTGGAAGAGATGACGAGGCCTCTGTCTCCTGCATCTCCTCCCTCTCAGACCGTGCCTCAAGACCCAGCTGCTGACAATCAGTCGTGGCTCCTAAGCGCTCCATGGCTTAGGACCGGGATACCTTCGAGACCGCCTTCTGCCACCGATTGCCTCCCAACGACCTGTGCGCTCCCACAGAGTGGGCCTCCTCAGGGTGCCGTCGACCAAACAATGTAGGTTGGCGACCCCCAGGGGGAGGGCCTTCTCTGTGGCGGCACCAGCCCTGTGGAACGAGCTTCCTCCGGGATTACGACAACTCCCCGACCTCTGGACCTTCAGACGTGAACTGAAGACTTTATTATTTCAGCGCGCTGGACTAGCCTAAGAATAAAATGTTTTAACTAAATTTTAAGGGTTTTTAATAGGTTTTTACCGTTTTTAGTGATTGGCTATGATAATATTTAGTTTTAATTGGGTTTTTAATGCTAGAAGAGAGGGGTGTGCAGAGAAGAGGAGGAGGAGGAGGAGGAGGAGGAGGAGGAGGAGGAGGAGGAGGAGGAGGAGGAGGAGGAGGAGGAGGAGGAGGAGGAGAAGTGGAAGGAGGAGGAGAATGGTGAAACATCTCCTGAAAGGTGAATATGCTTTCTAGTCACAAATGTGGGATCAGAAATATCTCTTCTGAGTTGCCACAAAAAAAGACCTTGAGAAGCTGTGTGGACATGCTGAGTAATGTAAGAGCACAATGACTTCACCAATCAGTGAGAGTCGAATGTTCTCCGTGTGTGGGGAAGGAGGTATGGGGGACAACATTACCATCCCCACCTTCTCATCTCTTCCTACGGTGTTATTAATCTTGCCTTCTCAGTGTTCACTCCCTCCAGAGTTGTGAGTGAATCAGAAAGGGGGCATTGGTTGGAGTAGAGTAAAGTAAAAGCTGGCATGCTCCTACTATATCCTGGCCTCGTCATGTGTCACAATGTGGGGTGCATTCTGAAAAATTTAGCTGATATGTGTAAAGACTTAGAATGTATTTTATGCGCCGGTCAACACAAATAGACTTCTGGATTTGAGGATTGTGACTCCCTTTAAGAAACAGAACCTTCAGAATAATTTACTTATTTTTCTTTGTCAGGATCTTCCTAACAAACAGGAAGCAGCAGGTGAAGCTAAGCAAGATCACATCAAATACCTGTACAATTAGCACAGGGCCCCCCCAAGGCTGTGTGCTCTCCCCACTTCTCTCTGTATACCAATGACTGCATCTCCAATGATCCATCTGTTAAGCTACTGAAGTTCGCAGATGACACAACAGTGATTGGTCTCATTCGAGACAATGACGAATCCGCATATAGACAAGAGGTCGAACGACTAGCCTTGTGGTGCAACCGAAATAATCTGGAACTGAACACACTCAAAACCGTAGAAATGGTGATAGACTTTAGGAGAAACCCTTCCATACTTCCACCTCTCACAACACTAGACAACACAGTATCAACAGTAGAAACCTTTAAATTTCTAGGTTCTATCATATCGCAAGATCTAAAATGGACAGCCAACATCAAAAACATCATTAAAAAAGGACAACAAAGAATGTTCTTTCTGCGCCAACTCAGTAAGCTCAAACTGCCCAAGGAGCTGCTGATTCAGTTCTACAGAGGAATTATTGAGTCTGTCATTTGCACCTCTATAACTGTCTGGTTCGGTTCTGCAACCCAACAAGACAGACACAGACTTCAGAGGATCTTTAGAACAAACAATGGCTACCAACCTGCCTTCCATTGAGTACCCGTATACTGCACGAATCAAGAAGAGGGCCATGAAAATATTTACAGATCACTCGCATCCTGGACATAAACTGTTTCAACTCCTACCCTCAAAACGACGCTATAGAGCACTGCACACCAGAACAACTAGACACAAGAACAGTTTTTTCCCGAAGGCCATCACTCTGCTAAACAAATAATTCCCTCAACACTGTCAAACTATTTACTGAATCTGCACTACTATTAATCTTCTCATCGTTCCCATCACCAATCTCTTTCCACTTATGACTGTATGACTATAACTTGTTGCTGGCAATCCTTATGATTTATATTGATATATTGACCATCAATTGTGTTGTAAATGTTGTACCTTGATGAACGTATCTTTTCTTTTATGTACACTGAGAGCATATGCACCAAGACAAATTCCTTGTGTGTCCAATCACACTTGGCCAATAAAAATTCTATTCTATTCTATTCTATTCTATTCTATTCTATTCTATTCTATTCTATTCTATTCTATTCTATTCTATGCTATGCTATGCTATGCTATGCTATGCTATGCTATGCTATGCTATGCTATTCCTTCCTTCCTTCCTTCCTTCCTTCCTTCCTTCCTTCCTTCCTTCCTTCCTTCCTTCCTTCCTTCCTTCCTTCCTTTCTTTTATGTATACTGGCAGCATATGCATCAAGACAAATTCCTTGTGTGTCCAATTATACTTGGCCAATTAAAAAAAATCTATTCTATTCCTTCCTTCCTTCCTTCCTTCCTTCCTTCCTTCCTTCCTTCCTTCCTTCCTTCCTTCCTTCCTTCCTTCCCTCCCTCCCTCCCTCCCTCCCTCCCCCCCTCCTTCCTTCCTTCCTTCCTTCCTTTCTTCCTTTAATCTGCACTGTGAGCATACACACCAAGACAAATTCCTTGTGTGTCGAATCATACCTGGCCAATAAAAAAAATTCTATTCTATTCTATTCTATGCTATGCTATGCTATGCTATGCTATGCTATGCTATGCTATGCTATGCTATGCTATGCTATGCTATGCTATTCCTTCCTTCCTTCCTTCCTTCCCTCCCTCCCTCCCTCCCTCCCTTCTTCCTTCCTTCCTCCCTTCCTTCCTTCCTTCCTTCCTTCCTTCCTTCCTTCCTTCCTTCCTTCCTTTTATGTATACTGGCAGCATATGCATCAAATTCCTTGTGTGTCCAATTATACTTGGCCAATAAAAAAAAATCTATTCTATTCCTTCCTTCCTTCCTTCCTTCCCGCCCTGAAAATTCCTGGAAATTGTTAGCATGGTTTATGTTAATATGATTTCCTGCCTCTAGAAATCTGCAATGTAAACCATAATAGAATGAATTCAGAAAATTACGATTGTTTTATTGTTTGGCCTCCTGAAACTTGAGGCGGGGGAGAACAATTTAGAAAAAATTTAATGCTCTTTTGGATTGAATCATCTCATCTCTAAGAAGGCTGCGACACTTTCATGAATTGCTATAGAAGCTGTTAGAGGTGACAGGTTCATGTTATTAATTGTTAGCGCTCAATTGTTTTTGGATTTTCTCACAAATTTTCAAATCCCACATTATAGTTATTGGATTGTTGGACTTCTTCTTGTTTGGCCTCAGATCAGAACTGTATTTTGATGGTGCCCAAACTAATAAGGCAAATTGCCAGGTGGGAAAGACCAGGTGAGGTCCATGAGTAAACGACTAATTAAAGTGATTTATTGTTAAAAGTCCATGCACAGGAATCTTCTCAACTAATGGTGAGTACCAGCTTGGGCTTAGATAAGGGCCAACAGAATTCAAGAGAGGTTAGATTTAGTTCGCTTGTAGCTATGTAGGGATTCTGGACCAATCCTTGAAATACAGCTCATCTGTCTGGAATCCACACTGCATATCGGACATAAATACAATCAAGAGAGTCCAGAGATATTTCAGGAGAAGAGTCCTCCACTCCTCCACTCGCAATAAAATACCTTATGCCACCAGACTCCAAATTTTGGGCTGAGACAATTTAGAACTATGCAGACTTCAATCTGACCTAAGCATAGTACATATAATGATTGTCGTGTCCCACTCCTCCGCTGACGGCCGGGTCGGGGAAGTCCGTATCAGGCGTGCCTCTGCAGCTCTGCCAAAGTCCTAGCAAAGTTCTCAAGGCAGGCAGGAGACCAGGAAGTGACTTCAGCAATCCAAGGTAGACTTTGCCTGACTCAGAGAATGCCAGAAAGCAGATCCTTTATATAGGCCATGGGGTGTGGCTCCATGACTCAGCACTTATCCAGGCCTGCCCCTCCCTTCCTTCTGCTGACGCTGCCTATCAATTCTCCTGAAGCGAGGATCTCTCCAGGCTCCAGCTGTTGGTAATTGACCTTCCTCAGGCTCACATGCTGTGGGGGAGGGGGAGGGGTCTAGTTGCTCCGTTTGCCTGGGCATGGAGCCAGGGCTGGGGGCTGGAGGCACGTCAGACCCTTCCTCTTGCTCGGCCTGTCTGGGCATGGTGCCAGGGCTGGGGCCTGGAGGCATGCCAGGACATTCCTCAGCATTCGGCAGGAGATAAGAGGGACCCGGCTGTGGGGAAAGCGAGCGAGACACAACAATGATCTGCCACAATGTCCTACCAGTCAGTGACTACTTCAGCTTCAACCACAACAATACACGAGCAAATAATAGATACAAACTCAAGGCAAACCGCTTCAAACTCAATTGCAGAAAAAATGACTTCGGCAACAGAGTGGTCAATGCCTGGAATGCACTACCTGACTCTGTGGTTTCTTCCCCAAACCACCAAAACTTTAAGCTTAAACTGTCTACTGTTGATCTCACCCCATTCCTAAGAGGTCTATAAGGGGCGTGTATATGCTCACCTGCGTGCCTTCTGTCCCTGTCCTAATATTCCTTTTTTTTAACTTACTCTTTTCATGTACCTTGATGAACGTATCTTTTCTTTTATGTACACTGAGAGCATATGCACCAAGACAAATTCCTTGTGTGTCCAATCACACTTGGCCAATAAAAATTCTATTCTATTCTATTCTATTCTATCCGAATTAGGTTTATACTTTTACCTGTTATCTTATAAGTGATTGACAAATAAATAAATAAATGATACCTCTTTTAACTCCACCCCAGGTTCTGCCACTCCTTCTTCCACACATATAGATAGTGTCCAGGCTAAGACAATGGCGTGGTGCAACCCACGGTGATGTCACACACACGAAACCATTGTGCGAATTGTATTGTTTTACCGGTCTTAGGTGTGGCTTGCTATAAATAAAGGCAGAGTCCAGACATTTGCCTCAATAAGATGAATTTGTTTATTCAGCTGAATATAGATGGGGTCCACATTGCAAGTGTGAACCCTGAACACACTTTGACACTCATATTTATGTGTTTGCGACCTTGTTCACTTCTCCACTCAGAGGGACTGGCACACCCCACTCAGTCAAGCTGGCCCACTCAAGATGAGATAAAGAAGTACAGAAATAGCCACCCACCACCCTTGGAGGTCCTCCAAGGACATTGGGTGTCTGTCAGCCCTGAAGCCATTTTTTATGCTGGAGCCATTCTGGGAGCATCTTCAGGGCTGCCACTGCCAAGCTGGTTGGAGCTGTGAGAACTAAAAGGGGGAGATAGAGAAAACTGGTGATGTGTAGTCAAAAGAACATTCTTTCCCATGGGAGCCAAGGGCATTCTACCAGCTGTTGGAGAGGCTTGGACCTAAGTCAGCCAAGATGGTGACTGTGACCTGGTTGGACCATGTGGTGGATGTGTGACTTGAGGGGAAGAACTTTGGGGTTTGATTTGGGGTGGGGAAAACTTTGGGTCCTCCAGAGTCAGGTTTCCCCCAGATGTGCCTAATAAATTTTTCCTTTGAGGAAGTTGCCTGCCTTGGAGTTTTGATTCCATTGGGTGTGTTTACTGGAGCCCTGACAGTGTCATCTCAGGGACATTGGGTGTTTCTGGAGGAACTTTCCATGACCTTGAAGGCCTGCAGAGATGCAATGGAATGATGACATCTGCAGAAAAGCTCCCTCAAGACTGTCAATAGAAACATTAGATTCCTGGTCAATGGTATGCAGACATTATGAAGCCCACGATAACTCTTACTCTAACAATGTCCACACATGCAAGAACTGGAACCTCTAGTGTCAGGCCTGGAAGCAATCTTTTTCGTTGGATCTTCAGGCCTGCCACATTTATTACTGTGGGTAATTGGGAGGGGGGATTGTATGGAGCCAGGGTGATATATACAGTCAAAATAACATTCCTTTCTCAGAAAGTCAAGGACATCTTGCCCTACACCTGGAGTGGCATGACTGGGAGGTATCTCCAGTTGGGATGGTGCTTTGACATGGACATGTGGGTGCAGGGAGAAGGGACTTGAACTTTCTTTTGGGTGGGGAAAAGCTGGAAGCTTTCAGATTCGGGTTTTCCTGGATGTGCCAATATGACATCTCTAATCAAATGTAGCTTTGAGGAACTTCTAGCCTCGGAGTCTTCTTTCGTTGAGGGTGTTCCTTGGAACCCTAACATCCAGCTTCTCAACTTCATTTTCATTGAGACTCTCTATTCACAACTAGCAGTATTATTATTATTTTTTTGCTGAACAATCCTTTGCTTTGGGCTGACTTCCAGCCTCCCAGAAGGACGGAGACTCCACTTCTCCTCCCTCCCCCCCAAAAAAAGCCATCAAAGGAAGGAGGTGGAGAGATTTAATTGAGATAATTTTAGCTGTTCAGAACAGTGCAGACAATCTGGGAAGAAAAAAAAACCCAACCACATTGAGAGAGGAAAACGCGAAAGAGATGATTATAGAGTATGGTGCCGGATATACCAAAAAAGGCAAAAACGGAGATTAGGGGAGAAGGACAGCCTAAGAACTTAGTAGGCGGAAGAATAAAGCACTCTTACATCAGACTAAACATTATTTTTTCATGTGTTGAGCTTGTCGATTGAAAGGTCGGCAGCTCAGCGGTTCGAATCCTAGTGCTGCCGTGTGACGGGGTGAGCTCCCGTTACTTGTCCCAGCTTCTGCCAACCTAGCAGTTTCGAAAGCACGTAGAAATGCAAGTAGAAAAAATAGGGACCACCTTTGGTGGGAAGGGAACAGCGTTCCGTGCACCTTTGGCGTTGAGTCATGCCGGCCACATGACCACGGAGACGTCTTCGGACAGTGCTGGCTCTTTGGCTTTGAAACGGAGATGAGCACCGCCCCCTAGAGTCGGGAACGATTAGCACGTATGTGCGAGGGGAACCTTTACCTTTACATAATAATAATAATAATAATAATAATAATAATAATAATAATAATAATAATAATAATAATAATAATAATAATAATAATAATAATAATAATAATAATAATAATACAGAACATAGAATAATAGAATCGGAAGGGACCTTGGAGGTCTTCTAGTCCAACCCTGTGCTCGAGCAGGGGGCCCTTTACCATTTTTGATAAGTGGATGTCCACTCTCTTTTTGGAATCACTCACAACTTCTGAAGGAAAGTCATTCCACTAATTAATTGTTCTCACTTGCAGGAAATTCCTCCTTAGTTCCAGGTTGAATCTCTCCTTGATCAGTTTCCATCCATTATTCCTTGTCTGGCCTTCAGGTGCTTTGGAAAATAGCTTGACCCCCTTCCTCCTCTCTGTGGTAGCCCCTCAAATATTGGATGACTGCTATCATGTCTCCCTTGATCCTTCTCTTCTCTAGACTAGCCATCCCTAGTTCCTGCAACCGTTGTTCATATGTTTTAGTCTCCAGTCCCCTAATCATCTTTGTTGCTCTTCTCTGCACTCTTCCTAGAGTCTCAGCATCTTTTTTACAGTGTGGTGACCAAACCTGGATGCAGTACTCTAGGTGTGGTCTTACTAAAGCTTTGTAATGCTGACTTAGAACTTAACATGATCGTGATTCTATCCCTCTATTAATGCAACCTAGGATTGCATTGGCTTTTTTTGGCGGCTGCTGGACACTGTTGGCTCATATTTGTCTGCTAGGACTCCAAGGTCTCTCACAATTACGGATCAACCTGGAGCTCTGTTATCCACTGCAGAGGCCTTCAGGAAGCAGCTACCCAAAGCCAAAGAAGTTCCTGAAGGCCTCTGACAGTGAAAAGGAAGCCGGCGGGGTGTGGGGGGGCGATGCACACAAGTGAGGTGAATCAGTGGATGATATCCCCCCCCCGCCAAATAAGACCTAGTGCCTTTTTGGTGGAAAAAAAATACATGACAGGGTCTTATTTTCAGAAAAACATGTGTACGTATATACCGTATTTTTCAGAGTGTAAGACGCACCTTAGTTTTTGGGGAGGAAAATAAAATAAAAGCTGATTGGCAGGTGGATGGGCCTCCCGGAATAACCCCAATCAGCTGTTCCCAGCGGAGAATTATAGCAACAGGTTCCTTGGTTGTGAGCTCTGTGCCTTGCTCTTTTTTTGGGGGGGGGGCTTTTTTTTTTCTGCCTCTGAAACTCGGTTTCAGAAAATAAAAAAAATTCTGCCTCTGAGAGCCTCCAAAACAGAACTTCAGAATAAAAGCCTCTGAAGCTCTATAATATATTATTATTATTATTATTATTATTATTATTATTATTATTATTATTATTATTATTATTAATAATAATAATAATAATAATAATAATAATAATAATAATAATAATATCAGAGTTGGAAGGGATCTTGGAGGTCTTCTAGTCCAACCCCCTGCTCAAGCAGGAGATCCTATATCATTTCACACAGGTGGCCGTCCAGTATCTTCTTAAAAGCCTCCAGTGATGGAGAAACCACAATTTCTGGAGGCAAGTTGTTCCATTGATTAATTGTTGTAACTGTCAGGAAATTTCTCCTTAGTTCTAGGTTGCTTTGCTCCTTGATTAGTTTCCACCCGTTGCTTCTTGTCCTGCCCTCACTGTTATTGCTAGGTGTAAAATAAGGGAGGGAGGGAGGGAGGGAGGGAGGAAGGAAGGAAGGGAGGAAGGAAGGAAGGAAGGAAGGAAGGAAGGAAAGGCTGTGATGGCACAGTGGTTAGAATGCAGTACTGCAGGCTAATTCTGCTAACTGCCAACTTCCAGCAGTTCGATTCCCACCCGGCTCAATTTTGATTCAGCCTTCCATCCTTTCGAGGTTGGTAAAATGAGAAGCCAAATTGTTGGGGGCAAGAGGCTGACTCTGTAAACTGCTTAGAGAGGGCTGTAAAGCAACGTGAAGCGGTATATAAGTCTAAGGCTATTGCTATTGCCATGGTTGTTTTGTTTTTTTTATTTGCATTTATATCCCGCCCTTCTCCGAAGACTCAGGGCGGCTTACACTATGTCAAGCAATAGTCTTCATCCTATTTGTATATTATATACAAAGTCAACTTATTGCCCCCAACAATCTGGGTTCTCATTTTACTTACCTTATAAAGGATGGAAGGCTGAGTCAACCTTGGGCCTGGTGGCACTAGAACCTGCAGTAATTGCAAGCAGCTGCTGTTAATAACAGACTGCATTAGCAGTCTGAGCCACCAGAGGCCCCTGTTAAGCAAACTAATGGCTCATGTGGCCATTAAGCAACTCTGGCTTCCCCCAATGAGTTTGCTTATCGGAAGCTGGCTTGACATGGCCATCAGAATGCTGCAACTATCATAAAGACAAGCAGGTTGGCAATAACCTGCAATTTGATCACATGACCCTGGGGATACTACGACAGGCATAAGTGTGAGGTCCAGATGTAAACTGTAACTTCAAACAGTCACTAAACAAATGATTTGCAAGTTGAGGGCTACCTGTATCGGAGCCCAACATGCCCCAGTCTTGAATGGCTGAGTGGAAAGGGTGGTTTAATTTTGCAAAAATTTAGCTTGACTTATTTCTTTGTTCCCCTTCTGTTTATCTAATCATAATCGCTAAGGCAGCCTATAATAATAGCAGAACATTTTCTAGGCAACTTCAAAGGTGCTTTTAAGCTGGTCTGTACAGTAAGGGGCCAATTTTATATTCTCAGCAATTTGTTGGAAAGTCTTTAGGCAGAGCAATCATTTGCAAGCTAAAGAACACAAAGGAGTAAGTGTTCCTTGTGTCATCATTTCTCAACATAGGCTGATATTAAAACACTTCCAAAAAAACCTCCCCACATCCTTATTTCGGTACAGTCTGTCATCCAAACCTGAACATTTTCATCAAGCGTGTTATTAAATAGGAAGAATGAAGACTCGGTAAAGCCAACTATGTTTTTTTCCTTCCCTGAGCCTCCTAATTAATATATATATTGAAGGATGAAAAGCAATTTGTTTGGGGGACGTGTTGTACAATTCTACTTCTACTGCAATTCTGCACTGATTTCTCTTCATGGACGAGAACTGGACTTTGAAACGGTGAGCTGTGCAATTCAACATTAATGAAATAGCCAAGAAGATGTTCTGTCAATCCAAAAAGTAAGAATGATTGATAGATAGATAGATAGATAGATAGATAGATAGATAGATAGATAGATAGATAGATATAGAAAGAGATAGATAGACAAACAGACAGACAGAGATTAGATATAGATAGATTAGATATAGATATAGATGATATAAAGGTAAAGGTTCCCCTCGCACATACGTGCTAGTCGTTCTCGACTCTAGGGGGCGGTGCTCATCTCCGTTTCAAAGCCGAAGAGCCAGCGCTGTCCGAAGACGTCTCCGTGGTCATGTGGCCGGCATGACTCAACGCCAAAGGCTCACGGAACGCTGTTACCTTCCCACCAAAGGTGGTCCCTATTTTTTCTACTTGCATTTTTACGTGCTTTCGAAACTGCTAGGTTGGCAGAAGCTGGGACAAGTCATGGGAGCTCACCCCGTTACACGGCAGCACTAGGGATTTGAACCGCTGAGCTGCCGACCTTTTGATCGACAAGCTCAACATCCTAGCCCCTGAGCCACCGCGTCCCTTCATAGATGATATAGATATCGATAAAGATACCAATAAAGATACAGATACATAGAGATAGATAGATAGATAGATAGATAGATAGATAGATAGATAGATGGATGGATGTAGGTAGGTAGATAGATAGATATAGAAAGAGACAGACAGACAGATAGAGATTAGATATAGATAGATTAGATATAGATATAGATGATATAGATATAGATAAAGATACCAATAAAGATACAGATTAACAGAGTCAGAAGGGACCTTATAGATCATCTAGCCCAATCCCCCACCCAAGCCAGAGACTCTATACCATTCCGGACAGATGGAAGTCCAGTCTCTTCTTGAAAGCTTCCAGTGATGAAGCTCCCACAACTTCTGAAGGCAATTTCTGTTGATTGCTCTCACTGTCAGGAAATTTCTCTTTTAATTCCAGGTTGCTTCTCTCCTTAAATAATTTCCACCCATTGTTTTTTTGTCTTGCCTTCAGGTGCTTTGGAAAATAAGTTGACCCCCCCTCTCTTGTTTGTGGGAGCCCCTCAAATATTGGAAGATGCTACCATGTCCCCCCCCACCACAGTCCTTCTTTTCTCTAGACTGGCCAAACCCAAATCCTGCAACTGTTCTTCGTATGTTTTAGTCTCCAGGCCTTTAATCATCTTAGCTGCTCTTCTCTGCGCTTTTTCCAAAGTCTCAACAACTTTTTTGCAATGTGGGGAGACCAAAACTGGACGCAGGATTCCAGGTGTGGTCTTACTAGGGCTTTACAAAGCGGTACTAAGACTCCATGTGATTTTGATTCTATGCCTCTATTTATACAGGCTATCTTCTGAATAGTCCCATTTATCAAAGTCTTTCTAAAATTCAGCACGCTGACTTGGATACTATATCCTAGGCGCATTACGACCAGGATAGATTTTTTTTTAAAAAAGTGCTACTTTTTTTGGTCTCAATCAGTGGTGAAATGTAAAATTTGTTATTACCGGTTCTGTGGGCGTGGCTTTTTTTTAAAAAAAAAACTTTTAAAAGCATTTTTTCTACAACCACTTCGGTTGAAGAGGTTGTAGAAAAAATGCTTTTAAAAGGCTCCTCTGACGATCCCAGCTGAGCTTTTTTTTTTACTTTTAAAAGCATTTTTTTCGGCTGAAGAAAAAATGCTTTTAAAAGTAAAAAAAAAACCCTGATGATCGCATGGCTCAGCTGGGTATGGGGAGGCAGGGATTTTTGGTACTGGTTCTCCGAACCACCCACTGCCATTGCTACCAGATCAGGTGATCCGATCCGAACCGGGAGCATTTCACTCCTGGTCTCAAGATTAACCCTGTGTGGATACAGCCTATTTTTCCCCCTAATCAGGATAATTTTCAATGAGCCACAGAATGCAGCCAGAAGCTGAAAGGATATGAGCTCTCACCCACTCAGTCTTTACAATTCAGGAAAATAATGCTTGTTGACAGAAGATTTGGACTAGCTGGGGCGAAACCAGCAGGTTTCCCTTTCTTGGTGTATTAAAATGATATCTAGTCATTTTAACTGCATGTCATGAACATACTGGGAGGGTGTCATGGATCTGCCTCCAAGCCCAGAGATGCTATTCAGCAGGTTCTGACCGATTCTGGAGAACCGGTAGCGGAGTTTTTTTTTTTTTATAAAAAAGTTTTATTTTTACAATCATATCCAACAGTTCATCCAATGTACAGTCATATACAATTAGTCGGGCTTGCCCAGTCACCCCCCCTCCTTTTAACTCTCTTCCATCTTCTACCTTCTTCTACTTTCCAGACCTTCCTCCCCTTCTCTTATCTACATCCTCTCCTCCCTCCACCCTACACCTTTCTTCTCCCTCTTCTACCCTCTTCTACTTTCCAGACCTTCCTCCCCTTCTCTTATCTACATCCTCTCCTCCCTCCACCCTACACCTTTCTTCTCCCTCTTCTACCCTCTTCCTTCCTCTTCTCTCTCTTCTACCCCTCTTCTCCTCTTTCCTACCTCCTACTCTCTCCTCTTTTCTCCCTCCCCACTGTTCTAAAATGGTAGCTGGGCAGACCCGACCCTACATTAATTATATTTATACATCTTCAATAATCCCTGTACATTAACCATCACTCCATCCTCTACCCTCAACCCCCCAATTCCCCTCCCCCTTACCCCCCACCCTCCACCCCCGACTTCCCAGAACAAAATGCAGGGTATCAAAACTAACAATCATAATCCAAAATAAATCCTATATTATAATCTCTAGTCACTCCACACATAATCACACTCTCAATTCCCCTCTCCTTCAGAAATATATCTAATACAAATATTTCCTAAATTTACTCATATGCTATTCGATATTTTTTTATCTGATACTTATTTTGAATATAATCAATCCACATTTTCCATTCTAACATATATTTTTCTTGTGTATAGTCTTTCAAATAAGCAGAGATTTTTGCCATTTCTGCCAGATTTGATACTTTCCGGTAGTGGAAATTTTGAGTAGTTCCGAGAACCAGCAAATACCACCTCTGGCTGGCCCCAGAATAGGATGGGAATGGAGATTTTGCAATATCCTTCCCCCAGGAGTGGGGAGGGAATGGGGATTTTGCAGTAACCTTCCCCTGTCACACCCACCAAGCCACGCTCACCAAGCCACACCACGCCCACAGAAGCAGTAATACAGAAATTTGAATTCCACCACTTGCCCAGGCCCCTCTTCAAATGCAGAAAAAACAGGCTCAAGCTCAATCCCTCCAAGACGGAGTGGCTGTGGATGCCGGCATCCCGGTACAGTCAGCTGAGTCCGCGGCTGACTGTCGGGAGCGAGTCATTGGCCCCGATGGAGAGGGTGCGCAATTTGGGCGTTCTCCTGGATGCACGGCTGTCTTTTGAAGATCATTTGACGGCCGTCTCCAGGAGAGCTTTCCACCAGGTTCGCCTGGTGCGCCAGTTGCGCCCCTTTCTAGACCGAGATGCCTTGTGCACAGTCACTCACGCCCTTGTGACGTCTCGTCTGGACTACTGCAATGCTCTCTACATGGGGCTCCCCTTGAAAAGCATCCGGAGGCTGCAGTTGGTCCAGAATGCAGCTGCGCGGGTGATAGAGGGAGCCCCTCGTGGCTCCCGAGTGACACCTATCCTGCGCAGGCTGCACTGGCTACCTGTGGCCTTCCGGGTGCGCTTCAAGGTGTTGGTGAACGTCTTTAAAGCGCTCCATGGCATAGGGCCGGGTTACTTACGGGACCGCCTGCTGCTACCGAATACCTCTCACCGACCCGTGCGCCCCCACAGAGAGGGACTCCTCAGGGTGCCATCGGCGCGACAGTGTCGTCTGGCGACACCCAGGGGAAGGGCCTTCTCTGTGGGGGCTCCCGCCCTCTGGAACGAACTCCCCCCAGGACTTCGTCAACTTCCGGACCTCCGAACCTTTCGCCGCGAGCTCAAAACTTACTTATTTATCTGCGCTGGACTGGGTTAGTTTTTTAAGTTATGGGTTTTTAATGGGTTTTATTTCCAAATTTTAATTGTGGCCAATTTAAATAAATTTTTTACTAGTATTTTAATTGTATGTATTGTGCATTTTTTACTTGGCTGTGAACCGCCCTGAGTCCTTCAGGAGAAGGGCGGTATACAAATTTAAATAATAAATAAATAAATAAAATAAATAAAAAAAGTGGTGTTTTTTTTTCAAGAGGCAACTGGACTTTCTTGTTTTTCTTTGAAGACATTTCGCTTCTCATTCAAGAAGCTTCTTCAGCTCTGACTGGATGGTATGGAATGGACGGATTTATATTTCTTGCACACAGTTGGTCATTTACATTCTTTTTAGAGAGTCGTTGAGGCCACTTGGAGGTTTATCTGTATCCTCAGGGTCACCTGAGTAGTGCTAATGGCTATGAATAAACCCATTTCCACTTACTACTACAGATAAACCTCTGACTGGCCTCAATAACCCTCAAGAATTGGCCTAGCAAATGTTTTATATGCTCTGGTTAGTAGTGTAGTGTTTTTGGAAAAGAAGCTATGCAAGATTAGGTTTCCAACTCTTAGAGCCTTTTTTGCTATATAGTTGCAGTGGGCTTTGGCATTTAGATCACCTTTAACAGGGTGGGGGTCATCTGTAAGGTAATGTCCATCAAGCATGTACTTAGTGTTTAGGTTCTTTTTTCCAATATGTAAGACTGAGCATTTGCTGGTTGAGATTTGGAGTTGCCAAGTTTTAGAAGACCAAGCAGTTAGAAGATCAAGGTCTTTTTGAATGGTAGATGTATTGTCGGTGATGTTAAATAGTTTGACATCGTCAGCAAAAAGAACACAATTACTTGAGATATGGTCACAAAGATCATTAATGTATAGTATGAAGAGTGTTGGTCCAAGAACGCTACCTTGAGGAACGCCACTCTTGACAGGAACAGGATTTGATAGAGCATTGCCAATTTTGACCACTTGTTGTCTGTTAGACAGAAAAGCAGATATCCATTTGTGAAGGGGTCCTGAAATGCCATAGGATTTTAGTTTTAGGAGAAGTTTATCATGTACTACTGAGTCAAAAGCTTTGCAGAAATCTATGTAGATTGCATCTATTGCTTTGCCTTGATCAAGATTTGTAGTCCATAAGTTTTTACAGTGGAGAAGTTGTAAGTTACACGATAATTTTTTTCTGAAAACAAATTGTTTATTAGAGAGTAGGTTGTTTATTTCTAAGTGGAAGGTAATAGATTGGTTGATGATTGATTCCATTACTTTGCAGGTGACGCAGCATAGAGAGATTGGTCTGTAATTTTCAACTAAGCTGGGGTCTCCTTTTTTGAAGATTGGGATGACTGTGGCTAGTGACCAAAGTTTGGGAAGGGAACTGGTCATGAAAGCTTTATCAAAGATTATGCTTAGGGGTTCTGCTATATTAGTGGAAATTTTTTTAAGACGTATGCACATAGTCCATCAGGTCCAATAGATAGAGATGGTTTCAAGTTATGAAGAGCTTTTCCAACATTATCTTCTGTGAAATGATAGATGATAGATGATAGATAGATAGAGACAGACAGACAGACAGACAAACAGACAGACGATAGCTAGCTAGATGATAGCTAGATGATAACTAGATAGATAGATAAAGATAGATGATCAATGATAGATAGATAGATAGATAGATAGATAGATAGATAGATATAGACAATAAAGAGATAGATGATAGATAGCTAAGATGATAGAGATGATAGAAATAGATGATAGCTAGCGATAGCTAAGATAATAGATGATAGCTAGACAGATAGATGAGAGCTAGATGAGAGCTAGATAGATGATAAACAGATGATAGACAGACAGACAGACAGATGATAGCTAGCTAGATGATAGTTAGATGATAACTAGCTAGATGATCGATAGATAAAGATAGATGATCGATAATCAATAGACAGACAGATTATATCATTATTTTTCACTCTGTATGGACAGAAGGAATACAGACAGCAAGAGGAAGAATATAAGAAGGAAGAGGCCCCAGGATACCCAACTCAGCCTTGTATCCTGGAACGAAGGCCTATTGCAAGGAAGGCTTGTGAAGGCAGCATAACCCTTTCTCCTAAATGGTCCATGGGAGGAGAAAGCTTTTGGTGGCTAAACCTTTGGAAATATGCCCAGGACCACTTATGCTTTCAACCGCACCTGACATTTAAACCAATAAAACATTCTTTTTTGGGGGTGAATCTTGTTTCAGACAGGGAAGGACACCATATCATTATTTCTATTTAAATATGTTTGGATCGTGTTTGCACAATACGCTTGATGTGGTTACGGAGTTGAGTTTCTGGCTTCCAGCCATCCGTTTCGCCATCCATCAACCGAACGAGGGGACAAGGAGACACATCAAAAAACCCGCGATCAAGAACTAATTGGCCTTTTTTTTGGGGGGGGGGTGTCCCTTCATAGAGCCAAATTTTCCACAAAGTTAAAAAAACAAACAAACATACAAGTGAATCAAAGCTAATAAAGAAACATAATAAAGAGTGACAAAGAAAATAGAAAAAGGAAAAGAAAAATGATTCTATTCCATTCCATTCTATTTTATTTTATTTTATTCCATTGCATTCCATTCTGTATTTTATTATTCTATTCTATTCTATTCTATTCTATTCTATTCTATTCTATTCTATTCTATTCTATTCTATTCTATTCCATTCCATTCCATTCCATTCCATTCTGTATTTTATTATTCTATTCTATTCTGTAAGGTTGGCAAAACGTGACTCTGGGACACTGCAACCATCACAAATATGAGTCAGTTGACAGGCTGATCAATGACCAATGGGATGGTCACATGGGTCGTAACTGCGAAAAAAATGACATAAGTCGCTTCTTTCACTGCCGTTGTATCTTTGAACGGTCACTAAATGAACTGTTGTAAGTCGGATCTCTGTTATAAAATAGCATAACATTTGGTCACCACACTATAAAAAAGATGTTGAGGCTCTAGAAAAAGTGCAGAGAAGAGCAACCAGGAGGATTAGGGGACTGGAGGCTAAAACATACGATGAACGGTTGCAGGAACTGGGCCTGGCTAGTCTAGTGAAGAGAAGGACCAGGGGAGACAGGATAGCAATCTTCCAATATTTGAGGGGCTGCCACAGAAAGGAGGGGGTCAAACTATTTTCCAAGGCATCCAAAAGCCAGACAAGGAATCATGGATGGAAACTGATCAAGGAGAGATTCAACCTGGAAATAAGGAGAAATTTTCTGACAGTGAGAACAATCAACCAGTAGAACAGAAGTTGCCTTCAGAAGTTGTGGGTGCTGCATCACTGGAGGTTTTTAAGAAGAGATTGGACTGTTACTTGTCAAAAATGGCATAGGGTCTCCTGCTTGGGCGGGATGGGGTGGATCAGATGACCTTCAAGGTCCCTTCCAAATCTATTAATCTGTATATATGTAGATTTTATTATCTCTCTCTCTCAAGTTATATCATAATTTCTACTTTTCCATAAGGTGTCATTTTTAAACTTCCAATCCATTCATCACAAATTCATATTCTCTCTCTCTCTCCCCCTCCCTCTCCCTCCCCCCCTCTCTCTTTTTAACAAAAGTCCACAGGAGATTTCCGGTCACTGATAAAGGAAATAATTGATCTTTTTCTAATTCAAAGAAGCTAATTTTGCTTTCTCTGCTCGTTCTGTCCTCTCCACCAACCTTTGCCCCGTTGTGAGTTTTTCAGAGCCTTTCTAATTTTTGCAACACATAATAGTCTCACAGCAGTTGTCATGTGTAAAAATAATCTTCCGTGGGTCTCTCTTCAATTTGCACCCCATTGAACTCAGCAGAAAAAATTCCGGTTTCAACTGAACATTGATCTGTAAAATTCCTTGTATTGCGATACAGAATTGAAGCCAGAAATGTTTTTAACAAGTCCAACGAGCAGGATAAAATGACTCTTTGTATGGCGCACACTTCCAACCCAAAATCTGAAATACTTCAATATATTTTTTTGTAGTCATCTACCACAAATACGTCATTTTGTAAAAAGAAAAAGAAAAAGCTGTTTTAGGTTGTAGCAGCGGTTTTCAACCTGTGGGTCGGGACCCCATTGGGGGTCGAATGACGATTTGCCAGGGGTCGCCTAAGACCATCAAAAATATGGGAAGTATACTTGCGAGTCGAAGAATCGCGCTCCAATGGTTGACTCCACAAGCCAGCTGCAGGCTCTTCAAATCGCTAGCCGAATTCGGCTTCAGGCGCGACGAATTAAAAAAGAGAGAAATCTTTGCTCCGATGTCTCCCTCTCAAGCCAGCTGCAATCCCTCCCAATCGCTAGCCTAATCTGGCTTCAGGCGCCATAAACTTAATAGGGGAGGAGTCTCCGCTTTAATGCCTCCGTCCTCAAGACAATCGCAAGCAGTTCAGATCGCTAGCCAAGACGGCTTCAGGCGCAATAAATTCAAAACGAAAATAATTTTACGGTTGGGGTCGCCACATTGTGGGGAATTGTATTAAAGGGGTCGCAGCACTATAAAGGTTGAGAACCACTGAGTTATAGCGTATTGAAAACTTCAATCCTTCTAGCTGTTCATTTCCATTAATGTTCTAGATAGCAGTGATGGCGAATCTTTGTTTTCCTCTGGTGCCAAAAGTGCACGCATGTGATAGTGTATGTCTGCATGCCGACAAACATAATACAATGCTCCCCATAGGCCCCGCTCCCTGCGCATGTGTGCACGACCCCCATTTGGTGCTAGCAGGCCTCCCTGAAGCCTCCTGGGACCAAAAACGGGGGTGGGAGGGCATGCTGTATCTGTTCTGTCTCCCCTCGCCTCCGTCCGAGCGATGACTTAATTAGCCGGCACTATCAGGTCTGGCAGCAAACTAGCGAGCTTCTGCCAAGTGTCTCTGTTATCTCCCTTGACGCCAAAGAGACAACAAACAGTATTTCACTCTAGTCAAGCAGTTGATTTGCTTGCCACGAAGTGGTATAGCAACCCTTGCTGCTTTTATATCCTATGGGGTGTGGCTCCAGGACTCAGCACTTCCTAGACCTGCCCCACCCCTGCCTCTGTAGTTCCCTCCTCTCCTGCCTATGAAACCTTGGGTCCAGCCAGGCCTGATTGCCATCAGCTGGGTCTGGAGGTGTGGCCTGGGTGGGAAGAGTCAGGGGACGGAGGCCTCGTTATCTCCTCCACCTGGCCTGCCTCTGGCTCCTGGAGCTGAGCCAGGAAAGCTGGTGCTCCCGAGGTAAGTCCTGATGGCCCTTCCCCCTCACTTTCCAAGTCATTTCCTGGCAGGGGGGCCGGCTCAGGGGGTGCAGACACAACAGCACCACCCCCACCCATTTTGGTGCTAGTAGGCCTCCCTGAAGCCTCGGGACCAAAAATGCGGTATGGGAGGGCATGCTGCATCCCCAACTCCCACACATCTGTGCGCAAACCCCCCTACCCCAGCATATGTACGTGTGACCCCCTACCCCTGCACATATCACTCTGTCTCTCCTTCTCTCCCCTTTCTCTGTATCTCTCTCTTTCCCCCCTCTCTGTAGCTCTCTCTGTGTGTCTCTCTATCTCTCCCACTCTCTCTGTGTGTGTCTCTATGGCTCTCTCTTCTCCCTCTCTCTGTATCTCTCTCCCTCTCTCTTTGTCTCTCTCTCTCTGTGTATGTGCGTGTGTGTGTCCCTTTGCTACAAGGAAGGAATGAAGCAAGGAAGGAAAGGAGAAAGAAGGGGAAGAGGAAGGAAGGAAGGAAGAAAAAGTGGATGAAGGAAGGAAGGAAAAGCAAGTGTAGAAAAATAACCAAAAGAAAAAAAAGTTTTTCTTCTGCAGAAAATAGAAATTAAATTACAATATGATTATTATTATTATTTTTTTAAAAAAGCTTACCTTCTTCTATTCCTATTATTTTCACCCAGTCACTCAGTCAGCGTTCATGCCTAAGGCAGAACTGGAACTCACCATCTCTTGGTGAGTGGCCCAAAGTCACCCAGACAATTTTCACACCTAAGACAGGACTAGAACTCACCGTCTCCTCATGATTGGACCAAAGTCACTCAACAGGTTTTCCAGTCTGAGGCAGGACTAGAACTCCCAGGCTCCTGGTTATTAGGCCAACATCTTCACCAACATCTTCATCAACCAAAAACTGTCTACTATTGACCTCACCCCATTCCTAAAAGGATTATAAGGGGCGTGCATAAGAGCACAAAAGTGCCTACCGTTCCTGTCCTATTGTTCCCTTCATTAACTTCACCAAACTGGCTCTCTGGCTGCTAAAGCATGTTAAGCTTGAGTAGTCAATATAATAAACGGATAAATGGATCCCAGGCCCTTCCCCCCACCCATCCCCCATATCAACTACCATCCAAGATGCTATCTCAAAGAGCATGTTTCTGCTGGCCTTCTAGGCCCTTCCTGAATTGATTGGTGACTTTGCCTCAGTAGTGGGATTCAAATAATTTAACAACTGGTTCTCTGCCCTAATGACCAGCTGGGTAGGCGTGGCTCAGTGGTCATGTGACCATGTGGGTGTGGCCAACTCAACATCACTCAAGTCGATGGGTGCTTCGCCTTAGCTCTTACAATGTAATAAGGGTTAACCAGAGAGGCAGTTTCTGTAAGCAGGGCAATAAAGATTAAGCTAGAAATAACACCAGAATGTTTCCTTCCTGCCTTTCTTACAGGATTAGCCTTGTAAAGTGGAAAAAAAACAAAATAAGATTTCTTCCAACAACCAGTTCTCCAAACTGCTTAGAAAGTTAACAACCGGTTCTCCTGAATAGGTGCGAACCGGCTGAATCCCACCACTGCTTTGCCCCCCTTCTGAATAAATTGTGCTGTTCCCACCACCAACAACTGCCGGGTTCGAGTCATTTGTGGCAAAAGGCATAAAGCTAATAAGCAAAATTGGTATGTTTCTTCTCTTGATTATACCTCCCACGGTTTGACACGGCAGGAGAAGGATGAAAAGTGGCTTCTAATCAATAGCTCATTAATATGATCCCAGCCCACTCGGCCTCCTTCCAAGAAAATTAGGAAATGATGGATTTTCATTGCGCCAACACAGGCATTTATGAAAAGAAAAATATAGTATCTTCCCAAGCTGATTAAAATAAATAAAAAAATTAAAAAATTAAACCATAAGCGGTAGGAGTCAGCAGAGTGGCGGCCAATGAATTTCCCCACCGATGGTGAGGAAGATGGAAACAATAACCATTAGCACCTACCAGCGTCACTTTGACTTCAAAGCTCCTCTTTGAAGCACCCCTGCCGTAAAAGAAAAAAAAAGAAAAAAAAACACACCAAAGGATTTTGATAATAACATGTCTAAGCAGCCGCTTTGCGATGTCGAGAACACAATGTAGACTCGGCCTGGGTTGCTGAATCAAATAGATTCCAATTATTTTTCAATTGCGTTTTATTCTGTGCTTTGGAAGGAGCGATTGTTGTGGTTTTGAATCGTTAAAAACAGAACAAAGAGTGGGAGACCAACCTTCCGCTCTCCAAACGTGCAATTCTGAAAAAGGTCCATTGCAGGAGGCTACGGGTGAGGTCCCCTGGACTGAGATGGCCCAAAGGGAGGTTCACAAGGGTTAGGGGGAAATGTTTGCAAGACGTGCAGATCAGGCAGTAACAAGTGCCAAGAGACAGAGAGACAGACACAGAGAAAGAGAGACAGAGAGACAGAGAGAGAGACAGAGAGACAGAGAGAGAGACAGAGAGAGAGACAAAGAGAGAGACAGAGAGACAGAGACAGAGACACACACACACAGAGAGACAGGGACACACACACACAGAGAGAGAGACACAGAGAGAGAAAGATAGAGAGACAGAGAGAGAGAGACAGACAGACACACACACATGCACAGAGACAGAGACAGAGACACACACACACAGAGAGAGAGACAGATAGAGTGAAAGATAGAGAGACAGAGAGAGAGACAAAGAGAGAGACAGAGAGAGAGAGAGAGAGACAGAGACAGAGAGACAGAGAGACAGAGAGACAGACACACACACACACAGAGAGAGAGAAAAGAGAGAGAGAGACACACACAGAGACAGAGACACACACACACACACACAGAGACAGACAGACAGACAGAGAGACACGGGGGGAGAGAGAGAGAGAGACAGAGAGAAACACACACACAGAGAGAGACAGAGACACACACAGAGAGAGAGAGAGACAGAGAGAGAGAAAGATAGAGAGACAAAGAGAAAGACAGAGTGTTAAGTTCTGGAAGTAATGAGGCTGGAGACCAGGGTAGTGACAACAGCTCTTTAATATAGGGTGAACCCAGCAACAGGCTGGGGGAAAAACCTCTCCTTTTATACAGTTCTGCTGGAGGCTTCGACCAATCAGCAACGTGCTGATTTCCCGCTCAAATATTTAAAGGTACAAACATGAATACATAACACTCCTCCCCTCCCAGAAAACACTTTGCCTCTATTTACATATTTATTTACATGTTATTTTCCGACGTAGTCACGCAAATAACCTGGGCGTCTCCTAGTTCTTTCTGACCTGCGCGGTTCAGTTCTGGGTGGTGTTTTGAGCTGGTCAGAGGGGCTGTTTTCTCCTCCCAGCTCTTTCTCTGGGCCAACGGGCTCCGGATTATTGGCCGACTCTTTTTCTTGGCCATCCGGCCCTGGATTAATTTTAGAACTTTCCCTGCTGCTTCCCTCGGGAACCTGATGGCGTCGCTGGAACTCTGGGACCTCAGCTAAGTCTTGCGCCTCCCCCGGGTCATTGTCAGCTGTGGATTCAAATTGGTATTGGTCATGATCTGTTTCATTTGGTTCGGTTTGGTCAGTTATTCGTTTCCTTAACTGATCTATGTGGCGCCTCCACACTCGGTTGTCTGGTAGCTCTACCACGTACGATTTTGGGCCGGTTATCTTTATTATTTGTCCTGCGAACCAACTAGGGCCGTCCCCATAGTTTCGGGCCCACACCCGGTCGCCTATGCTCATTTCCCTTGTCTTTTCTAGTTCGTCCTTGTAACCCTCGGGTGTGTAATGGGGGTTCAAGCGGTCAAGTGGGCACCGGAGTTTCCGTCCCATTAGCAATTCGGCTGGGCTTTTCCGGTGGCCGTGCTTGGGGTTCTGTGCTGGACGGCTAGGAAAAAGTCTATTTTGTTTGCCAGTCACCTGGCTTGAGCCTGGACAATGCCTCCTTAGCGCCCGGACGGAACGCCTGCAAGGCCATTCGACGCAGGGTGGAAAGGCGCAGAGAGGGCATGTCGGATGCCTTCCTCTGCCAGGTATTCTTCAAACTGGGCTGCCGTGAATTGGGGCCCATTGTCGGACACCAGAGTGTCCGCAACCCGTGAGTTGCGAATAGGTGGTGCAGAGTTGCGATTACTGCTTCGGCCGTAGTGGATTTCATGATTATGATCTCCAACCATTTAGAAAATGCATCCACAACCACTAGGAATGTTTGGCCGTGAAAGGGCCAGCAAAGTCAATGTGGATTCTTGACCAGGGCCCTTGGGGCTTTTCCCATTCTCTGACTGGGGCCGTTGGGGTAGAGGTCTGGACTCTTGGCAAGCTTGGCATTTCCCTACCCTCTCAGCAATCTCTGCGTCCATGAGTGGCCACCATACATAGCTTCTAGCTAACCCTTCATCCTTACGATCCCTGGGTGACCTCGTGGAGGAGGTCCAATACCTTTCCCTTAACTTATCAGGAATTATTACACGATCACCCCATAACAGGCACCCCTTGAGCCGAGAGCTCATCTCGTTTTTAACAAATTCTTTGAACCGTTAAGCCCGGCGCAGCGGCCACCCTCTCTGTACCCAACCGAGTACAGTCCTTAACACAATGTCCCGGTATGATGCCGAGCCACTTCCTTAGATGTGACTGGGCCAGGGTCCAACGAGTCAATAAGTAGGATGGGCGTCCCCGGAGTGGGGTCCTCGATCGCCCCTGGTAGTGGGCATCGGCTTAACGCGTCTGCATGCCTCACTTCTTTTCCTGGACGATGCTGCAGCTTGTACGAATAAGCGGCTAAGAATATAGTCCATCGGGTCAAGCGTGGCGAAAGTGCCACAGGCGTTGGTGATCGCCAGCCAGTATCCCTAGTAGCGGTCTGTGGTCAGTCACGATTTCAAAATTCCGCCCAAAGACATACTCGTGGAATTTTTTGACCCCTGACACAATGGCTAGTGCTTCTTTGTCTAATTGGCTGTAGTTCCTCTCTGGGGAGGACATCGTTCTAGAGTAGAACGCTATAGGGGCTTCTGTGCCGTTTGGAAGTCTATGGCTGAGTACAGCCCCCACCCCATAAGGGGAGGCATCGCAAACCAGCACTAGGGGTAATGAGTCGTGATATTGGATGAGCAGGCTATCACTTGAGAGCAGGTTCTTTACTGCTTCAAAAGCCCTATTTTCTGACTTTCCCCAAGACCAAACAGTATTTTTTCCTAAGAGCCTATGCAGCGGTTCCATAGCAGTTGCTTTGTTCTTTAAAAGACCGCGTAAAATTAACCAATCCCAGGAATGCCTGAACTCTGCTTTGTTTTTGGGCGCTGGAGCCTTCCTAATTGCCTTAACCTTGCTCTCAGTAGGGTGAATTCCTTTCTTGTCTATCCGGTAGCCCAAGAAATCGACGGATTCGACCCCTATCTGGCATTTGTTTGTCTTGACTTTTAATCCGGCTGTCCGGAAAATGCTCAAGACCTTTCTTAACCGCTCCCCCAATTCCTCCATGTTTTCCCTGAAATTAGGACATCATCAGTAGGAACTACCCCTGGGAGCCCCTGCAGTAGTCGTTCCATCAGGTTTTGGAACAGCCCTGGTGCCACACTGACCCCAAATTGCAATCGGGTGCACTTGAAGGCCCCCCTGTGCGTCACAATCGTTTGGGCTTCGGCTGTGCGGGCGTCTACTGGCAGTTGTTGGTAGGCTTGGGCCAAGTCTAACTTTGCAAAGACTTGCCCTTGCCCCAAAGAGTGCAATAAGTGTTGCACCACCGGAACCGGGTAAGCGCTTTTCTGTAAGGCTTTGTTAAGCGTCGCCTTGTAGTCAGCGCAAATTCTAATTGACCCGTCCGGTTTTATGGGGGTGACGATTGGCGTCTCCCACTTTGCGTGATCGACTGGCACCAAAATCCCCTGATTAATGAGCTTATCCAGCTCCTTATCGATTTTTGGTTTTAGGGCAAAGGACTCTCCTCGCCTTAAGCCTAATGGGGCTACCTGGGGATCAAAATTGAAGGAAATAGGGGTCCCCTTGTACTTGCCCAGGCAGTCCTTGAAGACATCTTCGAACTCGTTAAAGAGAATGTCTTTCAGGTTACAGTCACTTCTGTAGATGCCAGTCACTCCCATGCCCAGGGCACGAAACCAGTCTAGTCCCAACAGACTGGGCAGAGTTCCTTCGACGATCGTGATGGGCAGGGTCTTTTATGTGGACCGTACTCGACTCGGACGGAGGTGGTCCCTCGAACAGGGATGCGATTCCCCTGGTAGTCGTGCACTCGTAGCCGTTGTGCTTGCAGGTGGCGCTTCGCGACGGACGGCAGCGACTTCGCCAAAGTGTCCCAGGACATGATGGTGATCGCTGATCCCGTGTCTACTTCAAGCCGGCACCGTACTCCCTCTATTTTTGGCTTGGTGAAGATCTTCTTCTCCACTTTGGTCGAGGCGCCTATGACCACAGTTGTTTGATTGGAATCCGCGCCTTTTTTGTTTGAGCCAATCGCGGGCCGCCTTGCCGATTCCGCGCTCTGATTGGCCGATTTGAATTTTCGGCGGGAAGGTTGGGCCGCTCGACAAACTTGAGCTAGGTGCCCTTTCTTCCCACACCGCCGACATGTCGCGTCTTTAAACTTGCAGCGTTGGCGCTGGTGTTGACCCCCGCAGCTTCCGCATTCGTCTCGGTCCCCTTTGTCGCGTTTCTCGGTGCGGCAGACCCCTTCCTCGTCTTCACCGTCGGATTCGGTCTGAACCTCCTCCTGGTGCACCGGAGTTGCCTTTGCGCTCGCCTTTTGTGGGACCGGCTTCTGCAGTGTCTCTGCCGCTTGGGTGGACATTTCATGTGCTCTGGCTTCGTCCAGAGCGTTGGCCAGTGTGAGGTTGCTCTTTGCTAGCAGCCGTCGTCGCAAACGGATATCTTTGACCCCTCGGATGAGTTGCTCGAGGAGCACCTCGTCTAGGTCGCGGTATCCGCAGTCCTTGGACGCTTTTCTTAGGGCGGCCATGTAGTCACCGATGGATTCGCCCTCCATCTGCCTTCGCTCTCCGAATTCAAACCGCCGCACGTATTTGGACGGCGTTGGTGCGAAGTGATTTTTTAGCAAAGTCTGCAAAGTTGGCCATGACACCGACTGCAACGGTGTTGGCTCTGCCAGGGCTTCCGCGATATCGATGACCTCCGGACCACAGTGGCTTAGGAAATAAGCCCTCTTTCGGTTATCTGGAACTCCGTGCAGTTCGTTGGCTTCTAGAAAGCTTTCGAAACGGGTCATATACGTTCCCCATTTCTCTTTAGCCGGGTCAAATGGTGCGGGCGGAGTATAACTGGCCATCTCCGCTTTTCTGCCCTGGGTTTGCTGGGTTCAGGTCTATCGTGCTTCAGCTCGGTTCTGGTTCTCCTCAGCCTCGAGATCCCACCTTCGTCGCCAATGTTAAGTTCTGGAAGTAATGAGGCTGGAGACCAGGGTAGTGACAACAGCTCTTTAATATAGGGTGAACCCAGCAACAGGCTGGGGGAAAAACCTCTCCTTTTATACAGTTCTGCTGGAGGCTTCGACCAATCAGCAACGTGCTGATTTCCCGCTCAAATATTTAAAGGTACAAACATGAATACATAACACAGAGAGAGAAAGAGAGAGAGACAGAGACAGAGAGACAGAGACAGACAGACAGACAGACAGACAGACAGACAGACAGACAGACACACACCCACACACACAGAGGGACAGAGAGACACGGGGGTAGGTGGGAGAGAGAGACACAGAGAGAGAGAGACAGAGAGACATGGAGAGAGAGAGAGAGAGACAGAGAGCAGAGACAGAGTGCATGAGAGACAGACAGACAGACAGACAGACAGACAGACAGACAGACACACACACACACACACACACACACACACACACACAGATAAATAAAGAGACAGGGGGAGGAGGGAGAGGCAGAGAGTGGGAAGGGGAATGTTGGAAGAAATCTCCATCTGGGTTCAATTCCAAGTAGGGAAAAAGTCACTGAAAACATGGAGACTGTTTGGAAAGATGGTTTAATGGTGGACAGGACCACATGGTCTGGGCAAAAAAAAAAAAAAAGAGAAGAGATGCTGAGAGTGCCTGGGTTTTATGCCCTCTGGGCTTTTGAATTTGAGCTTATATTCTGATTGGTTCTCAGACTCCCATGGAGCTATGCAGGGGTAACTTTGTAGGTTGTCTTTTGAGTCCCAGACTTGGTTGACTTGCTGGGTGATGATGTAATGAAAGGGCTTTGGGCAATTCCAACTATGGCTCTGCCTGAAGGAGGTAGATCTTTGTTATGTAAATTAGACTGGTCCAGAACTTAATGGCCCATTGACAAAGGATGTGTGTGTGTGAGTTTCTGCCTCCCTTTTAGGGGGAATATTCTACCCTTTTAATATTTCCTAAAATATCTCATTTTCCTAGGAGAGGGGTGGGTGCTAACTTCCTTTGGAAAGAAAAAGAAAGAGAGGGCAGGGAGAGAGGGTGGGAAGAGGAAGAGAGAGAAAAGGAAAGAGAGAAGAAGGGAGAGAGACAGGGAGGGAAGGAGAGAAGGGGAGGGAGGGAGAGGGGAAGGGAAGGGACGGTGAAGAGAGATGTATGGAGAGGAAAAGACAGAGGACAAAGGGGGAAAGAGAGGGGGAGGGAGGGATAGAGGGAGGAGGGAGGGAGGGAGGAGAGAGAGGGAGGAGAGAGAGGGAGGAGGTAGAGAGAGAGATGGATGGAGGGGAAGAAAGACAGACAGACCGACAAGGAGGGAGAGAAACAATAGAATAGAATAGAATAGAATTTTATTGGCCAAGTGTGATTGGACACACAAGGAATTTGTCTTGGTGCATATGCTCTCAGTGTACATAAAAGAAAAGATACGTTCATCAAGGTACAACATTTACAACACAATTGATGGTCAATATATCAATATAAATCATAAGGATTGCCAGCAACAAGTTATAGTCATACAGTCGTAAGTGGAAAGGGATTGGTGATGGGAACGATGAGAAGATTAATAGTAGTGCAGATTCAGTAAATAGTTTGACAGTGTTGATGGAATTATTTGTTTAGCAGAGTGATGGAGGGAGAGAGACAGGGAGGTAGAGACACAGAAGAAGGAGAGAGAACAAGCAGGAAAGAGAAAGGAAGGAAAGGAGGGGGAGAGGGAGGGAGAGGGAGGAGAGAGAGGGGAGGAAGAAAAAGAGTGGGGTTGAGAAGGAGAGCAGGGGAGAGAGGGGTAGGGGAGAGGGAGAGAGGAAGAGAGAAAGGGAGAGGGAGGGAGAGAGAAGTGGTTGGGAGAGAGAGGGAGAAAGAGGAAGGTGTGGGAAAGAAAGAGGGGGAGGGAGAGGAAGAGAGGGATGGGGAAAGATGGAAAGGAGAGAGGGAGAGAGGAAGAAGGAAAGAGAGGGAGGAGAGAGAGGAGAGAGGAGAGAGAGGGAGGGAGGAGGAAGAGAGAGAAAAGGAAAGAGAGAAGAAGGGAGAGAGACAGGGAGGGAAGGAGAGAAGGGGAGGGAGGGAGAGGGGAAGGGAAGGGACGGTGAAGAGAGATGTATGGAGAGGAAAAGACAGAGGACAAAGGGGGAAAGAGAGAGGGAGGGAGGGATAGAGGGAGGGAGGGAGGGAGGGAGAGATAGGGAGGGATTTGTAGGGGAGAGGTAGAGAGAGAGATGGATGGAGGGGAAGAAAGACAGACAGACCGACAAGGAGGGAGAGAAACAATAGAATAGAATAGAATAGAATTTTATTGGCCAAGTGTGATTGGACACACAAGGAATTTGTCTTGGTGCATATGCTCTCAGTGTACATAAAAGAAAAGATACGTTCATCAAGGTACAACATTTACAACACAATTGATGGTCAATATATCAATATAAATCATAAGGATTGCCAGCAACAAGTTATAGTCATACAGTCGTAAGTGGAAAGGGATTGGTGATGGGAACGATGAGAAGATTAATAGTAGTGCAGATTCAGTAAATAGTTTGACAGTGTTGATGGAATTATTTGTTTAGCAGAGTGATGGAGGGAGAGAGACAGGGAGGTAGAGACACAGAAGAAGGAGAGAGAACAAGCAGGAAAGAGAAAGGAAGGGAAAGAGGGTGAGAGGGAGGGAGAGGGAGGAGAGAGAGGGGAGGGAGAAAAAGAGTGGGGTTGAGAAGGAGAGCAGGGAGAGAGGGGTAGGGAGAGGTAGAGAGAGAGAGAGAGAGAGAGAGAGAGAGAGGAGAGAGAAGTGGTTGGGAGAGAGAGGAGAGAGGAAGAGAGGATGGGGAAAGATGGAAAGGAGAGAGGAAGAGAGAAAGGAAAGAGAGGGAGGGAGGAGAGGAAGAGAGAAAGGAAAGAGAGGGAGGGAGGAGAGAGAGGAGAGAGAGGGAGGGAGGGAGGGAGGAAGAAAGAGAGAAAGACAGAATGAGACAGGGAGAGAAGAACACTCAATAGCATTCAAGTACTTGCTGGTTTTGGGCTACGACTCCAGCACTGACCAGCATTGTGGACCAGATTCTTGTTGCAAAGGTGGAGAACATTCATATCCCATTCTTGTTCCTTTACAAATGCTCCTTGGAGACCGGCTGCCACCTTCACACAGGGGCTTCTTCAAGCAAGGCCATCGATGGGGGGTAAAATTCGTTGAACGACTATCTTGCTTAGCAACAGAAATGTTGGACCCAAGGGTGACCGTAAATCTAAGAGGAATTCTGGTAGAATTCGGTCGTTGACATCCACTCCTATGGTGCAGGAAAGCTTACCGAAACAGAATAACCAATAATAAAGTTGGAAGGGACCTTGGAGGTCTTCTAGTCCAACCCCTTGCTCAGGCAGGAGACTCCATACCATTTGGTTGTCCAATCTCTTCTTAAAAACCTCCAGTGCTACAGCACTCACCACTTCTGGAGAAATATTCCACTAGTTAATTGTTCTAACTGTCAGGAAATTTCTCCTTAGTTCTAGGTTGCTTCTCCCTTTGATGAGTTTCCATCCCGTTGATTTTTGTCCTGCCTTCAGGTGCTTTAGACAATAGGTTGGCCCAATCTTTTTTGGGGCAGACCCTCACATATTGGAAGACTGCTCTCATGCCCCCCCCCGCACCATTCCTTCTTTTCTCTAGGCTGGCTATACCCAATTCCTGCCACCGTTCCTTGTATGTTTTAGCCTTGGGTCTCCCAATCATATTTGTGGCTCTTCTTGGCACTCTTTCCAGAGTCTCAACATGTTCTGCCTCCATCCGAGTGATGGCTTAATTAGCCGGCACTATCAGCTCTGGCAGCAGAATAGCCAGCGCCTGCCAAGAGCCTCTGTTATCTTCCACGATGCTGGCGAGTCACCCAGAAACAAACTTCAGCTCTTAATCAGTGGATTTGCCTGTTACAAAGAGACACAGCAGCTCTGGCTGCCTTTTATATCCTGTGGGGTGTGGCTCCATGACTCAGCACTTCCTAGGCCTTCCCCACCCCCCTTCTTCTGTTGTTCCCCCCTCTCCTGCCTACGAAACCTAGGGTTCAACCAAGCCTGATTGCCGTCAGCTGGGTCTGCAGGCGTGGCCTGTGGGGGGAAAGAGTCAGGGGACAGAGGCCTCATTATCTCTTCCACCTGGCCTGCCTCTGGCTCCTGGAGCTGAGCCAGGGAAGCCGGTGCTCCCGAGGTAAGTCCTGACGGCCCTTCCCCCTCACTGTCCAAGTCACTTTCTGGCAGCAGGCCCAGCTCGGGGGGCGCAGACACAATACAACAGCTGTTTACCCTGTAAAGTAGATCAGAATTTTTCAGGGGTAGGCTTCAAAAATTTTAGCAAAGGTTTTTCTGCCCTGTTGCTGGGTGAGTGTGGCCATGGTGGGCGTGGCCTAGTCTAGGGGTCTCCAATCTTGTCAACTTTAAGACTTGTGGACTTGTGTTTAAAAATAAATAAAAAATTCCCCCCCCCAAAAAAAAGACTTGTGGACTTCAACTCCTAGAATTCCTCAGCCAGCTTTGCTTCATTGACTATCATTGACTCCATTCAAACAAATTTAGAAAAAAAGAATATTAGCATGTTTAGAACCACGTTTCACAAATCTTGAAAAAAAAAAAATTACAGCACAAAAAAATGGAAACACAGATTGGAGACCCCTGGCCTCCAATGGCGGCGGGAGGCGTTTTTGCCCTCCCCGGGCTCCGGAGACTTTCCTTGAGCCTCCAGGAGGGTGAAAACAACTTTCCCAGGCTGTGGAGGCCCTCTGGAGGCCGGAAACGGGCCCGTTTCCGGCCTTCCTGAACTTCCGGTAGGCCCGTTTTTCACCCTACCCGAGCCTCCGTGCGCGCCCTGCGTTTACCTGCATCCAAAACGGGCCATATGAAGACTCCTGGGAAGGGCAGGGCGGGGCAGGGTGGGCGGGGCGGGGCCAGCCAGGAGTGGGATTGCGGGGTTCTCTGAACTGCACAGACCCTTGGCTAGAGGGCCTCCCGAACTCCTGCAAACCCCCAGCAGCCCCACCCCTGGAATTTTTCCCATGGAAGGGAGAAGATGCCATAATTACTTTGAGAATCCATGAATTGGAACCCAGTCTTTCAAAGACGGTCTATTTGCGAGACCGCCTTCTGCCACCGATAGCCTCCCAACGACATGTGCGCTCCCACAGAGCGGGCCTCCTCAGGGTGCTGTCGACCAAACAATGTAGGTTGGCGGCCCCCAGGGGGAGGGCCTTCTCTGTGGCAGCACCAGCCCTATGGAACAAGCTTCCTCCGGGGTAACGCCAACTCCCCGATCTCCGGGCCTTCAAACATGAACTGAAGACTTTACTATTTCACCGAGCGGGACTAGCCTAAGACATATTTTAGCGAAATTTTAAGGGGTTTTAATCGGTCTTTGACCGTTTTAGTGATTCGGCCAGTAAATATTTGTTCTTAATTGTTTTTAAATATTGTTATTTATTATATTTATATTGTATTGGTGTGGGTATTTTAACATTGCCTGTAAACCGCCCTGAGTCCTCCGGGAGATGGTGCGGTATAGAAATGTAATTATAAATAAATAAATAAATAAAGAGGAGGCTAAATCGGGAGCCTCCATCGCCATCAAACTGAAGGAGGAGGTGGACAGGAAGTGACCTTGTGCCAAGTTTTAATTTTCATTGAGCTGATTGCCAAGGCCAGGAAGAACCAAGCTGTGCTGGGGGAAAAAAAATCTCATTATCTCTCAAGAGGAGATAGAAAATGCAGAAAGCGGTTGCCAATTCTCGTTTGCATCTGGTTGCCAGAGCAACCAGACCTGGGTATATCCAAAATTGGAAGGGGCACAAAAACAAAATAGTTTGAGCATCCTGCTACATTGATGTAACACCACCGGTGACTTCCCAGGTCACCAACCTCTATGTTCATGTTATGAAGAACAGGCTTGCCAGAGATGGAAAAAGCTGGATCTTCTAAAAATAAATCAATCAATCAAATAACTGAGTTGGAAGGCACCTTGGAGGTCTTCTAGTCCAACCCCCTGCTCAAGCAGCAATTCCTATACCATTTCAGACAAACGGTTGTCCAATCTCTTTCTAAAAAACCTCCAGTATGCAGCAGCCACAACTTCTGGAGGCAAGCTGTTCCACTGGTTAATTGTTCTCACTATTAGGAAGTTTCTCCTTAGTTCCAGGAGAGTAGAGTAGAGTAGAGTAGAGTAGAGTAGAGTAGAGTAGAGTAGAGTAGAGTAGAGTAGAGTGTAGAGTAGAGTAGAGTAGAGTAGAGTAGAGTAGAGTAGAGTATAGAGTAGAGTAGAGTAGAGTAGAATAGAACAGAACAGAACAGAAAAGAATAACAGAGTTGGAAGGGACCTTGAAGGTCTTCTAGTCCAACCCACTGCTAAGGCAGGAAACCCTATAACATTTCAGAAAAACGGTTTTCCAATTTCTTCTTAAAAACTTCCAGTTTTGGAGCACCCACATCTTCTGACGACAATTTGTTCTACTGGTGAATTGTTCTAACGTTCAGGAAATTTTTCCTTAGTTCTAGGTTGCTTCTCTCCTTGGTTAGTTTCCATCCATGGTTTCTTGTCTTGCCTTCTGGGCCTTTGGAGAATAGGTTGATGCCCACTTCTTTGTAGCAGCCCCTCAAATACTGGAAGACTGCTACCATGTCTCCCCTGGTCCTTCTTCTCACTAGACTAGATATACCCAATTCCTGCAGCCGTTCTTCATAGGTTTTTGCCCTTCTAAAACTCTTCTGCATGTCTCCATCCGTAGCTGCTCAAAAAGTGAGAGCCATCACCTCACCTCATTGGCATTTCTGAAATGGGTAGAAAATGGGTAGAGACAATGACTCAGTCTTTGGCCCAGAGAAGAAGGAGGCTCTGCCCACCTGCCACCACATCATCATGGGTGTTCTGGACGTGAGTAAAGTGATTACGTGGGTGCGGTCCTGTTGCGAACCGGTAATAAAGGTAAGTAGAACCCACCCCTGGGGTCGACCTATTCTCCAAAGCAGCTGAGGGCAAGACGTGAAGCAACAGGGGGAAGGTCTTTAAAGAAACATCCAACTTAGAACTACAGAGACATTTCCTAACTGAATCAAGAAGAGGGCCGTGAAAATATTTGCAGATCCCTCGCATCCTGGACATAAACTGTTTCAACTCCTACCCTCAAAACGACGCTATAGAGCACTGCACACCAGAACAACTAGACACAAGAACATTTCTTCCCGAAGGCCATCACTCTGCTAAACAAATAATTCCCTCAACACTGTCAGACTATTTACTGAATCTGCACTACTATTAATCTTCTCATAGTTCCCATCACCAATCTTTTTCCATTTATGACTGTATGACTGTAACTTGTTGCTGGCAATCCTTATGATTTATATTGATATATTGACCATCAATTGTGTTGTAAATGTTGTACCTTGATGAACGTATCTTTTCTTTTATGTACACTGAGAGCATACGCACCAAGACAAATTCTTTGTGTGTCCATTCACACTTGGCCAATAAAACTCTATTCTATTCTATTCTGAGAACAATTATGCAGTGGAATGGCTTGCCTCCAGAGCTCGTGGATGCTCTATCCCTGGAGGTTTTCACAAAGAGACTGGGCAGCCATTTGTCTGGGGTCTCCTCCTTGAGCAGGGGGTTGGACTAGAAGACCTCCAAGGTCCCTTTCAACCTATTGATCTATGTTCTATGTTTCTGACCTCCTTGGGGTGCATCAAGCAGCTGGTGATGACCTCACAAGAACAGGAGAAGCTGGGATTTGTTCATCGTTTATTTTTAAAAAGGGGAGGAGGGAGGGGGAGGGGGAGGAAAGGAGGGGAGGGAGGGCAGGACAAAGGTAGCAAGAAAGGAAGGAGGGAGGGGTAAGGAAGAAGGGGAGGGAGGGAGGAACAAAGAAAGGGAGGGAGGGAGGGGGAGGGGAGGAATGGCAGGACAAACGTAGCAAGGTAGGAGGAAGGAAGGGAGGGAGGAAGGGAGGAAGGAGGAAGGAAGGAAGGATAAGGAAGAAGGGAAGACAGGGAGGAAGGAAGGGAGGAAGGAGGAAGGAAGGAAGGAGGGGTAAGGAAGAACGGAAGACAGGGAGGAAGGAAGGAGGAAGGAAGAGAGGAAGGGAAAGGAAGAAGGGGAGGGAGGAAGAGAGGAAGGAAGGAAATGTGTGAGGGGAAGGAAGGAAGGAAGGAAGGAAGGAAGGAAGGAAGGAAGGAATGAAGGAAGGAAGGGAAGATAAGGAAGAAGGGGAGAAAGGGAGGGAGGGAGAAGGGGAAATACAGACAGATTCAATTTCCAAAAACTTCCTGTTCCCATGCCCCTTCCCCTTGTTTTTTTAAAGGAGTGAAAAATGGCCAAAACAACAGTACCCCAATATATCCGATTGGTAAAAAATAGCGAAAAATAAAAAACCCGAACCGCTTTGCCACCAGATTTTAGCGCCATGTGGCTGCCCGTTGAACCTTGTCCTCCCCTCCTGCTCCCCCTCCCTTTAAACATGGGCCCTCATGTGGAGGAGAAGCACCACAGCCTGAGTTGAACTGGGGGTGGGGGTGGTTTGGCTGCCGTATGCAGAAAACGTGTCGAACGTGGATGGAAGATAAGATGCTGCGAACATACATTTTTTTTTAAAAAAAACCCTGTATTTTCTTTGTGTTTACAGCAAATATGGTTTTCCAGACTGCCACGGTTAGTGGAAAGTTAAACTAGTATTTTTTTTAAAAAAACAACAACACCCTGCCTTACGGCAATTGTCTCACCTGGATTAGATGAGTCACCCTGCAGGATTATTTTCCTAATCTTGTTTTGGTGCAGTTTTTGAGGGTGGGGGGAGGGGAATGAGAATGTAGTTGCAATAAGACAACTAACAGCATAACAGAGTTGTAAGAGACCTTGGAGAAATTCTAGTCTAACCTGTTGCTCAGGCAGGAAACCCAATAACCAATTTCAGAAAAATGGCTCTCCAATCTCTTCTTAAAAGCCTGCGGTGTGGGAGCACCCACAACTTCTAGAGGCAGGACACTGATTCTCATTGATTCATTGGCCCAAAGTCACTCAGATTGCACGAAAGTGACCGGTGACCAGCCACTTTCCAATCACCGGTCACCAGGAGAGGGTGAGTTCTAGTCCCAGTTTAGGCATGAACGTGATCTGAGTGACTTCAGCCCAATCACCAGGAGAGGGTGAGTTCTAGTCCCACCTTAGGCAGGAAAGCAATCTGAGTGACTTTGGGCCAATCACCGGGAGAGGGAGAATTCTAGTCCCATCTTAGGCAGGAAAGCGATCTGAGTGACTTTGGGCTCATCACTGGGAGAGGGTGAGTTCTAGTTCCATCTTAGGGAGGAAAGCGATCTGAGTGACTTTGGGCTCATCACTGGGAGAGGGAGAGTTCTAGTCCCACGTTAGGCAGGAAAGCAATCTGCGTGACTTTGGGCTCATCACTGGGAGAGGGTGAGTTCTAGTCCCATCTTAGGCAGGAAAGCAATCTGAGTGACTTGGGCCAATCACCGGGAGAGGGTGAGTTCTAGTTCCATTTTAGGGAGGAAAACGATCTGAGTGACTTTGGGCTCATCACTAGGAGAGGGTGAGTTCTAGTCCCATCTTAGGCAGGAAAGCAATCTGAGTGACTTGGGCCGATCACCGGGAGAGGGTGAGTTCTAGTTCCATCTTAGCCATGAAAGTCAGCTGGGTGACTTTGGACTAGTGTTTCTCTCTCTCAGCTCAACCCACCTCCCAGGTTGCTGCAGTAGGGAAACTAGGAGGAGGAGATACATTGGATATATTCCCTGCCTTGAATTATTTGTAAAAATAATAAAGGCAGGATACAAACAAACCAATGATCTGTCATACAATGCATTCATGGGCTTATTTTTCAATGTCCTAGTTCCCATAACCCAGTTTTCTGCCTGAATCTACCTTCCTCCCTGTCACCAACAGTAAGTACCATTCATCCCTGACTTACAACAATTTGTTTACTAACCGTTCCAAGTGACCATGGCATTGAAAATGACTTACAACCGTCATTTTCTGTATCTTTCTCTCGTCGGTCATCCACTGCAGCTTCCAGTTCTCCTCCTGTCTCTGGTACTGTTTGCTCCTCTTCCTTTTATTAGCATAGACATCTGAACGGTTGTCATGGCATCTCCATCAGCCAGGGTACCCCACAGGAAACCTCTCTTCGTTTTTCCCACCTCCCCCTTAGAAAATACCAGGCAGCCATATATAGCCAACTGGTAAATCATTATAATAGGAGGTAGTGATTGGGTAGGTAGAAGATTTGGTGGTCTTAATCAAGGGAGAAGGTAGAATAATGGAATTGGAAGAAACCTTGAAGGTCATCTAGTCCAGGGGTCTCCAACCATGGCAACTTTAAGACTTGTGGACTTCAGCTCCCAGAATTCCTCAGCCAGCTTTGCTGGCTGAGGGATTCTGGGAGTTCAAGTCCACAAGTCTTAAAGTTGCCAAGGTTGGAGACTCCTAATCTAGTCCAACCTGCTCGAGCTGGAGAGTCCTGTACCATTTCAGACGGGTGGCTGTCCAGTTTCTTCTTGAAAGCGTCCGGTGATGGGGTGCCCATCACTTCCAAAGACAAGTCATTCTGCTGATTAAATAACAGAATAATGGAAGAGACCTTGGAGGTCTTCTAGTCCAACCCTCTGCCCGAGCAGGAATCTCTATATCATTTCAGACAAGTGGCTGTCCAGTATCTTCTTAAAAACTTCCAGTGGTGAAGCACTTACAACTTCTGTAAGGAGAAACTTACAGAAAGTTTCTCCTTAATTCCAGGTTGCTTCTCTCCTTGATTGGTTTCCATCTATTGTTTCCTGTCCTGCCTTCTGGTGCTTTGGAGAATAAATTGACACCCTTCTCTTTATGGCAGCCCCTCAAATAATACCCACTTGCTGAGCTATCAAAAGTTTGGTCACACTTGTAGTTGGTTGTTGTTAGTTGTGAAGTCGTGTCCGACCCAGCTGGACCCCCATGGATAACATTCCCCCAGGCCTTCCTGTCCTCTACAATCCTCCAGAGCCCATTTAAGCTCATGCCAACTGCTTCAGTGACTCCATCCAGCCCCCTCGTTCTCTGCCGTCTCCTTCTTCTTTTGCCTTCCATCGTTCCCAGCATTCGGCTCTTCTCCAGTGAGTCCTTCCTTCTCATTAGCTGGCCAAAGGATTTGAGTTTCCTCTTCAGGATCTGGCCTTCTAAAGAGCAGTCAGGGTTGATCTCCTCTAGGACTGACCGGTTTGATCGCCTTGCAGTCCAAGGGACTCGCAGGAGTCTTCTCCAGCACCAGAGTTCAAAGGCCTCCATTCTTTGGCGCTCAGCCTTCCTTATGGTCCAACTTTCACAGCCATATATTGCAACTGGGAAAACCAGAGCCTTGACTGTACGCACTTTTGTTGGCAGGGTGATGTCTCTGCTTTTTAGTACACTGTCTAGATTTGCCATAGCTTTCCTCCCCAGGAGCAAGCGTCTTTTAATTTCTTGGCTGTATAAGTCGACAATTTACCTGTATTCAGTTCTCCTCAGATGTCCCAGATCTGCATAAATATAGATCAACCCTGGTGAAGACGTTCTCCTTCTCTTCCAAAGAACCCCCCCCCCAAAAGGAGACTCATTGCTTCATAAAACGGGTCAGGATTTGTCTCAAATCAAATGTTCAGAGTGTATTCTCGGAACTCTACAATCCCTATTTAATCCAGCTCTCAAGTTTGAAGGCTGTTTTTGGAAGCGAGGTACCAGCACATAGTTTTCTGTGCCTGTTTAGTTTTGCTTACTTACTTACTTACTTACTTACTTACTTACTTACTTACTTACTTACTTACTTACTTACTTACTTACTTACTTATTTATCCAGTGGGGAGGAGGGAAGGTTGAAAGGAATGAAAACATACAAAGAGTTGCAAAAAAAACCCAAAAACAAAAAAAAGAGGTTAAGATAGGACGCTTCAGAGGAAATCAGGAAAGCAAAATCCTTTGTGGAAAACAGAACCAGCTGTGGAAATCTAACCAAGCCTCTGTCAGCTGGATTTAACTGCCAATAATAATAATAAAAAAAAGAGAATATTTTGCAGCTAAGGATTGAACTCTCTGAGCCGGGTGGCTTTCTCGCAGGCGTTTCATTACCCAGCTAGGTTGCATTGTCAGTGGTAGGAAGGAGCGTGGTTTGCAGAAAAGAAGGAGGAGGAGAAGGAGGACTGAAGGGTCCTTGATGCTTTCTGAGCTTGGTTGTTTTCTTGCTGACATTTCATGACCCACCTAGATAACATCATCAGTGCTAGAAGGGAGTGGGGTTTGTGGAGAGGCAGAGGAGGAGGAGGAGGAGGTGAGGACGGACACCTGGCACGACAAAACAAGTTGGTGACACATCATGTTCTCTGCCTCTCCAGGAGGGAGAAAGGTTGGAGGTTTATGTAACGGGGATTAGATGCCAACACACACACACACCCTCAACTCAATGGCAGCTTTTGTCAGGGCTGAAGTTCCCCCGATTTAAATTAGCATCATCGGGAGCTGAGCTAAGGCCTCTGGCCTCTCGGATGCTTCTCTTGAGGTAGTGGCTTCTGCTTTCTGCTTGGGGTGGGGGCTAAAAAATAAAACAAAACAATAGAGGTTATATAGCATGCAAGAAGGGAAGACAATGACTTAACTGCTCGAAACTGCCTGTTATAAAATACATTAGGAGCAGCGAGACAATATGCCAATGCTTATTTTTACATGGCTGATCTGGGGGATTGTCTACTCAAGAAATCGTTATAAAACAGCTTGTCCTTCCAAATTAAACTCTGACCTTTGATCATAGTATATATATATGTATGTATGTATGTATGTATGTATGTATGTATGTATGTATATATATATATATATATATATATATATATATATATATATATATATATATATATATATATATATATATATATATATATATATATATATAATTTATTTATTTATTTATTATTCGAATTTATATACCGCCCTATCTCCCAAAGGACTCAGGGCGGTTCACAGGCATATAAAACATCAATATCAATATACAAATTAAAATAATCCTTAAAAAACTTATTCTAGCGCCCGAATTATTAAAAATAGAAATATAGAAATATAAATATTAAATATAAATATTAAAATCAATTTAAAACCCCTCTAAATTTAAAAATCTAAGCCAGTCCTGCACAGATGAATAAATGTGTCTTGAGCTCGCGACGGAAGGTTCGAAGGTCAGGAAGTTGACGGAGTCCTGGGGGGAGTTCGTTCCAGAGGGTGGGAGCCCCCACAGAGAAGGCCCTTCCCCTGGGCGTCGCCAAACGACACTGCCTAGCTGACGGCACCCTGAGGAGTCCCTCTCTGTGAGAGCGCACGGGTCGGTGAGAGGTATCTGGTCGCAGTAGGCGGTCCCGTAGATAACCCGGCCCTATGCCATGGAGCGCTTTAAAGGTGGTCACCAAAACCTTGAAGCGCACCCGGAAGGCCACAGGTAGCCAGTGCAGCCTGCGCAGGATGGGTGTTATGCGGGAGCCACGAGGGGCTCCCTCTATCACCCGCGCAGCTGCATTCTGAACTAACTGCAGCCTCCGGATGCCCTTCAAGGGAAGCCCCATGTAGAGAGCGTTGCAGTAATCCAGGCGAGACGTCACAAGGGCGTGAGTGACCGTGCATAGGGCCTCCCGGTCCAGAAAGGGGCGCAACTGGCGCACCAGGCGAACCTGGTAGAACGCTCTCCTGGAGACGGCCGTCAAATGATCTTCTAGAGACAGCCGTTCATCCAGGAGGGCGCCTAAGTTGCGCACCCTCTCCATCGGGGCCAATGACTCGCCACCGATGGTCAGCCGCGGATTTAGCTGACTGTACCGGGATGCCGCATCCACAGCCACTCTGTCTTGGAGGATTGAGCTTGAGCCTGTTTCTCCCCATCCAGACCCGTCGGCCTCCAGGCACCGGGACAGCACTTGATAACCGTTGGGGTGGTCCGGTGTGGAAAAAATACAGCTGGGTGTCATCCGTGTACAGCTGGTACCTCACACCGAACCCACTGATGATCTCACCCAGCGGCTTCATGTAGATGTTGAACAGAAGGCGAGAGGATCGATCCCTCGGCACCCCACAAGTGAGGGGCCTCGGGGCCGACCTCTGCCCCCCTGTCAACACCGACTGCGACCGGTCGGAGAGATAGGAGGAGAACCACCGATAAACGGTGCCTCCCACTCCCAATCCCTCCAACCGGCGCAGCAGGATACCATGGTCGATGGTATCGAAAGCCGCTGAGAGGTCTAATAGGACCAGGGCAGAGGAACAACCCCTATCCCTGGCCCTCCAGAGATCATCCACCAACGCGACCAAAGCCGTCTCCGTGCTGTAACCGGGCCGGAAACCGGACTGGAACGGGTCTAGATAGACAGTTTCATCCAGGTGTAAGGGAACCTGATATGCCACCATCCCCCCACCAACCTCCGCCGCGAAGCGAAGGTTGGAGACCGGACGATAATTACCTAAAACAGCCGGGTCCAGGGAAGGCTTCTTGAGGAGGGGCCTCACCACCGCCTCTTTCAAGGCGGCCGGAAAGACACCCTCCACCAAAGAAGCGCTCGTAATCGCCTGGAGCCAGCCTCGTGTCACCTCCTGCGTGGCCAGCACCAACCAGGAGGGGCACGGGTCCAGTAAACATGTGGTGGCATTCAGCCTCCCCAACAACCTGTCCATGTCCTCGGGAGCAACAGGGTCAAACTCATCCCATAAAATGTCACCAAGACCACCCTCAGCCGTCTCACCCGTATCACCGCAATCTTGGTCCAAACCATCCCGAAGCTGAACGATTTTATCGTATAGATAACCGTTAAACTCCTCAGCACGTCCTGCAGCGGGTCATCCCGCTCCCCTGGTGTAGGAGGGAGCGGGTCACCCAAACAGGGCGGCTGGGCGGTTATCTGCCGATGCAATGAGGAGGCGTAGCTACGCCTCGCTTCCTCAATGCCACTAGGTAAGTCCTAGTATAGGACTTCACTAGTGTCCGATCAGCTTCTGAACGGCTAGACCTCCAGGAACTCTCTAGGCGTCTTCTCCGGCGCTTCATCCCTCTCAGCTCTTCGGAGAACCAAGGAGCCGGTTGGGACCTGCGCCGGGTCAGAGGCCGCAAAGGCACGACACGGTCTAAGGCCCCCGCTGCGGCCCGTTCCCAGGCCGCAACAAGTTCCTCAACCGAGCCGTGAGCCAGACCCTCAGGAAATGGCCCAAGCTCCGTCCGGAACCCATCCGGGTCCATCAGGCGCCTGGGACGGAACCAACGTATCGGCTCCGTCTCCCTGCGGTGGTGAATGGCGGTCAGAAAGTCCAGGCGAAGAAGAGAGTGATCTGACCATGACAAAGGTTCAATGACTATTTCCTTTAAGTCCAGATCTCTCAACCACTGACCAGAGACAAAAATCAGGTCCAGAGTGCCACCCCCAATGTGAGTAGGGCCATCAACTACTTGGGTCAGGTCCAAGGCCGTCATGGAAGCCATGAACTCCCGAGCTGCCGTCGATGACGAGCCGGAAGATGGCAAGTTAAAGTCCCCCATGACTAAAAGTCTGGGGGTCTCAACTGCCACCCCAGCCAGCACCTCCAGGAGCTCGGGCAGGGCGGCTGTCACGCAGCAAGGAGCCAGGTACGTGACCAGCAAGCCCATCTGACACCTATGACCCCACCTCACAAAGAGGGATTCACACCCGGCAATCTGAGGTACAGTGGTCTCCCTCGGCTCTAGACTCTCTTTAATAACAACCGCCACCCCACCACCCCTACCCTGGGCCCTCGGCTGATGGAATGCACGGAAATCCGGTGGGCACATCTCGACCAGGGGCACGCCCCCTTCAGTGCCCAACCAGGTCTCCGTAACGCCTATAATATCCGCGGCACCCCCCTGAATCTGATCATGTATTAGGGGGGCCTTATTGGCCACGGACCGTGCGTTGCATAACATCAGACCCAGATATATCAGATATATATATATATATGTTTTCTGAGGTTTTCGCGGGTGTTTGTATGTAGGTCTTTGGTTATTCGGGTTTTCTCCCGCGTTTCTCCCAGAAGCACGAAGCTGAAGCCTGAAGATGACGAATGAGATTTCGTCGAAACGTCGCCAAGACACTTCCAATTTTACGCGGGAGAAAACCCGAATAACCAAAGACCTACAGATATATATATATATATTTGTAGGTTTTCACTGGTATTGGTATGTAGGTCTTCGCATTTTCAGGTCTTTTCCCATGTAAGGTTGAGAGTATCTTGGCGACGTTTCAACAAGGTCTCACTCATGTGTTAAAACCAGCCTGAAGATGATGAGTGAGACCTCGTCGAAACATCGTCAAAATACTCTCAACCTTACACGGGAAAAGACCTGAAAATGCCAAGACCTACATATATGTGCGTGTGCGTGTGCAGCAGGGTCTGGGGAGGGGGAGTTGGCCTGTAATGCAAACAGTTCAATGTAGGGTCTTGAGCGCTCTCTCAATTCGGGAGGTTTTCTTGAAGACGTTTCATTACCCAGCTAGGTAACTTCAGCAGTGCTAGAAGGGAGGGAGGTTTGTCGAGAGGAGAAGGGGGGAGGAGGAGGGAGGGGAAGAGAAAGAGGACTGTTTTATATTACATGCCAACTCCCCCCCTCCAGACTCTTCTGCATGTGTTAAATAAATAAATATAGATAAATAGATAGATAGATAGATAGATAGATGATAGATAGATAGATAGATAGATAGATAGATAGATAGATAGATAGATAGATAGATAGATAGATAGATAGATGATAGATAGATAGATAGATAGATAGATAGATAGATAGATAGATAGATAGATAGATAGATAGAGGATGGATGGATAGATAGATAGATAGATAGATAGATAGATAGATAGATAGATAGAGATATAATATGAGCAACAAGGTCAGAGGTCAGAGTTTAATTTGCAAGGGCAAACTGCAAAGAGATTATAACCAATCCTTTTTTTTGAAAGAGTTTTTTATTTTTATTTTTCATCAACATATTTAAATGTACCGTCTCTTATCCATCATTAATCATTATTCATCCATCTACCATCTTAGTTAGGTAGATAGATAACTAACTAACTTCCATTTGTTAGTTAGTTGTTCGTGCCAGCTCTTTTAACATTTCCTTCCTTTGTTTTAATACAACCTTTCTTTTTCCTCTTCCTCTTCCCTTTTCTCCCTTCTTGTGTAATGATTCCTTGAAGAGTCAACCCCCCGGAACAGCCATGTAAAAATAGCCATTGTCATAACATCTCGCTGCTCCTAATGTATTTTAGCAGGCAGCTTTGAGCAGTTAAGTCATCGCCTTCCATTCTTGTGTGCTACAGTACTGGCCAAAATTGTGGGAACCTTTTGGGAAAAGTCTATTTTTGAGGTTTGATGGCTAATAACACCACTTTTTTTTTGGAGTTTCAAGATAATCCTATTCCACTGCTGGAATGGCCTGGGAATAGCCTAGACCTTAACCCCATTGAAAATCTATGGAGCCAACCGACTAAAGAAACTTGTTAGTCAGAAGCGATCCAGCAATAAAAAGTAAAGGTTCCTCTCACACATATGTGCTAGTTGTTCCCGACTCTAGGGGGCGGTGCTCATCTCCGTTTCAAAGCCAAAGAGCCAGCGCTGTCCGAAGATGTCTCCGTGGTCATGTGGTCAGCATGACTCAATGCCAAAGGTGCACAGAATAGAATAGAATAGAATAGAATAGAATAGAATACAATAGAATAGAATAGAATAGAATAGAATTTTATTGGCCAAGTGTGATTGGACACACAAGGAATTTGTCTTGGTGCATATGCTCTCAGTGTACATAAAAGAAAAGATACGTTCATCAAGGTACAACATTTACAACACAATTGATGATCAATATATCAATATAAATCATAAGGATTGCCAGCAACAAGTTATAGTCATACAGTCATAAGTGGAAAGAGATTGGTGATGGGAACTATGAAACGATTAATAGTAGTGCAGATTCAGTAAATAGTCTGACAGTGTTGAGGGAATTATTTATTTAGCAGAGTGATGGCCTTCGGGAAAAAACTGTTCTTGTGTCTAGTTGTTCTGGTGTGCAGTGCTCTATAGCGTCGTTTTGAGGGTAGGAGTTGAAACAGTTTATGTCCAGGATGCGAGGGATCTGCAAATATTTTCACGGCCCTCTTCTTGATTCGTGCAGTATACAGGTCCTCCATGGAAGGCAAGTTGGTAGCAATTATTTTTTCTGCAGTTCTAATTATCCTCTGAAGTCTGTGTTTTTTTTGTTGGGTTGCAGAACCGAACCAGACAGTTATAGAGGTGCAAATGACAGACTCAATAATTCCTCTGTAGAATTGGATCAGCAGCTCCTTGGGCAGTTTGAGCTTACTGAGTTGGCGCAGAAAGAACAGTACGCTGTTACCTTCCCACCAAAGGTGGTCCCTATTTTTTCTACTTGCATTTTTACGTGTTTTTGAAACTGCTAGGTTGGCAGAAGCTGGGACAAGCAACGGGAGCTCACCCCGTTACACGGCAGCACTAGGGATTCGAACCGCTGAGCTGCCGACCTTTCGATTGACAAGCTCAACGTCCTAGCCCCTGAGCCACCTCTGACCCAGCAATAAAACCCAGTTAATAGAAGCCATCCTTCAATCCTGGTTTCACATTATAACAGCTGCAGAACTGCAAGATTTGGTTGACTCCACGGGAAGACGTTGTAAGGCCATAATTCATGCTAAAAGCTACCCAATTAAGTATTAACTGACACGGTAATAATTTTTATGTATCTCATTTTTTTCTATGGTGATATTATTTGTGTATCTCGTTTTTTTCTACGCGTTCCCCTTTTCTTCTTTATACTGTAACTGCTATTCTAATAGCAAATCCGTCCTAAAAGTAGTTATTGCATTACATTCTTGATTAAATTATCTTTCGATTGATGTAATAATTTTATGGTACTACTCAAAAAAAAAAAAAAAAGCAGTGCTGTTAGCTAATTTTAGAAAATACAATTTTCCCCAAAAGGTTTCCACAATTTTGGCCACTACTGTATATAACCCCTATTGTTTTATTTTAGTTTTTACACCCCCCCAAAGCAGAAGACAGAAGACACCATCTCAAGAGAAGCATCCGAGAGAGGCCAGAGGCCTTAGCTTGGCTCCCGATGATGCTAATTTAAATCAGGGGAACTTCAGCCTTGACAAAAGCTGCCAATCATGCCTTGGGTTGAAGCGGGGGGGGGGGGGGGAGGGTGTCTTGGCATCGAATCCCCGTTACATAAACCTCCAACCTTTCTCTCTCCTGGAGAGGCAGAGAACCTGATGTGTCACCAACAACTTGTCATGCCGGGTCTCCATCAGGGATGACAGGTTGGCATTCTGGAGAGGAAACTCTTCCTGCTGTTTTTTCTAGAAAAGGGGAATCTCTTTATCTGCCTGGTTACATAAAAAAAACCCTTCCTGGTTTCCTTTTATGGACCGCTTCCTGCTTCCATAACAAGCCCCAGGAAACAAGTGTAAGTGAGCTTCAGCTACGACGTCAGGGGGGCGGAACGTGGAACGATGAACAAACCCATTCAAGGGCTTAGCGCTGGGAGACGGCGGCGATGGGCGGGGTTAATGAGTTGGGGACCCCAGGGGAGAAGGGTGTGCGACCCTTTCTGACCACCACCATCCCCTGTGATCCAGGTGGTCACCCTCTCCCCTGCAGGAAGGGTGGTGGGGCCCCTTTTTTGACCCCATAGTCTAGGAAGTCCTCTGTCACACACCCCACTCCTCGGACACCTGTTCCTCATCCCGTTAGAGAGGATGATGGCGCTCAAACTCCTGCCTCTTGGTTTGGAGAAGTGGAAGGCATCTCCTCTGCTTATTCTGATCTCTTTGCTCAGAAGTCTGGGGTGGGGGGGTCTTCTATTGGGGGAAGGATTTTGTAATTAATTGTGCAGGGGAATGCATCTGAGGGGGCTTTGGGTATCCATCCTACACCGTGGCCAGTCAGGCATGACCGTCATCGGCTTAATCTCCCTGCTTTGTGTCAAGAGAGACAGATTTCATAAGGCCCTTGCTGACTAGGGGATGAATAAGCTTTTCCTCTGCTCTTGAACTGGGGGTGTGGGAGGGGAGAGGGGGGCAGAGAAAGAGGATGCCAGGGGGAGAGAGAGAAAGAAAAGGTAAAGGGATTACTCATCCAACTCTCCAACTGTCTCCGAAACCTTTCAAGCCTTCTCGCCTCAAGTCTGGAGGTGTGCACGAGGGGGTGGCAAAGGCGGACGGGAGGGGGAAGCCGAGAAAGATGCCAGAAGCTGTGTTTTCCCCTGAATCTCTTTCTCATCCAATCAGAGGAGCGTTGTTGATGAGCAAAGAGGCCTGGCTACACCCACGTACGGAGCTGTGTGCAGTATAAGTATGGGTCTCCGTCGGAGAGAGTGGCATAGCAGAGAGAGGGACCGAACAGCTCTCTGCTTCCCAACTCCCGGAGGAAGAGAACCAAACTCTGCTTTAGCTCAAAGTTCTCAGCAGGGTCTGGAAGCCAGGGGGAAGCCGCACCAGCGGCGGAGAGGCAGCCTTCCATCCTTCCAGAGGAAGCGGACGGATCTGCTTGGGAATTAAAAGCCTTCAAAGGCGAGGAGGAAGAAGAAGTCGAGGCTGGAAAGAACTGTCCTGGTCTGCTTCGTGAACTTTTGCTTCAACGCCAAGTGGAGTTGGACGGCCACGTGTTTGTTTGATTTGATTTTTTGAGGTGACCTCCTCTGATTCAGTTGTGTTTTGTGCTTTTGGGAAGAAGAAGGCAAGTCAGTTTCTGGGCAGAGTGGTTTGGAAAAGAATTGTTGGGGTAGAAGTGTATAGCAGCAGAAGGTAGAAATGATGCAGGTGGACAACTTCAACCATGGGAACCTCCACTCTAGTCAGGGTCATCGCGGGATGGCCAACAACAAGCCCAACGTCATCCTTCAGATTGGGAAGTGCAGGGCTGAGATGTTAGACCATGTGAGGAGAACCCACCGACACCTCCTGACCGAGGTGTCCAAACAGGTGGAGAGGGAGCTGAAAGGCCTGCAGAAATCGGTGGGAAAACTTGAGAACAACCTAGAAGACCACGTTCCTTCAGCTGCGGAGAACCAGAGATGGAAAAAATCCATCAAGGCTTGCCTGGCTAGATGTCAGGAGACCATTGCTCACCTGGAGAGGTGGGTCAAGAGGGAGATTAATGTCTGGAAGGAAGTCTTTTTCCGCTTGGAGAAGTGGGCCGACCGGTTGGAATCTAGTGGGGGGAAGTACTGCCATGCTGACCAATCCAGACAAACTGTCTCGGTAGGAGTAGGGGCCCCAGAAATCCAACCCAGCAAAGAGGAAATTTATGATTATGCCTTAGACATGAGTCAGATGTATGCCTTGACCCCTCCTCCTATGGGGGAAGACCCTAGTGGGCCTCAGCCCCATGACTCCTATCAGTGGATCACTGTTCCAGATGACACTCCATCCTCCCCAGTGGAGACCCAGATTTTTGAAGATCCCAGGGAATTCCTGACTCATCTGGAGGATTATCTGAAGCAGGTGGGCGGGACGGAAGAGTATTGGCTCTCGCAGATCCAGAACCACATGAACGGCCCTGCCAAAAAGTGGTGGGAATACAAGCAGGACTCGGTCAAGAACTGGCTGGAGTTTAAGAAAGAGTTCCTCCAATACAGCGAGGGTACCCTGACAAGGGATGCCATCAAACAGGAACTGGATCTCCCCCAGAAGGATGGGGAGCCCCTTGACGAGTTCCTTTGGCGCAAAAGGGACTTGTACCAGACTCTCTACATAGATGCTGAGGAAGAGGAGGTCATCCAATATGTCGTAGGGACCCTCCAGCCCAAACTCAAGCGTTTCCTTAGCCACCCGTACCCCAAAACTTTAGAGCAGTTGATCCAACGGGGCAAGGAAGTTGAGGGCAACCTAGATAATTCCGAGGAGCCCAGTCCCCAGAGGTCCCCCAAACACCAGTTAGGAGGATCGGTGGAAAGTTTGCCTCCTTCTTCTACTGCTAGCCCTGTTGCTAGTGATGAAACTCAACCAGATGTCTCTGCTCCACCAGTCACGGTGATCTGAGCCCAGGCACTAGAAACACAGATGGGAACTATCAGCTTCTTCAGCAGGTTTGTTTCCATTCAGTGGGTGTCTTGGGCTACACTGATGATTCTGGGATCTCAGCTCAGAAGCTGGTTGGAGATAACCGGCTTTTTCTTCTGGTATCCCGTGTGGAGAACATAGCAAGCTTGAACCATCTGGTGTGCTTCAAGCTGGAACATCGGTAGCTGAGTTTGAGGATGGCTTCCTAAAAGCGAGGATCAGACTATGTTACCAAGGTAGGAAATCCTTCTTTTGGGACAGTGACAACTGAATCGCCTTGGGTGGTGACTCCCTAGGGATTTAAATAGACATCCTCACAGAAGGTCCTTCCTTCTAGCATTAGTTCCATCCTTTGACATGCTTTTCCTTCCAGACATTCTCTCACCTTTCCAGGTAGCTGTTGAGAGGTGACTTCTGTTTATCTCTGCATTAGCCAATGGATTGACGTACTTTCTAGGAAGTTTCCAATTTTATTTTTTTATAACTTCCTCGACCTCTTTTAGACCGAGCTCCAAAACATGTTGGAAAGCAAGGTTCAGGTGTCCTGGCAGAACTTCCGCAGAAAATTCCAGCCAACACCTGAAGCTCTGTTGTTTTGGCCTCAGTTTTGATTCTCAAATGGGTATCTCTGGGTTCTCTTTTGACCTGATTTTTAAGGTCCTTCAGCTCCAGAGAAGTCATGAGTAGACACACTTTCCACCTTTCCTTGCTCTAAATCCAAGCCGTTGAGATGAGAAGGGTTCGTGCCATCGAATTTCTTGTTTCATTCATGAGGGCGATAAGCAGAGTTCTAGTGAAGAGGGAGGTTTTTAAGAAACATCTAAGGGGGTTTAGAAAAAGAAAGACTTTGAGGTTGGAGGGATGCATAGACTACAAGAAGGGAAAAAAAGGTGGCACAGACACAGCTTGAACTTAGAACCTAACCCATCTACAAGAACGTCTACTAAAGTTGTACTAGCTTTTGCTAGTTGGGGAAAAAAAATGGACTGCATATTTCAGTGGCGGGGACCATCTTACCCAAGGTGTAAAGCGCCTTCGAACTGAAGCTTTTGTAGTTGAGCCTCATTTGATGATGCAAATAAGAACCAAACTTAGGGAGAAGATCGACAACTTTGAGAGTCTTGTGCCGTTGAAGAGAGAAAAGAGAAGACAAGTGAAAGCGAAGTTCATATCATGGGCAGTTGCCCTTTCTGGCTGAAAAAGACCACTTGGCATGCCAAGGACGAGATGAAGAGCAGCTGGGAACCATGGGGAGACGGGACTCCTTTCCGTAAGCCAGAGGTAAGTCACAACCTCTTGACTTTTTGTCTTTTCCAAGTTTAAGGATGTGGTTGTAGATGATGACAATTTGGGCAAGTTTAGGCTGGTTTCACAACACGCATGACGTGAACATGGGTACGGGGTCTGGGTGGTTTAGCAGGACCTTGTGTTACGGCACAATGTGGTTGGGACAGTGGTGAAATCGATTTTTTTTTACTACTGGTTCTGTGGGTGTGGCTTGGTGGGCATGGTGTGGCTTGGTGGGCGTGGCTTGATGGGCGTGGCAGGGGAAGGATACTGCAAAATCTCCATTCCCACCCCACTCTGGGGCTAGCCAGAGGTGGTATTTGCTGGTTCTCTGAACTACTCAAAATTTCTACTACCAGTTCTCCAGAACCTGCTGGATTTCACCCCTGGTTGGGACCTAGCACGAACACCAGAACACCTGTCAGGGTATGCTTTTCTGGTGTCGCAAAAATTTGGTCCCCTTTTCCCAACCACTGTGGGAATAAGCATTTTCTTGATCTCTGGGAGCAAACCGGCTGATGGACTTTTGTGTAGATGAAACAATCCAGTTGGAGCTTACCGGGGAAGGAAGGAAGGAAGGAAGGAAGGAAGGAAGCAATAGCTTAATATAAGGGATGATCTTCTGAAGCAACTTTAGCTCACACTTCATGCTACTCTTCTGTTACAGTGACTCATTCAAAACTGGCTGTGACTTCCTGAATCACGTGTGGAGCAGATTGGAGGCTGAGAAACCGCTCTGGAAAAGCCCAGCAAGCAACAGAGCTGGATGGATGTCATCTTCCCCAAGGTCTTGCTGCTCTTGTTGGATGAGCGCCTGAAGAAGGAGAAGGTAATTTGAGTTCTCTGCCAGACGGAGAAATTACTCAGCCTGCTCTTAGCTAATCTCCAGATATGTCTATGGAGATTCTTAGTCATCCAGGTGATGGAAGTCCCAAAGGTGTTTTTTTTTCAAGAGGCAACTGGACTTTCTGGTTTTTGTCTTTGAAGGCGTTTTGTGTCTCCTCCAAGAAGCTTCTTCAGCTCTTCCATTCCCCCACCATCCAGTCAGAGCTGAAGAAGTTCCTTGGAGGAGAAGCGAAATGGTTTCAAAGAAAAAAACCCCAGAAAGTCCTGTTGCCTCTTGAAAAAAGTTCCAGATAGAACGTCTGAATTCTCCTGATACTTATATACATAGACCTCCTTATGAACTAGCAAGCAGAAGTTTAGATTCCCAATTTCACAGCAGACTTTGGGAAAGAGGTGCTGGAAATATCACTTTGGGGCTTCCCTAAAGAGGCAAGAATCAAGAACATCCTACCTTAGATAGGTCCTACTTCAAATACCACCTTCTCTTCTCCAGAGCTTTTCCTGCCTCATAAGGAAATGATAGGGAACATTGTACCCTTAACTCCCCAATTTGGGTGGGGTGGGGGGTTTCTCCAGCCTCTTGCCATTGACCATGCTGGCTGGGATAGACCATGCTGGTGGGATTCAAATAATTTAACAACTGGTTCTCTGCTCTAATGACTGGCTGGGTGGGCATGGCCAGGGGATGTGACAGGCAGCACTTGGCCTCCTACACCCCCCTGGGAGCAAAAACGGCCCATGTGGGGGGAGGCAACGCCCCCCTGTTCCCCATTTTGGGCCTAGTAGGCTTCCCTGCAGCCTCCTGGGAGCAAAAACGGGCCATGGGGGGGAATCGCCCCTCCCCCGCACCTCATTTTGGGCCTAGGACTTACACTTACGTGGGAGCCAAAATGAGATGTGTGGGGACTACTGGAAGGGGAGAGGGGGAGGGAATGGCCAGCCAGCCAGCAATTTAACTACCGGTTCACCCGAACCGGCTTGAACTGGCTGAATCTCACCACTAGATAGACCCCAGCCGTGAGGAAACCCACTACCATAATTCTCCAAAACTTTAGCACTTGCTTTTCTTCCCGTTTTATTATCCTGTCACTTAATCATCACTTTCTTTTTATTATTATTATTATTATAGGAAGTTGTTTTCTTCTATTGTTGGTGGCACGGCTCCCGAACTCTTCAACGGCTTCAACTTTTGCATGCAGGAGGGGTGTTTCTCTGAGGAACTGAAGTAGCAGCGTCAACATCTCAAGGTGGGCTGCTACCAAGAAAGCAGAGACGACGCAAGGAAGAAGCTGTGCAAAAAGCGAAGGCCAGCAAAGGGACATTTTATGGGACTTCAAAGGGGCATTTATCTGTTATTCAGATGGCCTCATGCCAAGTTATGACCTTGTGAATGTTGTGACCGAGGGTTGGGGAGGGAAAAATGGTGGAGGACTTTGGTGGAGGACTTCATCCGGAGCTCCAAAGTATCTAGAACTGAGAGAACATCCTTTCTAAAGGGCCACTCTTCATTTTCCTGTCACCTATGTGGCCCATGAAAGTGTTTTAATAAACAACAACAACAACAACTGGTGGATAAATGTTAAAAAAAAAAATTGGAGTCAAAGGTGTTTGGTTAAACAACGTTAGGCTCTATAATTAGGAGCTTGACAACAATGCATGACAAATGGGGCAATCCAACTTTCTCCACTAGCCAGCAGAGTAAGGAATGCAATATTTCTTCCTTCTTCCATTTCTTGAGCCTACTAAGAAGGGTAAAATGTACACACCATTGCATACAATGGACATTAATCAGAACTTTTTTTGATGTTCAAAGAAGTTTTGCTTCACATTCCACCTGTCAAACAGGTTGGATTGGAGATAGGTATAGATTATTATTATTGTTTATTACTATTTCCATCATCTTATTCAGTCTTGGTGGGAGTGACTTTCCACGAAGGTATGTTCCCGGGCCAAATTTAATCACATCATCAAATTCAGAAACATGGTTACCTGAATCGTTCCGAGCCGAATGCAATGTTAGCCGTTGAATAAATGATGATTGTTGTATCAAAAATAGCTTGTTCACGTTAGTCAAAACAGAAGGCCAATGGTAGACTTTTCAGTGGGTCTATCATGTTTACGTGGACCTTCAGCACTTCTTGCTATTGCTTCTCTGGCTTTACAAGCAACTGTGTAACAGTGCTCCTGGGGTTATCAGAGAAGCTGAAGAAGGGAAATGCATGGATTATGGATGGCTTCTAATGAATTGAAGCCTCAGGCTCTTTTGTATGGATCATTGTTTGTTGACTAAGAGAACGGACGCTCTTATTCTCCGTAAGGAGAACATGGGAAACATCTACCAACATGGGAAAGATCTACTTGTTCTACCCAAAGCACCTGAGGGTAGAACAAGAAGCAATGGGTGGAAATTGATCAAGGAAAGAAGCAACTTAAAACTAAGGAGAAATTTCCTGACAGTTAGAACAATTAATCAGTGGAACAACTTGCCTGCAGAAGTTGTGAATGCTCCAACACTGGAAATTTTTAAGAAAATGTTGGATAACCATCTGACTGAGATGGTGTAGGGTTTCCTGTCTGGGCAGGGGGTTGGACTAGAAGGCCTCCAAGGTCCCTTCCAACTCTGTTGTTATATGTTATACCAAACCGAACAGACCATGGTACCTGTTGTGCAATATTAATCCGTCAGAGCTGCTGTCGACTTGTGGACACGTGTTTTCATGGGGACTCTAAATCACTCGAACCTTGTTCCACTTGTATGAAGTTTCTTCTACCTTATCACATTGGTGGTGAGTCTTATGAGGCTGTGTCAGCCAATTAACATTAGAGGAAGAAGAAGATTAAAAAAAAAAAAAGCATTCCCCACATGTAAAAGGATTGTAGCAAAATCAGTTCATTGTGAGGAAGCATTTGTGTTTGTCGATTTCTACAATAAAACAGTGTGTAATAATTGCTTAAAACAATGCAGCTTGGCTTCTCATTCGTTGTTTCCAGTCTTTGGTTCTCCTGCCTGAAATATTGAATGAATGTCTTGATGTGAGGCATGCACATGTGCGTGTGTGCGTGCACACACACACACACACACACACACACACACACACACACACACAGATGTAAACATGAAGGTTCAATTAAACTGATTTATTGCTAAAAAAAATCTATGCATAAGAATCTTGTGAACCAGGGGTGAAATCCAGAAGGTTCTGACAGGTTCTGGAGAACCGGTAGCGGAAATTTTGAGCAGTTTGGAGAACCGGCAAATGCTACCTCTGGCTGGCTCCAGAGTCGGGTGGGAATGGAGATTTTGCAATATGCTTCCCCCAGGAGTGGGGTGGGAATGGAGATTTTGCAATATGCTTCCCCCAGGAGTGGGGTGGGAATGGAGATTTTGCAATATGCTTCCCTTAGGAGTGGGGTGGGAATGGAGATTTTGCAATATGCTTCCCCCAGGAGTGGGGTGGGAATGGAGATTTTGCAATATGCTTCCCTTAGGAGTGGGGTGGGAATGGGGATTTTGCAGTATCCTTCCCCTGCCACACCCACCAAGCCACACCAAGCCACGCCCACAGAACCGGGAGAAAAAAAATGTGGATTTCACCACTGTTCTGAACTAATGGTTAGCATGTGCTTAGAGTTAGATAAGGTTGAATGGGACTCAAGGAGGGTTGGACTTAGTTTGCTTGTGGCTACGTATTCTAGGCTGATAGCCCTTTTCACTCTGCCCCCGGGTTCTGCTAGTTCTTCTCCTATACTTAGGATATTATCAATTTTACTGTCATGACCCCGTAGGAGCCTGAATCTGCGGAGGAAGATGAGCTGAAGCCTGAGCTGAGAGAGATTGAGGGGGTGGCTTTGTTGGTGTCTGAGGAAAATGGGGAAGAGCAGGGCCAATCAGGCCAGGGCCTTTTAGGATTAGAAAAGCTTGTAGACTGAGAGAGCAGGATGAACATGAGAGACCAAGCTCAGGCGAGGAGGAAGGACCACCTCCTCCTGATCCAAGAGCAGGGAGAGTGGAGAGAAGGTGAAAACAGCGCAGACTGAGCAGGCTACTTGTGTTGTGGTCCATCAGCAGCCTACGGAGTTGGCAATGGAGTTGGACAGTGATGAGGCTGAGGTGAGGCCAGGGCCATTGGGGAGTGAGGTGCAGACTCCAGAGTCTCCAGAGACTGATAGTAGTGAGGCAGAGGAACAGGAGGAGCCCTTTCCTAATGCATGCATGAGAAAAGCTGCCAGAAGGCAAGAGCAGTTCAAGCAGAGAGGACAACTCGGGAGTAGGGCCAAGAGATGATTGGCCCCTCCCATAAGGCTTAAAGGACCAGCAATGGCATTTGGCCTTTGCCGGAAAACAACATTGTAGCTGCGTCTTCTGCTTCGTGTACCTCTTTGTTTTTGTGGCTTCTGGACGTTTGCCAGGAAGGGCCTTTGGCAGTTTGCCTAATTGGACCAAGGTTTGCGAGATAACTGAGGAAGTTGTGTTGGGAGGCCTTTGTTTTACTTTGAGTTGAACGACGCTGGGAATGAAGTCATTCCCTGCTGGCTGAATAAAGTTTGTTTGTTTTTCATTGACTGAGTTTCTTACTACCTACTTGGGCCTGGGTCTCAACAACTTGGAAGAAGAATGCCCCACACCTCTTCACAAGGCACACCTGGGGAATGAAACTGAAGGAGATCCTGTGCGGAGGGGCATTTGTCAGGAACAAACACTGAGTTCCTGAAGTGTTGAGTGCTGATGTTTGAACTTCCCAAGAGTTCTTGCATTCTTTCTGGCTTTCTGGACTAATTTATCTGGATCTTTTGTTTCCGGAACTCCTTGATTTGCCCTGCTGGATTTATTGCTGTGCAGCCTTGGTGGACACGGCGCTGGGCTGGATTATTTGCAGCCAGTGGCTGCTTGAGGTTGTGGGTCATCACTTTGTTCTGGGACTTGCCAGAAATGTGGGAACATTTGGGGGAAATTTGAAGCAATTAAGGAGTGGTTTGAACTGCCAGCTGCCTGTGTTATCTCTGTGCCGTGTCCTGCATCAACACATTTACTTTCATTGTATCCATGGATAGCTTTATCGATTCATTCTTATGGGAAAGGTCAAAGAAACAGGTAATCTTTGACTTACAATCATTCATTCAGTGACCATTTGACGGTACAAAGGTACCGAGAAAAGTGATTTATGACCATTTTTCACACTTACGACCAGTGGTGGGATTCAGCCAGTTTGCACCACTTCGGGAGAACCGGTTGTTAACTTTCTGAGCAGTTTAGTGAACTGGTTGTTGGAAGAAATCATTAGGGCAGAGAACCGGTTGTTAAATTACTCGAATCCCACCACTGCTTACGACTGTTGTAGTATTCACATGGTCACGTGATCAAAATTCAGAGGCTTATCAACCATCTCATACTTATGACTTTTGCAGCGTTCTGACGTCACACAGTCACCTTTTGGGGAACTTTTGACAAGAAATATCAGGACTAGGGATGATATGATTGCAATGTTCCAGTATTTGAGGGGCTGCCACAAAGAACAGGGTGTGGATCTACTCTCCAAAGCACCAGAAGGCAGGACAAGAAACAATGGATGGAAACTAATCAAGGAGAGAAGCAACCTGGAATGAAGAAGAAACTTCCTAACAATGAGAACAATTCACCTGTGGAACTGCTTGCTACCAGAAGTTGTAGATGCTTCATCACTGTAGGTTTTTAAGAAGAGACTGGGCAACCATTTGTCCAAAGTGGTGTAGGAATTGATGATTGTAGGGGTATAATTAAGTTGGGACGAAATTTTTTTAGCATATGTTTGTTTTATTTTTAACTATACCTTGTGCTCGTTCCGGGAAGTCAAGGGGGGAGGGGGGTTGTGAAGGGAGGGGGGAGGGGAGGTGGGGGGAAAGGGGGGGGGAATTTTTCTGTAAAACTTTTTGAATAAAAAAAAAAAAGAGACTGGGCAGCCATTTGTCCGAAGTGGTGTAGGGTTTCCTGCCTAAGCAGGGGGTTGGACTAGAAGACCTCCAAGGTCCCTTCCAACTCTGTTATTCAGAGTTTTTCCTCCCCCACCCTGCCCAAAGTATGTCAAGCTGAGAAATGGAGAAAATGGGACAGCCTCGATCCGTTTCAAAGTTGATATGAGTACCTTCTTTGCTTTTACCTGTGATATCATCCTCCATCCCTGGAGGTTTGGAAGAGGAGATGGGGCAGCCATTTGTCCAGAATGGTATAGGGTAGTGATATGTAACAGTGTACATGTGCCAACACCCATAATGCAATGCCCCCCCCCTCCGTAGTCACCGCCCCCTCCCCGCATTTGTGCACAACCCACGTTTTGGTGCTAGCAGGCTTTCCTGAAGCCTCCTGAATCCAAAAATAGGGGGTGGGGGCAGTGGTGGGATTCAGCCAGTTCGCACCAGTTTGGGAGAACCGGTTGTTAACTTTCTGAGCAGTTTGGCAAACTGGTTGTTGGAAGAAATCATTAGGGCAGAGAACCGGTTGTTAAATTACTTGAATCCCACCACTGGGTGGGGGGCATTATGCTTCCCCATCCCTGTGCATGCACCCCTGTTTTGGTGCTAGCAGGCCTTCCTGAAGCCTCCTGAAACCAAAAACAGGGTGCGGGGGGCACTGCACCCTCCAACCCCGCACATGCACATGCGTGTCCTGGCAGAGACCTGAAAATCATCTGGCTGGCAGGAGGCACACAGGAATACGCAGTGGAGCTGACCTGGGTGTCAGCTCGCATGCCTTCAGAGATGCTCTACATGCCATAGGTTTGCCATCATGGGTATAGGGTCTCCTGCTTGAGCAGGGACTAGAAGATCTAGGAAAAAAAACAAAAACCAAAATGCACAGGTACCGGGTATGTGGTACCTTGCTCAATAGTAATAGAACTGTGAGAGGGATCTTGGAGTCCTAGTGGACAACCATTTAGATATGAGCCAGCAGTGTGTAGCAGCTGCCAAAAAAGCCAACACAGTTCTGGGCTGCATCAACAGAGGGATAGAATCAAGATCACGTGAAGTGTTAATATCACTTTATAATGCCTTGGTAAGGCCACACTTGGAATATTGCATTCAGTTTTGGTCACCACGATGTAAAAAGGATGTTGAGACTCTAGAAAGAGTGCAGAGAAGAGCAAAAAAGATGATTAGGGGACTGGAGGCTAAAACATATGAAGAATGGTTGCTGGAACTGGGTATGCCTAGTTTAATGAAAAGAAGGACTAGGGGAGACATGATAGCAGTGTTCCAATATCTCAGGGGTTGCCACAAAGAAGAGGGAGTCAAGCTATTCTCCAAAGCACCTGAAGGCAGGATAAGAAGCAATGGGTGGAAACTGATCAAGGAAAGAAGCAACTTATCAATAAGGAGAAATTTCCTGACAGTTAGAACAATTAACCAGTGTAACAACTTGCCTGCAGAAGTTGTGAATGCTCCAACATTGGAAGTTTTTAAGAAAATGTTGGATAGCCATTTGTCTGAAATGGTGTAGGGTTTCCTGCCTGGGCAGGGGGTTGGACTAGAAGACCTCCAAGGTCCCTTCCAACTCTATTATTATGTTATGTTATGTTATCTCTACAAGGTACTTTCCCAGTCTGTTATTCTGTTATACTCCTGCCATCTAAGAAGAGATGTTGTTCGGAAATGTTCTTCCTCTGGAGAGATATGGGCCAGTACAGGCAAATATCCCATCCAGTTCATAAATTACAGATTGAGTTAAAGGGGTTTGGGGGCCAGATCTAAGTTGTGTAGGACATTGTGGGAGAGAACGAATGGTCCACCTTCAGAAATTGTGGGTGTTCCATCACTGAAGGATTGGACAACGATTTGTCTGAAATGATACTGTTGTGTCCTCCTCGCCTCCGTCTGAACAATGGCTTAATTAGCTGGCTCTTATCAGCTCTGGCAGCAAAAGAATCAGTGTCTGCCAAGAGCCCTCGATAGCTGCCAAGATGCTGGTGAGTCACAACCTTCAGCTCTAGTCAATCCGTGGATTTGCCTGATACAAAGAGACACACCAGCTCTTGCTGCCTTTTATATCCTGTGGGGTGTGGCTCAATGACTCAGCACTTCCTAGGCCTGCCCCTCCCCTGTTTCTCTCGTTCCCTTCTCTCCTGCCTACGAAACCTGGGATTGAGCCAAGCCTGATTGCCATCAGCTGGGTCTGAAGGTGTGGCCTGGGGGGGAAAAGAGTCAGGAGAAGGAGGCCTAGTTATCCCTTTCACTTGGCCTGCTTCTGGCTCCTGGAGCTGATCCAGGGAGGCCGGTGCTTCCGAGGTAAGTCCTGACGGCCCTTCCCCCTCACTGTCCAAATCACTTTCTGGCAGCAGGCCTGGCTTCAAGGCACTTTCGGGCACGGGGCCAGGTTAGGGGGCGGGAGCCACAACAGATACAGAGTCTCCTGCTTGACCAGGAGGTTGGCGTCAACTCACAAAGCATCTCTGGCCTGGTCTTGAGTTGCCATAGGCAAGGGGGAAGGGAACCTAGTGAAGCAACATGGCAGCCAAAAACAGGAGCACATTCTAGACATATCTTTCTCAAGGCTGTCTCCCACAGTGTTACCCACAGTGGCTGGAAGGGGAGTGATCTCTACAACCCACAAAAGTGCTTTGTTGCAAATGTGATTGATGACACACCCTGTGGGGAGGGGGGAAACAGGGTCATGATTGGGGGCATAAATTACGTGGGGTTAGAGTTGGCTTCATTTGGGTACCTGCTGACATGAAGCTCCTAATAAATAACTGGATTTCTTTTGAAGCTTGGCTCAAGTCTCATGACTTAATTAGGGCAGCCGTCGGAACCCTGACAGTTGGATTAGAAGACTTCCAAGGTCCCTTCCAACTCTGATATTCTGTTCTTCTATCCTGTCCAATGAGGATGGGTGAATGTTGTGACTCCAGCCCCTGAACCTGGCCCCATGCCCAGAAGTGACTCCGAAAGTGAGGGGGAAGGGCCGGTAAGGCTTACCTCAGGAGCACCGATTTCTTTGGCCCGGCTCCTGGAGCCAGAACCAGACCAGTCAGAGGACGTAATGAGGCCGTCATCCCCTGATTCCTCCCTTCCCCAGGCTATGCCTTCAGACCCAGCTGATAATAATAATAATCAAGCTTGGCTTGACCCGTGCTTCAGAAGATTAGAGAGGCGGCGTCATCAAAAGGAAGATAAGGAGCTTTGGGACTGCTCTCACTCCACGGGAAGCAAAAGTTTAGCTGATCTGTTTCAAAAAGATCTGAAAGTCTTGCTCCGTGAGTCATTTGTTTGAACTTTGGCAGGCAGTTGCGATTTCTCTGCCAGGACTGATAAGAGCCGTGAATCCACTGGCTGAAGGCCAGCTCGTGAGTCTGAAGTGGGGAAGGAGACAGAACAGGAATCTAATTCTCCAAGGTGAGAAGCAATCTAGAACAATCTAGAATCTGGACCTTCAGACGTGAACTGAAGACTTTATTGTTTCAGCGCGCTGGACTAGCCTAAGAATAAAATGTTTTAACTAAATTTTAAGGGTTTTTTAATGGTTTTTATCAATTTTAGTGATTTGGCCATGATAATATTTAGTTTTAATTGGGTTTTTAATGCTTATTTATTATATTGTTTTTAATATGCCTGTAAACCGCCCTGAGTCCTACGGGAGATGGTGCGGTATAAAAGTATGATTAATAAATAAATAAATAAATAAACTAAGGAGAAATTTCCTAACAGTTAGAATAATTAATCAGTGCAATGACTTGCCTTCAAAAGTTATGGGTGTTCCATCACTGGAGTTTTAGAATAGAACAACAGAGTTGGAAGGGACCTTGGAGGTCTTCTAGTCCAACCCCTTGCTTAGGCAGGAAACCCTACAGCACATCAGACAAATGGTTATCCAACATCTCCTTAAAAACTTCCAGTGTTGGAGCATTCACAACTTTTGCAGGCAAGTCGTTCCACTGGTTAATTGTTCTGACTGTCAGGAAATTTCTCCTTAGTTCCAGGTTGCTTCTCTCCTTGATTAGTTCCACCCATTGCTTCTTGTCCTGCCCTCAGGTGCTTTGGAGAATAGCTTGACTCCCCTCTTCTTTGTGGCAGCCCCTGAGATATTTTCGAGAAGAGATTAGACAGCCGTCTGACTGGAATGGTATAAGGTCTGTGGCCTGAGCAGGAGGTGGACTAGAAGACCTTCAACGTTCCTTCCAACTTTCGTATTCTATTACCCTCCATCTCCCTGGCTCTCCAGTTTCATTGTTTCAGCTTTGTGATGACACATCACAGAGGCATCCTGGCCTTTTGTGCCTTGGAGGAGGATGGAGGACTGACACCCAATGGCCCTCATCTTTCGGAGCTCAAATGCCAACCTCTCGCCACCCACTCCCCAGGCGTAGGCTATTCACACAGCTTGGCATGACTCAGCAGGTAAGGGGAGATGCCAGCTCACCTTCAATAGCACATTGCTGTTCCTCTGGTCTTTGAAATAGAAGAGGACTTCTTGGCAGCTGTTGATCCAAGCCGGCCAGTTGCCAACCCTCCTTCAGATGTTGGAACGGTCTCCTTTGCACAAATTGTTCCAGGCCTCTTTGGGATCCACCCTTCCTGGCACAAACACCCCACAACGCTCACAACCCCAGAATTCTTGCCAGTTTCACCACGTCAGCCTCCTCCCTTTCCCCGTTCCCCCTTCTCCTCCTTGTACCTCCGTGATAGATGTCAACCCAAGATCAAAGAGACGTCTGGCTGTCTCGTAGACTGGATCCTCTTCAATATTCTCTCGGGAGGGAGGTGGACAGCAGGAGGGAGGGGGGACGTGTTTTCTGCATAGATGTGTTGCTGGCTTCTATTATAGGGTGGAGCGGAGGCTTCCCTGCATGACAGTGTGCAGTGTCAGTCGGCTCAGCACCACTGCTGGAGTGCTCGTCTCCATGGGAACCAAATGCAGGTTACTAGGTTACCCCATTGAGATGCAAATACTTTTGACTAGCCGGCCTACACTCTGCAAGACTCTGGAGGTCTGGGTGAAGGTAAGCAACCTAATCAGAAGGGACTGTTCCCCTTCTTCCCAGTTTCCAGTTGTTAGCTGAACAGGCTTGCTTAGCAAAGAGGAGGCTGGCTAGTCAAAAGTATTTGCATCTCAATGGGGTAATCTAGTAATCTGCATTTGGTTACCCCAAAAGACATGAATGCATCCTTTTGCTTTGGAGAGAGAGGGTGTTAGAGAGAGGGGGTGAGAAAGGAGAGAGAGAGAGAGAGAGAGAATAAGGGAGAGAGAGAGAGAGAGAGAGAGAGATATATATATATATATATATATATATATATATATATATATATATATATATATATATATATATATATATATATATATATATATATATATATATATATACAGGTCTTTGGTTGTTCGGGTTTTCTCCCGCGTAAAATTGGAAGTGTCTTGGCGACGTTTCGACGAAGTCTCATTTGTCATCTTCGTGCTTCGTGCTTCTGGGAGCAATGTGTGATTGCAGCTGTTTCTTCCTTTTTAACTGCTAGTGGGGGTTTGAACTGATTGGGTGGAGCTTGGCTGTGCTCTGATTGGATGGGTTTTTTTTGTTCTCTGATTGGATGGGGGTGTGTCCTGTTTGGGTGGGGGCTTGGTTGTGCTCAGATTAGTCTGAGTTGCAGGGGGATTTGAGCTCACCAGCTCAAAACCCCCCATCCAATCAGATATATATGCCCGGCCCAAGGTTGACTCAGCCTTCCATCCTTTATAAGGTAGGTAAAATGAGGACCCAGATTGTTGGGGGGGGGCAATAAGTTGACTTTGTAAATATACAAATAGAATGAGACTATTGCCTTATACACTGTAAGCCGCCCTGAGTCTTCGGAGAAGGGCGGGATATAAATGTAAATAAAAAAAATATATGTATATATTTAGAGGCAGAAAGCAACCCCACCTTCCTTAACAGCCCACAGCAGATGCCAGCACTTAAGAGATAAAGAGCTTATTGAAAGAAGACAAGCATTTAGACAGCTCTATTCATAAGCAAATGCCACCACCCAAGATCCAACACAGGAAAAAGCCATTAAGCCACAATAGGAATTATTTCATCATCTCAGAGCAGTCCAAACTTCAACCAAACCTAGCTCAGGCAAACACCTAGGATTTCTACTTTGCCTATAGAGCCAGCTACGACCCCTACATATCTCCAATATGTCCCCATGGGAGTCAGATTGACAACAGCCAATAGAATACATGTTCCTTGCACAGGAACAGGAAGCTCAAGTGCAAAGCCCAAGAGAAGGTATAAAAGCCACCCGCTCTCAACTCCAAGTGGTCAGCTGCACCAGAGAACCATGTGCTTGGTGGTTCTGCTTCATCATTAAACCATCTTTCCAATCAGCCTCCGTGTTTCCAGTGTTTTCCTCCCATCTTGAAACTGGACCAGATGAATATTTCTTCCCACACTAATGTGGAACTTATCAGTAAGTGAGCAGACACACTTAAATCTGTTTGCACGGCCAAGAGTTGCACAAGACCCAAATCCTAATGTTGGAAGAAATAGCCATCTGGTTCCGTTCCAAATGGGGAGAAAGACACCGGAAACATGGAGGCTGATTGGAATGATGGTTTATTGATGAACAGGGCCACATGGGTTTGAAGTCCTGGTGCAGCTGAACGCATGGAGTAGAGAGTGAGAGGTATTTACCGTATTTTTCACAGTATAACATGCACCTTAGTTTTTGGGGAGGAAAATAAGAAAAAAGCTAATTGGCAGGTGGATTGGCCTCCCGGAATACCCCCAATCAGCTGTTCCCAGAGGTGAATTTTAGCAACAGGTTCCTTGGATGTGAGTGCTGTGCTTTGCCTTTTTTTTTGCTTTTTTTTTCTGCCTCTGAGAGCCTCCAAAACAGAACTTCAGAAAAAAAAGCCTCTGAAGCTCTGTTTGGGGGCTTTTATTCTGAAGCTCTGTTTGGGGGCTTTTTTCTGAAGCTCTGTTTGGGGGCTTATTTTCTGAAGCTCTGTTTGGGGGCTTTTTTTCTGAAGCTCTGTTTGGGGCTTTTTTTCTGAAGCTCTGTTTGGGGCTTTTTTTCTGAAGCTCTGTTTAGGGGCTTTTTTTCTGAAGCTCTGTTTGGGGCTTTTTTTCTGAAGCTCTGTTTAGGGGCTTTTTTTCTGAAGCTCTGTTTGGGGCTTTTTTTCTGAAGCTCTGTTTGGGGGCTTATTTTCTGAAGCTCTGTTTAGGGGCTTTTTTTCTGAAGCTCTGTTTGGGGACTTTTTTCCTGAACCTTCTTTCAGCCTCTGAAACCTCCATTTGAGAATCTGCATTGGCTACTTTCAGAGTATAAGATGCACCCAGATTTTCACCTTCTTTTTTTGGGGGGGGGAAGGTGCATCTTATACTCCAAAAATACGGTATACCCTCTCTTGGGCTTTGCCCTTGAGTTTCCTGTTCCTGTGCAAGAAGTGTATTCTATTGTCTGCTGTCAGACCCTCATGGGGCTATGCAGGGGTCATAGCTTAACTTTTTAGGTTGTCTGAATTAAGTTTGATTGAAGCCTGGACTCTCTGAGACGATGTGATTTAATGAAAAGAAGGACTAGGGGAGATATGATAGCAGTGTTCCAATATCTCAGGGGCTGCCACAGAGAAGTGGGAGTCGGGCTGTTCTCCAAAGCATCTGAGGGTAGAACAAGAAGCAATAGGTGGAAACTGATCAAGGAAAGAAGCAACTTAGAACTAAGGAGAAATTTCCTGACAGTTAGAACAATTAATAAGTGGAACGACTTGCCTGCAGAAGTTGAGAATGCTCCAACACTGGAAATTTTTAAGAAAAAGTTGGATAACCATCTGTCTGAGATGGTGTAGGGTTTCCTGCCTGGGCAGGGGGTTGGACTAGAAGGCCTCCAAGGTCCCTTCCAACTCTGTTGTTGTTATTATTGTTATGTAATGAGGAGGCTCGTGTCCTGAAATTGTCTCTTAATGGCTTTCCTGGTTTGGATCTTGAGTGAGGGCTACCTAATTCTGCCTTTGTTCAAAATATCCTGTCTTGAACGGATTACCAAATCTTCATCTCTAAAAGCTGGCCTCCGCTTAGTATCTGCTTGTGGGCAGGGAGAGTGGGGGTCTGAATTTCTGTTTCTGTTAAGATTTCTATTTCTCTTTTAGACCAGGGGTCTCCAACCTTGGCAACTTTAAGACTTGTGGACTTCAAACTCCCAGAGTTCCTCAGCCAGCAAACCAAAGTCGGAGTCGGTGGACTTTTAAGTTTTCTAATCCCAGGATTTCAAGCCTGGTGGTATAAGGTGTTTTGTTGTTTTCGGAGGAGCGAAGAACTCTTCTAGTAAAATATTTCTGGACGCGTTCGATAGTATTAATGTCAGAGATGTGGTATGGGTTCCAGATAGGTGAGCTGTATTCAAGAATAGGTCTGGCAAATGTTTTGTATGCTCTGGTTAGTAGCGTAGAGTTTTTGGAAAAGAAGCTACATAAAATTAGACTTCATATTTTTTTCCTCCCCTCTTTTTTTTCTCCTTGCCTCTCTCTTCCCTCATTGTTCCTATCTATCCTCCTAGTTTACTGTGACTTCTAAGACCAGGTAAATCTGTCTTGTGCAGAGAAATGTGATTTTAGAAAACTACCCAGCACATCCTCTTTTTCAACGATCCAACCTGCTGTTCTCTTCCGTGGATTGGTGAAATCGATGCTGGATGGTTGGCTTTTTAAGCCCGCATTGCTGCTGTGTGAAAATATTATTGGATGGGAGGAAGAAATCTCCACTTTTGTTAGGAAAGAAGCAAACAAAGCCAGTCGATCCAATGTTCCAGGCAGCTGCCAAAATTGCAGCTGACGTTCAATTCAGCGTCAGCAGCAATCATGGAGTTTGCGGCAAACAAACAAACATGCCAACAATCCTCAGTTGGAGGCCACTTTGTGGGTGTGAAAGCTTTCATTGTGGGATCTTTTGAACCTATGAAGAACAGCTGCAGGATTTGGGCTTGGCTAGTCTAAAGAAAGAAGAATTAGGGACAACATGAGAGCAGTGTTCCAGTATTTGAGGGGCTGCCACAAAGAAGAGGGGGTCAAGCTATTTTCCAAAGCACCAGACAAGAAACAATGGATGGAAAGTAATCCAGGAGAGAAGCAACCTGGAATTAAGGAGAAACTTCCCGACAGTGAGGACAATTAACCAGTGGAACAGCTTGCCTCCAGAAATCATGGATGCTCCATCACTGTAGGTTTTGAAGAAGACTCTAGATCAGGGGTGTCAAACACAAGGCCTGCAAGCTGGAACTGGCCCATGATGTGGTTGGATGTGGCCCGTAAGGCCATCCTGGAAAATGTAAGGGGCCAGCCCATGTCGCTTTGCCCCGGTCTACCCAGAGATGATATTCAGTTGGTTCGGACCGGTTCACTCGAACCGGTGGAGGAAATTGTGAGTGGTTCCCCCCACTCCCACACTGTCGTGTCCCACTCCTCCGCTGACGGCCGGGTCAGGGAAATCTGAATCAGACCCCGGCTGCGGGGAGTGGCTGCGGTGAGAGCGGGCAAGACACAACACACACCAGCTCTATGCCGTCGTATTTAGGCACATTTTTGAAGCCGGGAGCATGCGCGGAAGGTGCGCGCACAAGCAAAGTGCATGCACGGAAGGCATGTGCAGAAGGCAGGCGCATGTGTGAACCAGGTGTGTGAACCAGTAGTAACATAATGTGAAACTCACTGCTGGGTCTACTCAGTGTGAAGAGGAAACATCGGGCCAGCATGGCTTCATGTTTACCCAATGCAAAGAGGAAACATGCCGATAGTTTGTGGAGTGGTGTCAAGCTGGCCACACCCACCCACCCACCCTGCCATGCCCCCCCCAGCCCCCCTTCCCCTCCGAGGTCAACCATAGCCCTGATGCAGCCCTCAGTGAAATCGAGTTTGACATTCCTGATCAGCTCTAGACAGTCACTTATCTAAAATGGTAGAAGCTCTCCTTCTTGAGCAGGGGGCTGGACTAGAAGACCTCCAAGGTCCCTTCCAGCCGATTCTTCCTATTCTACTCTTGGGTCTCTTTTCTCCAAGCACATGAGAGCTTTTCTTTGTAAACAAGTCCTCCGATGCCTTGGAAAAATGGCTATTTTGGGCACCAGAGGCCTTCAAACGATCTTCATTTGGATACAGCTTTCTGCCAAACAGAGTGGCAGTCTATTACTTGCCAATAATGGGCTCCCCGCTGTGTTTGGCGGAGCTGGAAGACGTGAAGCAAGGCATCAGATGGTCCTTGAACCGGAAAGCATTGCGGTGTTGTGCTAATGGACAGAAAGGGAAACAACACACGCACAAACGCACACAAAACCAGAAGAGGGTACGTTCCAAGCAAGAAAAGTATAACCAAACTTTAAAAGAGGAATAGGTTAGGAAAGATAACTTAGAAGGAAGACCCAGAATAATAAAGTGTTGGGTATCTGCATTTAGGTACATGAAGGGAAGTGTGTTTGTTGTGTGGATGTTACATAAGGGTGTATGTGTATATCCAACTGAGCTGAAATGTGCTAGGAATTTCCTGTCGCTTCCAGGGCATTTGGCACCCAACACATTCCTAATATCCACATCAGAGAAAGCACACAGGCTACTCCATTCGGTGAGAATAATATATAGATGGAAGTTTATTTATTTAGGAAACATTTGCCTAAACTACAAACAATTACAGGTAGACCTCAACTTAGAATCAGGATCAGAGTTCAATGGGTCACCTCTGATTTTTTATTTATTTATTTATTTATTTTGTCACACAGTATATATAAGCATAAGCATGAAATAACTATACAATATATAAGCATATATATAAGCATAAGTATGTAATAACTATATTAATTGGATATAACAAAAGGAAACAATAGGACAGGAACGGTAGGCAGGTTTGTGCTCTTATGCACGCCCCTTACGGACCTCTTAGGAAAGGGGTGAGGTCAATAGTAGACAGTTTTTGGTTAAAGCTTTGGGGATTTTGGGAAGAGATCACAGAGTCAGGTAGTGTGTTCCAAGCCGTGGTGGCTCAGGCTATAAGATAGCCTGTTATTAAAACACAGCAGCCTGCAATTACTGCAGACTCGAATCCCACCAGGCCCAAGGTTGACTCAGCCTTCCATCCTTTATAAGGTAGGTAAAATGAGGACCCAGATTGTTGGGGGGGGCAATAAGTTGACTTTGTAAATATACAAATATACACACTGTAAGCCGCCCTGAGTCTTCGGAGAAGGGCGGGATATAAATGTAAATAAAATAAAAATAAAAAAATAAAAAATAAATTATTGAAGTCATATTTTCTGCAATCAAGATTGGAGCAGTTCACATTAAGCTTAAATCTATTGTGTGCTCGTGTATTGTTGCAATTGAAGCTGAAGTAGTCTTCGACAGGAAGGACATTGTAGTAGATGATTCTATAAGTTAAATTCAGGTCCTGTCGAAGGTGGTGGAGTTCTAAATTTTCTAAACCCAGGATTTCAAGTCTGGTGGCATAAGGTATTTTGTTGTTTTCAGAGGAGCGGAGAACTCTTCTTATAAAATATTTCTGGACACGCTCAATTGTATTAATGTCCGAAATGAGCTATGGGTTCCAGACAAGCGAGCTGTATTCAAGAATTGGTCTAGCAAATGTTTTATATGCTCTGGTAAGTAGTGTACTGTTTCTGGAGAAGAAGCTACGTAAGATTAGGTTTACAACTTTTAATGCCTTTTTTGTGATGTAGTTGCAGTGGGCTTTGGCACTTAGATTTAATGACCTTTTTGGCCACATTGCTAAATGAACCACTACAGCTGTTGAGTAAATCACAGGGTTATTAAGAGAGAAGAGAGAGAGAGAGAAAGATAAAAGAGAGAGGGAGGAGAAAGATAGATAGAGTGGAGAAAGAAGAGAAAGAGAGGAGAGAGAGGAGGGAGAGGGAAAAGAAAGGAGGGAGAGACAGAGAGGGAGAGAGGGAGAGAGAAGAGAGAAGTGGGAGAGTGGGAGAGAGAGAGAGAGAGGAGAAAGAAGAAAATGAAAATGTTGGATCACCATCTGACTGAGATGGTGTAGGGTTTCCTGCCTGGGCAGGGGGTTGGACTAGAAGGCCTCCAAGGTCCCTTCCAACTCTGATGTTATGTTATGTTATGTTATGTTAAGAGAGAGGAGAGAGAGAGGGAGATTGAGGAGAGAAAGAGAGAGAAATAAAGAGAGAAGAGAGAGGGAGAGGGAGACACACAGCGAGGGGGAGAGAGCGAGAAGAGAAAGAAGAAGAGAGAGTAGAGACAGAGAGAAGAGAGAGGGAGGAGAGTAGAGAGATGGGGAGAAAGATAAATAGAGTGGAGAAAGAGAGGAGAGAGCTGGGGGAAAGAGAAGCGAAAGAGAGAAAAGAGAGAGGAAAGAGAGAGAAGAGGGAGGGATAGGGAGAAGGAGAAGGAGAGAGGGAGAGACAGAAGTGGGAGAGATAGAGAGAGAGAGAAAGAAGAGAGGAGAGAGAGGGAGAGAGAGGAGAGAAATAGAGAAATAGAGAGAGAGACAGGGGAGAGGGAGGGAGAGACACAGAGACAGGGGGAGAGAGAGAGAGACAGATGAGAGAGAGGAGAGAGAGGGAGAGAAATACAGAGAAAAGATCTAAATAGGGCATAATTTATTTATTTATTTTGTCACAACAATATATATAAGCATCACACAAAAATATTATATAGTATATAAACATATATATGAGGAAATATTAGGAGGTATAAGTATATATATATATATATATATATATATATATATATATATATATATATATATATATATATATATATATATATATATATATATATATATATATATTTGTTTTCTTCCTTCTAAAAGGAAGAAACAGCTGCGATCACACATTGCTCCCAGAAGCACGAAGCTGAAGCCTGAAGATGACGAATGAGACTTATAAACGTTGCCAAGACATTTCCAATTTTACACGGGAGAAAACCCGAACAGCCAAAGACATATATATATATATATATATATATATATATATATATATATATATATATATATATATATATATATATATATATATATATATATATATATGAAGAAAAAAGAAAAAAAACAATAGGACAAACAGGACTATTTGCTTCTTTAAGATATTCAAACCTAAAATTATTGCTTTTGATGGGAATGAAATCGACACTGTTTTGTTGTGGTGGGGATAGAATCTGTTAATGAGCTTTGACCTACCTCACGTTTGTAGGTGGCACCTTGACTTCAATCGAAGACTCAACGGAATTACAATTTTTACCGGAAGAAATGGACAAATTTAGATATAAGTCATTTTGGATAGGCTTATACAAAAATCTGGATGGTAATTATTTAACAAACGGTAAACAGGAACGATAGGCATGTTTGTGCTCTTATGCACGCCCCTTATGGTCCTCTTAGGAATGGGGTGAGGTCAATAGTAGAAAGTTTTTGGTTAAAGCTTTTGGGATTATGGGAAGAGGCCACAGAGTCAGGTAAAGTATTCCAAGCACTGATGATTCTGTTACAGAAGTCATATTTTCTGCAATCTAGATTAAAGCGGTTGACATTAAGTTTAAATCTATTGGTTGCTCTTGTATTATTGCAATTAAAGCTGAAGTAGTCTTTAAAAGGAAGGACATTACAATAGATGATTCTGTGAGTTAAACTTAGGTCCTGTCGAAGGCGACGGAGTTCTAAGATCTCCATCTATATTAATGAGCATGGGGCTTTGGAAAACCCTTGGAATTAAGAGAGAAAAAAGAGGCTGGACAACACAACAATTGTGTTGTAAATGTTGTACCTTGATGAACGTATCTTTTCTTTTATGTACACTGAGAGCCTATGCACCAAGACAAATTCCTTGTGTGTCCAATCACACTTGGCCAATAAAAATTCTATTCTATTCTATTCTTTGTCCAGAATGTTTCAGGGCCTCTTCCTTGAGCAATGGATTGGACTAGAAGACCTCCAAGATCTCTTCCAACTCTGATATTCTCCAAAGCACCTGAGAGCAGGACACGAAGCAACAGATGGAAACTCGTCAAGGAGAGAACCAACCTCGGACTAAGGAGAAACTTCCTTACAGTGAGAACAATCAACCAGTGGAACAGCTTGCCTCCAGAAGATGTGGGTGCTCCATCACTCGAGGTTTTCAAGAGGAGCCTGGACAACCATTTGTCTGGAATGGTATAGAATTGGACCAGGGGTGAAATCCAGCAGGTTCAGACAGGTTCCGGAGAACCGGTAGCGGAAATTTTGAGTAGTTCAGAGAACCGGTAGCGGAAATTTTGAGCAGTTTGGAGAACCGGCAAATACCATCTCTGGCTGGCCCCAGAGTGGGGTAGGAATGGAGATTTTGCAATATCCTTCCCCTAGAAGTAGGGAGGAAATGGGGATTTTGCAGTATCCTTCCCCAGGAGTGGGGTGGGAATGGAGATTTTGCCATATCCTTTCCCCTGCTACGCCCACCAAGCCACACCCACCAAGCCACGCCCACAGAACTGGTAGTAAAAAAATTAGATTTCACCACTGGGTTGGACTAGAAGACCTCCGGGGTCCCTTCCAAACGAATATTCTATGTTGTAATTCTCGTTGAGCTGCTTACACTTGCCGACGAGTCGTTAGCTTTAAAACCTATCCCTCAGCAAAACTCATTTCAATTCTTGCTTGGGAATGGAATCTTAAGATACGGCTGAACCTGTACGAGGCTAAACGATTCATCTCGAGTTTTCTTCGAGCCCTAAATATCTTTCGGAGAGAGAAAAAGAGGCTGGACAACACAACAATTGTGTTGTAAATGTTGTACCTTGATGAACGTATCTTTTCTTTTATGTACACTGAGAGCCTATGCACCAAGACAAATTCCTTGTGTGTCCAATCACACTTGGCCAATAAAAATTCTATTCTATTCTATTCTTTGTCCAGAATGTTTCAGGGCCTCTTCCTTGAGCAATGGATTGGACTAGAAGACCTCCAAGATCTCTTCCAACTCTGATATTCTCCAAAGCACCTGAGAGCAGGACACGAAGCAACAGATGGAAACTCGTCAAGGAGAGAACCAACCTCGGACTAAGGAGAAACTTCCTTACAGTGAGAACAATCAACCAGTGGAACAGCTTGCCTCCAGAAGATGTGGGTGCTCCATCACTCGAGGTTTTCAAGAGGAGCCTGGACAACCATTTGTCTGGAATGGTATAGAATTGGACCAGGGGTGAAATCCAGCAGGTTCAGACAGGTTCCGGAGAACCGGTAGCGGAAATTTTGAGTAGTTCAGAGAACCGGTAGCGGAAATTTTGAGCAGTTTGGAGAACCGGCAAATACCATCTCTGGCTGGCCCCAGAGTGGGGTAGGAATGGAGATTTTGCAATATCCTTCCCCTAGAAGTAGGGAGGAAATGGGGATTTTGCAGTATCCTTCCCCAGGAGTGGGGTGGGAATGGAGATTTTGCCATATCCTTTCCCCTGCTACGCCCACCAAGCCACACCCACCAAGCCACGCCCACAGAACTGGTAGTAAAAAAATTAGATTTCACCACTGGGTTGGACTAGAAGACCTCCGGGGTCCCTTCCAAACGAATATTCTATGTTGTAATTCTCGTTGAGCTGCTTACACTTGCCGACGAGTCGTTAGCTTTAAAACCTATCCCTCAGCAAAACTCATTTCAATTCTTGCTTGGGAATGGAATCTTAAGATACGGCTGAACCTGTACGAGGCTAAACGATTCATCTCGAGTTTTCTTCGAGCCCTAAATATCTTTCGGAGAGAGAAAAAAAAAAAGAATAAGAAAGCTCTCCCCAGTGAATATGGATAACTGCGCCCAGCGCTCGTAACGCATCAAATGAAACTGCAAAACTTGTTAGCAGCTGTTACGTCTCCGAGTTCATGTCTACCACCATAATTACGCGCGGATGCGAGTTTTATATCGGAAGATAATACTCCATTCCCTTGTCTCGGAAGGCTATTTGCATTGTTCTAATTCACCAAAAGAAGTCTCTGGGTATCAACTACTGGATCAGAAAGAAAAGGGAATAATAGTACTTCAGGTTTTTTTATCCCGCAATATTTCTCAGCGGCTGGAGCTTCTGTCTGAAAACGAGACGAATATGCTAAAAAGACTTCGACTGGATTTGCATCAATCCTGGGGAACTAGAAGGGTGTTTCCACTCTTCCCGTCCCCCACCCAGTAATACTTATGCTGAGTAGCATCGGGAGGAAAAAGTTTCTGTGGTTTTGAATCACTGAATCACTCCTCGATGGATTTGGTAGAAAAGGAAATGCATTTTGATTTCTTCTTCTTCTTCTTCTTCTTCTTCTTCTTCTTCTTCTTCTTCTTCTTCTTCTTCTTCTTCTTCTTCTTCTTCTTCTTCTTCTTCTTCTTCTTCTTCTTCTTCTTCTTCTTCTTCTTCTTTGTTCTTCTTCTTCCACCTCCTCCTCTTCCTCCTCCTTCCTCCTCCTCCTCCTCCTCCTCCTCCATCCTCCTCCTCTCCTCCTCATCGTCATCCTCCTCCTCCTCCTCCTCCTCCTCCTCCTCCTCCTCCTCATCCTCCTCCTCCTCCTCCTCCTCCTCCTCCTCGTCATCCTCCTCCTCATCCTCCTCCTCCTTCCTCCTCCTCTTCTTCTTCTTTGTTCTTCTTCTTCTTCTTCTTCTCCTCCTCATCCTCCTCCTCCTCCTCATCCTCCTCATCATCCTCCTCATCTTCCTTCCTTCTTCTTCTTCTTCTTTGTTTGTTTGTTCTTCTTCTTTGTTCTTCTTTGTTCTTCTTCTTCTTCTTCTTTGTTTGTTCTTCTGTTTGTTTGTTCTTCTTTGTTCTTCTTCTCCTCCTCCTCATCTTCCTTCCTTCTTCCTCCTCCTCTCCTCCTCCTCGTCATCCTCCTCCTCCTCCTTCTCCTCCTCCTCCTCGTCATCCTCCTCATCCTCCTCCTCCTCGTCATCCTCCTCATCTTCCTTCCTTCTTCTTCTTCTTCTTTTTCTTTTTCTTTTTCTTTTTCTTCTTCTTTCTTCTTCTTCTTCTTCTTCCTCCTCCTCCTCCTCCTCCTCCTCCTCCTCCTCCTCCTCCTCCTCCTCCTCCTCCTCCTCCTCCTCCTCCTCCTCCTCCTCCTCCTCCTCATCTTCCTTCCTTCCTTCTTCCTCCTCCTCCTTCTAAACCTCGAATGCCTCAACAGAGGGATAATATCCAATTCACATGAAGTGTTAGTATGCTTTATATTGCACTGGTGAAGCGAGGAGTGGTGTTCACTTACCTTCACTACCAGTTGGCAAATGTGAGCACACGCAGGACCTTCTGTGCATGTGCAGAGCATCCAAAACAGGACATGATGATGTCTGAGTGGGTGGGCGGAGCATCCCACCGCTGCTGCTACAGGTTCGCGCGAACCGGATAGAACTGGCTGAATACCACTACTGGGTGAAACTACTGGGTGAAACCATACCCTAACCCTAACCACTATGATACAAAAAGGTTGTTGAGACTCTAGAAAGGGTGCAGAGAAGAGCAAAAAATAATAATGATTAGGGGACTGGAGGCTAAAACATACGATGAACGGATTCAGGAACTGGGCCTGGCTAGTCTAGTGAAGAGAAGGACCAGGGGAGACATGATAGAAGTCTTCCACTATCTCAGGGGCTACAACAAAGAAGAGAGGGCCACCCTATTTTCCAAAGGACCTGAAGGCAGGATAAGAAGTAGTGGCTGGAAACTCATTAAAAAGAGAAATAATGAATGGGGGTGGGGGGGTGGGAATCTTTTACACAATGTTCATCAAATCCCCCAATAAACTACTCAGACCTAATCCACATATCAAAGGAGAAGGTCTATAAACCCAAAAAAGAGTTAATTAAAATGGTGTCCCAGCAGAACTGCATGTTCACAAGAATAAACACCATCAATGACATGTACCTACATGTACATATCCGTGCCCCTCAGGTGTCACCCTAGAACCAGCACGTACACCCAACCACAGCCTTCAAGTCCCACAACCTGATAAAACAATCTCACTTACCCTATTTATCACCAAGACAACCCGTTTTTGGTTTTGGAAATAAAATAAAATAAAATAAAATAAAATAAAATAAAATAAAATAAAATAAAATAAAATAAAATAAAATAAAATAAAATAAAATAAAATAAAATAAAATAAAATAAAATAAAATAAAATAAAATTAAATTAAATTAAATTAAATTAAAATAAAATAAAATAAAATAAAATAAAATAAAATAATAAAATAATAAAATAAAATAATAAAATAAAATAAAATAAAATAAAATAAAAAAAGAATGAATGAATGAATGAATGAATGAATGAATGAATGAATGAACAAATAAATTCTTCTTCCCTCACAGCTGTTTGGACTTCATTTTTATTTATTCTTGCACAACTCTGGCTCAAGTTGAAACCGTAAATTATTTTTCCGACACCACCTAAAAATAAGGCGGGGAACAGTTTGTCTTCCCAAGTTTAGGGTGCTCCATCACTGGAAGCTTTCAAAAACAGACTGGACAACCATTTCTCCGCTTTGAGCAGGGGGCTGGACTAGAAGACCTCAGAGTTCCCTTCTGGCTCCATGGTCCTATATTCTGCATTCTAAAGAATCTTTTTCATTTCCTCCGCTATGTGTTCCAACTGCATGGAATTTCCGGCAAACAGAGTGAAAGCACAGCAAATTACTGCCAGCTAATTAGGATGGCAATTTATCATTTCTTTTAACAGGACATAAAAGGCCATTTATAAAACTGAACAGCAACAAGGGGAGGAGGGGGGGAAAAATGAAGAGAAACTGATCTTTTGCCGAAAGGCCAACTCCGATATTGAGAAGATAAGTTCCTCGGGAAGCTGTCGGGAGGATTTGTCAGCAAAGTCTCCTGGCTAATTAATGAACTTTAAAAATGCTGCTGTGGAACCATTTAAACTTTGATGCATAAAGCTGACCGCAAAGCTGGATGTTTATTGGCAACTGCTCTCGGAGGCATCCCAGCTGGGTTGTCTTGCGGGGCTAAATAAATGCAGGAACAAAGTTGTTCGGTGTTTAACTGTGGTTCTAGAGGCGGCCTTGTAACGCAGGCTATGATTCCTACAGCCCTTTAGATGCCAGTCCGTGGAAATGCTTACAAAGTCTCTCAGAAGAAGCTTCTGGTAGTTGACATTGCCACAGTGGTTGTTGTCTCTTGATTCAGAAGTTGTGAGAGCTTCATCGCTGGAAGCTTTCAAGAAGAGATTGGACTGCCATTTGTCAGAAATGGTGTAGGGTCCCCTGCTTCGGTGGGGGGTTGGACTAGATGAACTACAAGGTCCCTTCCAACTCTGTTAATCTAATCCAACCCAACCCAACCCAACCCAACCCAAAAAACCCAACCCAACCCAACCCAAACAACTCAACCCAACCCAACCCAACCCAACCCAAAAAACTCAACCCAACCCAACCCAATTCAACCCAACCCAACCCAACCCAACCCAACCCAATCCCAATCCAATCCAATCCAATCCAATCCAATATAATATAATATTAATTGATTGATTGATTGATTGATTGATTGATTGATTGATTGATTGATTGATCGATCAGTTGATCAATTCGTTCGTTCATTCATTCATTCATTCTGTCAATCAGCCAGTCAACCATGCAGTCATTTAGTAACAGAGATGGAAGGGCCCTTGGAGGTTATCTAGCCCCAACCCCCTGCACTGAGGAAAGCTGACCCAGGCAAGTGAGAGAGCCAGTGACTAGAGGGGCCACCATGCACACCAGAAGGAAGCAGAAGGCAAGCTGGGCGAGTGGAGGTGCCTGGGTGAGTGACTGGAGGAGGCCGCATGACACCTATACTATTTCTGACCAATGGCTGCCAAGGTCCCTTCCAACTCTTATTATTCTATATCCTTATCAAGAATAGGACTACACCCCAAAACTAAAATGACACGTGGTGATTCTTCTGAGTTTATTTATTGCTGCACATCTATAGACAGAATCTTGCCAGACTGAAGACTCCTGTCTGCATCTATATATTTTTTTAAAAAAAAAACCCTCCCTTTTCTTGATCCTGCAATGCCTTAAATCAAGATAGAGTCAGGGCGACTAGTTGGAGCTGAGCATTTACTAGCCGGAGGCCCTTCCTGATGCCTACGTGGAGTTCATAGCAGATTTTTTTTTCTTCTTCTTTGTGCCCTAGGAGAGACGCATCTGCTGCTACTTAGGATTGAACTCCCAACCTTCTGAGTGGGAGGCGAGTGTCTTCATCATTAGGTGACCACACCACTCATATTTGCATCTACAATGTACTCTGTCATGAATCTGCGGGGGAAGATGAGCTGGAGTCTGAGCTGAGAGAGATTGAGGGGGTGGCTTCATTGTCTTCAGAGGAAAATAGGGAAGCGAAGGGCCAGTTGGGCCAGGGCCTTTCAAGATTAGAAAAGCTTGTAGACTGGGAGGAACAGGGGCAGGATGAACATGAGAGACAGAACTCAGGTGAGGAGCAAAGACCACCTCCTCCTGATCTGAGAGCACGGAGAGTGGAGAGAAGGCGAGAACAACGCAGACTGAGCAGGCTACTTGGGAGAAGAATGCCACAGCCCTCTTCACAAGGCACACCTGGGGAATGAAGTTTAAGGAGACACTGTGGAGAGGGTCATGTGTCAGGAACAAACTCTGAGTTCCTGAAGTGTTGAGTGCCGACGTTTGAACTTTCCAAGAGTCCTTGCATTCTTTTTGGCTTTCTGGACTAATTACCTGGATCTTATGTTTCCTGAACTCCTTGATTTGCCCTGCTGGATTTATTGCTGTGCAGGCTTAGTGTACACAGCGCTGGGCTGGACTGTTTGCAGCCAGAGGCTGCTTGAGGTGTGTGTAGGGGTTTGTCATCACTTTGCTCTGGGACTTTCCAAAAAAGTGGGAGCGTTTGGGGAAATTTGGAGCAATAAAGGGGTGGTTTGAACTGCCAGCTTTTTGTGTGGTCTCTGTGCCATTCCCCAGGTCATCACATACACTGGGAATTATTAGAGGAGCCAACTTCACCCTCTTTCTTGCACACCAGATACCTGGACTGAGTCACCTCTTACTCCTCTGGAATCCACATCTCCCTCCTTGGAAGCAAACTCTTAATACATTCCATCACAAATAGGGAGTTAATGTGGTGAACCCAAGGAATATAAATCCTTCCATTCTCCACCATCCAGTCACAGCTGAAGAAGCTTCTTGGATGAGAAGCAAAACATCTTCGAAGAAAAGAACAATAAGAAAAAACAAGTCCAGTTGCCACTTGAAAAAGCACCTCTCCAAATCTATGATTTCATGATACTGTCGTCAGAAGGGAAAGACCAGGGGTGAAATACTACCAGTTTACACGAACTGGTAGTGATAAAAGATACTGGTTTGGGCAAAGCTACCGGTTTGTCTGAACTGGTATTTCTGACGATCAGCTGTGCCGCGTGATTTAGATTCGCTAGAAAGCAGGAAATCCTAAATCCCACGGCACAGCTGCTCCCCCTCCCCTCGCTGTTCTACTTACCTTCTTAAGCCTCCTTTTTCCATGTGAAGCATGCATTTGGTGCGCACTGCACATGCGTGGACAGCGAACCAGTTGCAAACCGTGGAGGATTTGACCACTGAGCAGGACTATGTCACTGATGATGCTCCCCACCACCTTCCTTCTATGCTAGGTTGAGATTGTGTGTGTCTCCCCTTCCTTATCTCATTTGTATAAACTTTCTTTTTCAACCTTCAGCTTTTCAGGAGTCACAGTGGCGTTCATCAAGATCCATGACTGCTGCGATGAAATAAGCAGAAATTACTTGTGCAAATCAAATGATCAAATGGTGGGCTGAATAATATTTGGCTGGTCACGGTCGAGTGGTAAAAACAAGATAAATGAGTAAGCAGAGAAGAGGAGGAGGAGGAGGAGGAGGAGGAGGGGATGAGACTTTGACATTTTGAGTTGGACTTGACTGCCCTTGAAAGACGGCCAACATTCCTCCAGCTGGCCATAATCAAAGGACTTCAGTGATTTATCAGTCCTAGGCTCAATCAACAGAAGGATAACATCAAGATCATGAGAAATGGTAGTACTGCTTTATACTGGATTGGTGAGACCACACTTGGATTACTGCATCCAGTTTTGGGCTCCATGATACAGAAAAGATGTTGAGACTCTAGAAAGAGTGCAGAGAAGATCAACAAAGATGATCTGGGGTCAGGAGACTAAAACATATGAAGAAGAGTTGCAGGAATTGGGCATATCTAGTTTAATGAAAAGAAGGATCATGGGTGACATGATAGCAGTCTTCCAATATTTGAGGGGCTGCCACAAAGAAGAGGGGGTCAAACTATTCTCCAAAGAACCTGAAAGCAGGACAAGAAGCAATGGATGGAAACTAAGCAAGGAGAGAAGCAACCTAGAAATTAGGAGAAATTTCCTGACAGTTAGAACAATTTATCAGTAGAACAAATTGCCACCAGAAGTTGTGGTTGCTCCAATACTGGAAGTTCTTAAGAAGAAATTGGACATTCATTTGTCTGAAATGGTATAGGGTTTCCTGCCTGAGCAGTGGGTTGGACTAGAAGACCTCCAAGGTCCCTTCCAACTCTGTTATTCTTTTCTTTTCTTTTCTTTTCTTTTCTCTCTTCTCTTCTCTTCTCTTCTGTTCTACTCTACTCTACTCTACTCTACTCTACTCTACTCTACTCTACTCTACTCTACTCTACTCTATTCTACTTTCTACTCTACTCTATTCTATTCCATTCTACTTTAATGAAAATACAGAATAACAGTTGGGAGGGACCTTGTTGCAACCCCACGTAAGCAGGAGACCTTACACCATTTCTAAATGGCTGACTGGTCTCTTCTTGAAACCTTCCAGTGATGAAGCACCCACTATTTCTGAAGGTAAGCTGTTCCACTTGTCGATTAGTCTCACTGTCAGAAAATTTCTCCTGATTTCTAAAAGAAGGACTAGGGATGAGATGATAGCAGTGCCCAATCTCTCAGGGGCTGCCGCAAAGAAGAGGAAGTCAAGCTATTCTCCAAAGCAAAGAGATCAAAGCAAGAAATAGCAGAGGGAAACTTAACAAAGAGGTAGACAACCTGGAACTAAGGAGATATTTCCTGAGAAGTGAGATTGAATAATTAGTGGAACAACTTGCTTCCAGAAGTTGTGGGTGCTCTATCACTGGATGTTTTCAAGAAGAGACTTGACAGCTAGTTGTCCAGAGTGCTATAACAGAATGACAAAGTTGGAAGGGACCTTGAAGGTCTTCTAGTCTAACTCCCTGCTCAAGCAGGAGACCCTGTTCCATTTCAAACAAATGGTTGTCCTACCTCTCCTTAAAAAAAAAATTCCAATATTGGAGTATTCACAACTTCTGGTGGCAAGCTGTTCCACTGGTTAATTATCCTCACTGTTGAGACATTTCTCCTTATTTCCAGGTTGCTTCTCTCCTTGCTTAGTTTCCATCCATTGCTTCTTGTCCCTCCCTCAGGTGCTTTGGAAAATAAATTGACCCCCCCCTCTTCTTTATGACAGCCCCTCAAATATTGGAACATTGCCATTTGTCCAGGATGGTGTAGGGGCACCTGCTTGAGCAGGGGGTTAGACTAGAAGACCTCCAAGATCCCTTCCAATGCTGTTATTCTGTTGTTTTGTAATTTAATTGGGGCCTAATATTTTCTGGCAGACTTCTGCCTCTAGCCCAGCACAGCTTGCTTAAAATGCCAGGAAAAAAACAACCAAAAACCGCCTGCTAGGATTTTTCCTTTGATTCTCTCATGAGGTTGGATAATCTTAGATGGCCATTTCCACAATGGAAAAGCCATATCTGTGTCGGAGTATGAATATTCATAAACTGGAATAGATCAGCCAATGAATCAGCATAGCAACTACCTCAGCCAATGGGGACTTTGGATAGAAATGGTAACAGGTCAGCCAATGGGGACTGTTTAGAAACAGAAACTTAAGTAAGCAGTCTGGGCGTGGCTTAGCCCTGCAGCTTTAAGCTCTGAGCTCTGATTCTGTGCCGAGAACTAAACAAGTCTGGGCTTGCCTGCTCTGAACTCTGCTGAAATGAAACTAACTGTTCTCTCCTGCCTTGTGTTTTGCTTGTAACTGCTACCATGTTGAAGAAGAATCTTGCATCAAAATACAATAGAATAGAATAACAGAGTTGGAAGGGACCTTGGAGGTCTTCTAGTCCAACCCCCTGCCCAGGCAGGAAACCCTACAACACTTCAGACAAATGGTTATCCAACATCTTCTTAAAAACATCCAGTGTTGGAGTACCCACAACTTCTGAAGACAAGCCCTTCCATTTATTAATTGTTCTCACTTTCAGGAAATTTCTCCTTAGTTCTAAGCTGCTTCTCTCCTTGATTAGTTTCCACCCATTGCTTCTTGTCCTGCCCTCGGGTGCTTTGGAGAATAGCTTGACTCCCTCTTCTTTGTGGCAGCCCCTGAGATATTGGAAGACTGCTATCATGTCTCCCCTAGTCCTTCTTTTCATTAAACTAGACATGCCCAGTTCCTACAACCGTTCTTCATGTTTTAGCCTCCAGTCCCCTAATCATCTTTGTTGCTTTTCTCTGCACTCTTTCTAGAGTCTATATTATAGAATCTGTATTGGTATTGTACATTTATCTTCATGTGTTATTATGTATATAAAGAAGTTAATGAATCCTGCTGCATCCATCTGCCTGCGTGTGCTTTCTGGATTTAATTTCTGCAACAAATTCTGGCAATCCGTTGTCTTGGTTCCTCTGAGAAAGTTACTTCATTTTTAACTTTTTTATACAAACGTAGATGGATACTTCTGTATCCTAAAAAAAATGATAAAGAGAAAAATCAATTTTTGACTTTGGAATTTGAAGATTGGATGGATTTGATTAGAGAAATTGTGTATTTTTTTAAAAAAAAAAAATACACGGTTGCTTACATTTGACCATTTCTTATGTGTTAGATTAAAATTAAGAGAAGACTGTGTTAGGAATACTGTGTTTAGTATTTTAAACACTGCCATTATCAGTTTAATTGATAGACTGCCATTATCAATTTTAAGTGAGAGAGATGGTTGTATTGCGTTATTATCTCCAAACTCAAAAAAAAAAGTCAAGGTCATTTTTGTTTATGTATTTGAGGTACTTTTTCTCATTTGTGAATCTGCCCTTTTATTCCCTTTTCTTTCTTTGCTTTTATATTAGTTAGCATTTTCATGTTTACTTTCAAAATTTAATAAAGATATTATATATCTTATCTGGAAATTCTACCAATAGCTGGAAAGGGCTGAATGAAAAGACAGGCACGAATGATCATACCAATAAAGAAGAATATTTGTACCTCAGAGCTGAAATGAGGGCTTGTCAGTTTGGTTTTTTCCTTGTGGATGTTTCATTATACAAGCTAGACAAGGGGGGAACGAGGAGCAGGAGGAGGAAGACTGTGAGGTCCTGGTGCTCTCTGAGCTTGGTTTTTTCTTACAGATGTGTCATTACCAAACTAGGTAACATTATCAATGCTGAAAGGGTGTGAGGTTTGTAGAGAGGAGGAGGAGGAGGAGGAGGAGGAGGAGGAGGAGGAGGACTGTGAGGTCCTGGTGGTCTCTGAGCTTGGTTATTTTCTTACAGATGTGTCATTACCAAACTAGATAACATCATCATTGCTAAAAGGGAATGAGGTTTGTAGAGAGGAGGAGGAAGAGGAGGAGGAGGAAGACTGTGAGGTCCTGGTGCTCTCTGAGCTTGGTTATTTTCTTGCAGATGTTTCATTACCAAACTAGGTAACATTATCAATGCTAAAAGGGTTTGAGGTTTGTAGATAGGAGGAGGAGGAGGAGGAGGAGGAGGAGGAGGAGGAGGAGGAGGAGGAGGAGGAGGAGGAAGACTGTGAGGTCCTGGTGCTCTCTGAGCTTGGTTATTTTCTTGCAGATGTTTCATTACCAAACTAGGTAACATTATCAATGCTAAAAGGGTTTGAGGTTTGTAGATAGGAGGAGGAGGAGGAGGAGGAGGAGGAGGAGGAGGAGGAGGAGGAGGAGGAGGAGGAGGAGGAGGAGGAGGAGGAAGACTGTGAGGTCCTAGTGCTCTCTGAGCTTGGTTATTTTCTTACAGATGTTTCATTACCAAACTAGATAACATCATCATTGCTAAAAGGGAATGAGGTTTGAAGAGAGGAGGAGGAGGAGGAGGAGGAGAAGGAGGAAGACTGTGAGGTCCTGGTGCTCTCTGAGCTTGGTTATTTTCTTGCAGATGTTTCATTACCAAACTAGGTAACATTATCAATGCTAAAAGGGTTTGAGGTTTGTAGATAGGAAGAGGAAGAGGAGGAGGAGGAGGAGGAGGAGGAGAAGGAGGAGGAGGAGGAGGAGGAGGACTGTGAGGTCCTGGTGGTCTCTGAGCTTGGTTATTTTCTTACAGATGTGTCATTACCAAACTAATCAATGCTAAAAGGGAGGGAGGTTTGCAGAGATGAGGAAGAGGAGGGGGGAGTAGGAGAAGAGGGAGGAGAAGGACTGTGGGGTCTTTAGTGCAGTCTGAGCTTGCTTGCTTTCTTGCAGATGTTTCATTACCCAAAGTAGTTAATATCATGATGTGAAACATCTCCAAGAAAGCAACCAAGCTCAGAGAACACCAAGGAGCTGGAGTGATCGTAGGAGCACAAGGACAGACACTAAGTATCAGCTCCAGAGAAGCAGGGGTTTCCTACACCAGGTGGGACCCAAGGTGCAGGCTATGCAGAGAGGCCTTAGGGACAGTCCAATGCATAGTGGCAGACTGTGCAATTCAGGCAGAGCCAGTACACACTGAATGGCACGATCAAGTAGTGGGCATTGTGTACAAGAATATCTGCCCAAGTTATGGGCTTGAAGCCCTTCCCAAGTCAAGATGGTTGATTTCACAGAAGGTAGTGGACAATAAGAGGACTAAAGTGGGACTTCCAGATCCAGATGGAAATGCACGTACTGGCCAACCAAACATCATGGTAGTAGACAAGGACCAGAAGACAACAGTGGTGATGAGATGTGATGGTGCCAAGTGACAGCGACATCAAGAAGGAGGAAGATGAGAAGCTGAAGAAATACCAGAACCTGAAGAACAAGAGAGGATGTGGAAAGTCAAGGCCCAGGTCATCTCAGTGGTGGTAGGAGAACTTGAGAAGGTGACTCCTAAGTTGGGACAAGGGCTCCAACAGATGCCAGGAATGATATCAGCGCTCTCCGTCCAGAATAGTCCAATGCTAGGAACAGTTAAGATATTTTGCAAACTGTCAAACACTTCTAGTAGTGGATCCCAGATTGAGGAAGTCACAGATCACCCATAAGGGTGAAAAGGGAATTAAATAATAATAATATAGAAAACTGGGCACATGTGTGCACGTTAGCAAGAAATTAGCCCTGGAATGTTTCCATTGCCGCTTCATTTCTGTGCAAAAGCCTTTTGCACAGATGTGCTGAATGTTACGGAAGACTAAGATGAACAGCTGAAATTCAGCAGGGTGACTGATCTGATCCAGGAAACCGACGCCACGTGTCACTTCATTTTGTGCATCTCCTTTGAAGGGATGATCAGGTGAATCACATCCAAATTGAATCACCCTATTAATGCATTCAAGACAGAGTGTGGGATAGATAGATGAAAGATGATAGATAGATAGATAGATAGAGTTGGATGGGTAGGGAGGTAGATAGATGATGATAGACAGACAGACAGACAGACAGACAGATAGATATAGATGGATAGGTAGGTAGGTAGGTAGATGATAGACAGATAGAGAGATGGATAGGTAGATGATAGATGATAGATAGATAAAGAGTTATAGATAGATAGATAGATAGATAGATAGATAGATAGATAGATAGATAGATAGATAGATAGATGGATGGATGGATGGATAGGTAGGTAGGTAGATAGATGATAGATGATAGATAGATAGATAGATAGATAGATAGATAGATAGATAGATAGATAGATAGATAGATAGATAGATATAGATGGATAGGTAGGTAGGTAGGTAGGTAGGTAGACGATAGACAGATAGATAGAGAGATGGATAGGTAGGTAGATAAGTAGGTAGATAGATGATAGATGATAGATAGATAAAGAGTTATAGATGGATAGGTAGGTAAGTAGATAGATGATAGACAGACAGACAGACAGACTGACAGATAGATAGATAGATATAGATGGATAGGTAGGTAGGTAGATAGACGATAGATAGAGAGATAGAGAGATGGATAGGTAGGTAGATAAGTAGGTAGACAGATGATAGATGATAGATAAAGAGTTATAGATGGATAGATAGGTAGATAGATGGATGGATGGGTGGGTGGGTGGGTGGGTGGATGGACAGACGGATGGATGGATAGATGGATAGACAGACAGACAGATCGACACCCATTTTCAACACTCTTGCAATCAGTGACAGGGCAAGCCACTTATACATAGACAGAAAGCAAACCCCACTCCTTTATAGCACTGATGATGTTACCTAGTTGGTTCATGAAATGTCTGAAGGGAAAAAAAAAACTAAGGATCCCACATTCTTCTTACTCCCCCTCCCCCTGCTCCTCCCCCCTCCCCCTCCTCCTCCCCCACATTCCCTTGTAGCACAAATGACGTCACCAAGTTTGGTCATGCAATATCTGCAAGAAACCCACCAAGCTCAGACAGCACCAAGCACCACGCAGAAAGGACCACGCAGAATTTCCCCAGTAGGTTCCACGGAATAAAGCATGTGGCACCATCAGTCAGCAGCCAAAGCCAAGAACCCATAACGTAAGTAGCAGAGTCTGTCACGTGGTCACGCCAAACATGGCTTTCGGGTTGGCACCATCGAAGAGGTTGCTGTACAGCCAGGACCACAGACGGCCCTGATGCCCTCAACACCATCCAGGCAGAAGATTCAATTACAGTTCAGTTGACCTTGCAGAGCAGAGCTATCTTGTCACCATCTGCTTTTCTACCCAGTGGCTTTCTTGACAAATGAGTGAACAGGGAAAGGCAGCGACACTAATCAGCTGCCAGCAGTTGAGGGTTGACTTGGCTTGACTTCAGCCTCGGCTTCCAAATTAAACAACTCTTTGTTCTGAGACAGAGGACGATTTCTTGTCTGGCCAAAAAGTCCTTCTCTATGTTTCATGTAGACATTTGCTCAACCGACTTAGACCAGGGGTCTCCAAACTTGGCAACTTTAAGACTTGTGGATTTCAACTCCCAGAATTCCTCAGCCAGCAAAAAATCCTTCTCTATGTTTCATGTAGACATTTGCTCAACCAGCTTAGACCAGGGGTCTCCAACCTTGGCAAGTTTAAGACTTGTGGACTTCAATTCCCAGAATTCCTCAGCCAGCAAAAAATCCTTCTCTATGTCTCATGTAGACATTTGCTCAACCAGCTTAGACCAGGAGTCTCCAACCTTGGCAACTTTAAGATTTGTGGATTTCAACTCCCAGAATTCCTCAGCCAGCAAAAAATCCTTCTCTATGTCTCATGTAGACATTTGCTCAACCAGCTTAGACCAGGGGTCTCCAACCTTGGCAACTTTAAGACTTGTGGACTTCAACTCCCAGAATTCCTCAGCCAGCAAAAAATCCTTCTCTATGTCTCATGTAGACATTTGCTCAACCAGCTTAGACCAGGGGTCTCCAACCTTGGCAACTTTAAGACTTGTGGACTTCAACTCCCAGAATTCCTCAGCCAGCAAAAAATCCTTCTCTATGTCTCATGTAGACATTTGCTCAACCAGCTTAGACCAGGAGTCTCCAACCTTGGCAACTTTAAGACTTGTGGACTTCAACTCCCAGAATTCCTCAGCCAGCAAAAAATCCTTCTCTATGTCTCATGTAGACATTTACTCAACCAGCTTAGACCAGGAGTCTCCAACCTTGGCAACTTTAAGACTTGTGGACTTCAATTCCCAGAATTCCTCAGCCAGCAAAAAATCCTTCTCTATGTCTCATGTAGACATTTACTCAACCAGCTTAGACCAGGGGTCTCCAACCTTGGCAATTTTAAGACTTGTGGACTTCAACTCCCAGAATTCCTCAGCCAGCAAAAAATCCTTCTCTATGTCTCATGTAGACATTTACTCAACCAGCTTAGACCAGGGGTCTCCAACCTTGGCAACTTTAAGACTTGTGGATTTCAACTCCCAGAATTCCTCAGCCAGCAAAAAATCCTTCTCTATGTCTCATGTAGACATTTGCTCAACCAGCTTAGACCAGGGGTCTCCAACCTTGGCAACTTTAAGACTTGTGGACTTCAATTCCCAGAATTCCTCAGCCAGCAAAAAATCCTTCTCTATGTCTCATGTAGACATTTACTCAACCAGCTTAGACCAGGGGTCTCCAACCTTGGCAATTTTAAGACTTGTGGACTTCAACTCCCAGAATTCCTCAGCCAGCAAAAAATCCTTCTCTATGTCTCATGTAGACATTTGCTCAACCAGCTTAGACCAGGGGTCTCCAACCTTGGCAACTTTAAGACTTGTGGACTTCAACTCCCAGAATTCCTCAGCCAGCAAAAAATCCTTCTCTATGTCTCATGTAGACATTTGCTCAACCAGCTTAGACCAGGAGTCTCCAACCTTGGCAACTTTAAGACTTGTGGACTTCAACTCCCAGAGTTCCTCAGCCAGCAAAGCTGGCTGAGGAATTCTGGGAGTTGAAGTCCACAAGTCTTAAAGTTGCCAAGGTTGGATACCCCTGTCTTAGACAACAAGACCTGCTATTTACGAAGTCCTGAGACTTCCTAAAATGGCCTGGAGACTAAAACATATGAAGAACAGTTGCATGATTTGGGTTTGGCTAGTGTAGAGAAAAGAAGAACTGAGGGGGGGGGGACATGACAGCAGTGTTCCAGTATTTGAGGGGCTGCCGCAAAGAAGAGGGGGGTCAACTTATTTTCCAAAACACCAGAAGGTTAGACAAGAAACAATGGATGGAAAGGAGAGAAGCAACCTGGAATTAAGGAGAAACTTCTTAACAATGGAGGACAAAACCAGTGGAACAGCTTGCCACCAGAAGTTGTAGATGCTTCATCACTGGAGATTTTTAAGAAGAGACTGGACAGTCACTTGTCTGAAATGGTATAGGACTGTGATGGCTAACCTTTTTGCCATCACGTGCTAAAAGCGGAGAGGAGCATGGGGGGGAGAGTGTGCCCAAGTGCTCACATCCATAATTCAATGTTCCCTGTCCCCCACGCTCCCCCCATTTTTGGCATGTGATGGCTCAGTGGGCCTGGTAGGCCTGAGTTTTGCCCTCCCCGGGCTCCAGAGAATAGAATAGAATAGAATAGAATAGAATAGAATAGAATAGAATAGAATAGAATTTTATTGGCCAAGTGTGATTGGACACACAAGGAATTTGTCTTGGTGCATATGCTCTCAGTGTACATAAAAGAAAAGATACCTTCATCAAGAATCATAGGGTACAACACAGAATAGAATAGAATAGAATAGAATAGAATAGAATAGAATAGAATAGAATAGAATAGAATAGAATAGAATAGAACAGAATAGAATTTTTTATTGGCCAAGTGTGATTGGACACACAAGGAATTTGTCTTGGTGCATATGGTCTCAGTGTATAGAATAGAATAGAATAGAATAGAATAGAATAGAATAGAATAGAATAGAATAGAATAGAATAGAATAGAATAGAATTTTATTGGCCAAGTGTGATTGGACACACAAGGAATTTGTCTTGGTGAATATGCTCTCAGTGTACATAAAAGAAAAGATACCTTCATCAAGGTACAAAATTTACAACACAATTGATGGTCAATATATCAATATAAATCATAAGGATTGCCAGCAACAAAGTTACAGTCAAACGGTCATAAGTGGAAAGAGATTGGTGATGGGAACTATGTCATTTGCATCCTTTTAGAGAGTTATTGAGGCCACCTGGAGGTTTGTCTGTGTCCTCAGGGTCACCTGACTGCTGCAAATGGGTGTGGAGCCTTCTTGGAACTGCTGAAAGGTCTCCGTTGGAGACTGGAGATAGATGGTGTCATATCCCTCCCCCTCTGTTAAGAGAAGGCTGTTCAATTTGGACATAGATGGCCTCTTTGATCCCTCTTTCAAACCAGCGGTCCTCTTTGTCCAGAATGTGGACCTTGCTGTCTTCAAAAGATTGTGTCTTTTAAAGTAAGGTTCTACATTTAGGCCAAAAAAACAAAATGCACAGGTACTGGATATGTGGTACCTTGCTCAATAGTAGTACCTGTGAGAGGGATCTTGGAGTCCTAGTGGACAACCATTTAGATATGAGCCAGCAGTGTGCAGCAGCTGCCAAAAAAGCCAACACAGTTCTGGGCTGCATAAACAGAGGGATAGAATCAAGATCACGTGAAGTGTTAAGACCACTTTATAATGCCTTGGTAAGGCCACACTTGGAATATTGCATTCAGTTTTGGTCGCCACAATATAAAGAAGATGTTAAGACTCTGGAAAGAGTGCAGAGAAGAGCAACAAAGATGATTAGGGGACTGGAGGCTAAAACATATGAAGAACGGTTGTGGGAACTGGGTATGTCTAGTTTAATAAAAAGAAGGACAAGGGGTGACATGATAGCAGTCTTCCAATATCTCAGGGGTTGCCACAAAGAAGAGAGAGTCAAATTATTCTCCAAAGCACCTGAGGGTAGAACAAGAAGCAATGGGTGGAAACTAATCAAGGAGAGAAGCAACCTAGAACTAAGGGGAAATTTCCTGACAGAACAATTAATCAGTGGAAAAACCTGCCTGCAGAAGTTGTGAATGCTCCAATACTGGAAATTTTTAAGAAAATGTTGGATAGCCATTTGTCTGAAATGGTGTAGGGTTTCCTGCCTGGGCAGGGGGTTGGACTAGAAGACTCCAAGGTCCCTTCCAACTCTGATATTATTATTATTATTATTATTATTATTATTATTATTATTATTATTATTATTATTATTATTATTATTATTATTATTATTATTATTATTATTGCAGACGGATTGCTGAATCTAGTCCTGATGGATTTGTTCTGTGTTGTGGCATGCGTTTGTGAAATGGTTGTTTTGTTTTCCCCTATGTACAGATCTGCACATATTTCACTGCATTGTACTGCATCTACCACGTTGCTCATATTGTGTCTAGGTGTTTTATCCATGGGATGGACAAGCTTCTGCCTTAGTGTATTCTTGGGTTTAAAGTGTGCACGTATGTTGTGTTGTTTGAAGATCCTCCTAAGCTTTTTAGATATTCCTGCAATGTATGGAATGAAAATTGAGCTGAAGAAGCTTCTTGGATGAGAAGCGAAACATCTTCAAGGAAAAACCAGAAAGTCCAGTTGCCTCTTGAAAAAAAACATCTTTGGGAGAAACATGATCTGGATGATGGACCATAGACCTATGGACCAAAGACATGTGTGTGGTCTTTCCAGGGTCTACCCATCTGAAAGCAGTAAGATCTTTTCAGTAGTCGAGGAATTTGGAGGTTGTGTGAAATGCAGTCTGTTATAATGCAGTCTGTTATTAACAGCAGCTGCTTGCAATTACTGCAGGTTCTAGTCCCACCAGGCCCAAGGTTGACTCAGCCTTCCATTCTTTATAAGGTAGGTAAAATGTGGAACCAGTGTTGTGTCTCGTCCAATCTCACCACAGCCGGGGCCTTCTTATCTGCTTCCGAACACGGAGGAATGTCCTAGTATGCCTCCCGGCCCCAGCCCTGGCTCCATGCCCAGACAGGCTGAAGAGGAGGAAGTATCTCCAGCCCCCAGCTCTGGATCCATGCCCAGGCAAATGGAGCAACTAGACCCCACCCCCTCCTCCACAGCATGTGAGTCTGAGGGAGGTCAATTGCCAACAGCTGCAGACTGGAGTGACCCTCGCGTCAGAAAACTTGATAGACGGAGGCAACAGAAGGAAGGGAGGGGCAGGCCTGGATAAATGCTGAGTCATGGAGCCACACCCCATGGCCTATATAAAGGATCTGCTTTCTGGCAGTCTCTGAGTCAGGCAAAGTCTAAACGTATCTTGCTGAAGTCACTTTCTGGTCTCCTGCCTGCCCTGAGGACTTTGCTAGGACTTTGGCAGAGCTGCAGAGGCACGCCTGATTCGGATTTCCCTGACCCGGCCGTCAGCGGAGGAGTGGGACATGACACCCAGATTGTTGGGGGCAATAAGTTGACTTTGTATATAAATATACAAATAGGATGAAGACTATTTCTAACATAGTGTAAGCCGCCCTGAGTCTTCGGAGAAGGGCGGGATATAAATATAAATTTTTAAAAAATGCCACCTTTTGGTCTGCCCCAGCTTAGCCACTGCTGCCTTTTGCAATTGTAAAATAAAATATTTTTTTTAAAAAAAAGCAGCAGGCAAGGCATGTTTTAATAGATCAACTGGGATAAGAGGAAAATAGCTGCCCTGGGATTGATTTGTCTTCTCTCGGCTTGTAATTAAAATTTGAAAAATCTCTCCTGGGTAATGAGAAGATACTCAGGCGGTGTCACTTATACATTCGGCTGTTAAAGAGTTCATCTCCACTACAGGAAACCATTATCTGTGATTCATACAAATGTCAAGAAATCGGGAGAAAGTAATGGCTTCCCTTTAAAACGGGAAAGTAAAAGCCATTTACTTGGCCCTTGATGTGTTAGGATCATAATATCAAGTGTTTGGGGGCAATTATTATGAGTCCCCTGCACTGTAAGGAGATCCAATCAGTCAATGATAAAGGAACTCAGCCATGACAGTTTTTGGAAGGACAGATACTGAAGCTGAAGCTCAAATACATTGGCCACCGAATGAGAAGAATAGAATAGAATAGAATTTTTTATTGGCCAAGTGTGATTGGACACACAAGGAATTTGTCTTGGTGCATCTGCTCTCAGTGTACATAAAAGAAAAGATACGTTCATCATGGTACAACATTTACAACACAATTGATGGTCAATATATCAATATAAATCATAAGGATTGCCAGCAACAAGTTATAGTCATACAGTCATAAGTGGAAAGAGATTGGTGATGGGAACGATGAGAAGATTAATAGTAGTGCAGATTCAGTAAATAGTCTGACAGTGTTGAGGGACTTATTTGTTTAGCAGAGTGATGGCCTTTGGGAAAAAACTGTTCTTGTGTCTAGTTGTTCTGGTGTGCAGTGCTCTATAGCGTCGTTTTGAGGGTAGGAGTTGAAACAGTTTATGTCCAGGATGCGAGGGATCTGCAAATATTTTCACAGCCCTCTTCTTGATTCGTGCAGTATACAGGTCCTCAATGGAAGTCATTGAGAGAACTCCTTGGAGAAGATCCTGAGGTCATTGATGCAGTGAACGTAAATTTGGGCAAACTCTGGGACACACTGGAGCAGGGGTGGGTTCTACTTACCTTTACTACAAGTTTGCAACAGGTAGTACAAGCAAAGCCTGAGGATGTCCGGGTCAGTGGGCAGAGCCTCCCACCGGTTTTACTACTAGTTCCGATCCAAACCGGGGGCAACCCATCACTGCAGTGGAGGGCAGGGGTCTTTATGTCCTGTAATCTATTTTATTCATTTTTTATTTAGTTAGTTTGTCAAACATGTACAAGATAACAGGTATAAGTTTAAACTCTGTGGCTCAGACTGCTAATGCAGTCTGTTATTAACAGAAGCTGCCTGCAATTACTGCAGGTTCAAGCCCCACCAGGCCCAAGGTTGACTCAGCCTTCCATCCTTTATAAGGTAAGTAAAATGAGGACCCAGATTGTTGGGGGGGGCCAATAAATTGACTTTGTATATAATATACAAATGGATGAAGACTATTGCTTGACACAGTGTAAGCCGCCCTGAGTCTTCGGAGAAGGGCAAGATATAAATGCAAATAAAATAAAAAGACAGGGATATGAACACGGGAAATGGGTACGAATAAATGGGGAATATAGGACAGGGATGGTAGGCACGCTGGTGCACTTATGCACGCCCCCTTAGGGACCTCTTAGGAATGGGGTGAGGTCAACAGTAGACACTTTAAGGTTAAAGTTATGGGGGTTTGAGGCAGCGGTGAAATCTATTTACATTTGCTACCAGTTTGGGCACACTCCCTCTTCCGTACATGTGCAGAACCTTCTGCGCATGCCCAGATGGTTAAAAAACAGGATGTAATGAGGGAGCCTCCCACCACCGGTGCTACCAGTTCGGCAAACCGGATAGAACCTGTTGTGTCTTGTCCGCTCTCACCGCAGCCGGGGTCTGCTTATCTGCTCCCGAACACGGAGGAATGTATGCCTCCCGGCCCCGGTCCTGGCTCCATGCCCAGACAAGCTGCAGAGGAGGGGGCACCTCCCGGTCCCAGCCCTGGCTCCATGCCCAAGCAGGCTGCAGAGGAGGGAGCACCCCCCGGCCCCAGCCCTGGCTCCATGCCCAGGCAAACGGAGCAGCTAGACCCCTCCCCCTCCTCCACAGCATGTGAGCCTGAGGAAAGTTTATTTCCAACAGCTGCTGATTGGAGTGACCCTCGCATCAGAAGATTGGATAGGTGGAGGCAACAGAAGGAAGGGAGGGGCAGGCCTTAATGAGTGCTGAGTCATGGAGCCACACCCCATGGCCTATATAAAGGATCTGCTTTCTGGCAGTCTCTGAGTCAGGCAAAGTCGAACTTAACTTGCTGAAGTCACTTACTGGTCTCCTGCCTGCTCTGAGGACTTTGCTAGGACTTTGGGCAGAGCTGCAGAGGCAAGCCTGATTCGGATTTCCCTGACCCGGCCGTCAGCGGAGGAGTGGGACACGACAGAACCGGAGGGATTTCACCATTTGAAGATGTAACAATAGAGCCAGGCAATGCATTCCAGGCATTGACCACTCTGTTGCTGAAGTTGTATTTTTTGCAATCAGGTTTACCTTGAGTTTGCATCTATTGTTTGCTCGTGTATTACTGCGGTTGAAGCTGAAGTAGTCATTGACAGGTAGGAAGTTGTAGCAGATAATTTTGTGTACTATGCTTAGGTCAGACCGAAGGTGGAGTAGTTCTAGGTTGTCCAAGCCCAGAATTTCAAGCCTGGTGGCATAAGGTATTCTGTTGTGAGCAGAGGAGTGGAGGACTCTTCTCGTGAAATACTTCTGGACTGCTCGATTGTATTAATGTCCGATATACAGTGCGGATTCCAGGCAGACGAGCTGTATTTGAGAACTGGTCTAGCAAAGGTTTTGTATCTATGGGGTTATGAAGAATCGGGCACAACTTAGCTACCAAACAATAAAAATGTATGCCTGCGAGAGTTGGGCCACAAGAAAGGCTGAGCTTCGAAGTATTTGTGCTTTCGAATTGTGGTCTTGAGAGTTCCTTGGACTGCTAGGAGATGCAGTCAATCAATCCTGAAGGAAACCAACCCTGACCGTCCTTTGGAAGGACAGATCTTGAAGCCGAAGCTCAAATACATTGGCCATCTAATGAGGACTCCTAGGAGAAGACCTCGATGTGGGGAAAGAGGGAGGGCAAAAGGAGGTGTGGACGGCAGAAGAGGAGATGGTTAGATAATGCTTTGCAAGTCAACCTTGACATGGGGATTGGAGTTGGCCCACCCCACTTGTTCCAGCAGACGAGGCATGCTGTGGGTCCCATCAACCCAATTATTCTGGCTGGCGGGGTCCAAGAGGAGGGCCTTCTCTGTTGTTGCCCCTGCCCTGTGGAACATCATGCCCCTCAATATGAGGTTGGCCCCAGCCCTGCTCTCCTTTAGTAAGGCCCGGGGATTGATGACTCTGCTGATGGTCCTGGGGTCCCAGTGGGGGAAAGGCACAATGGAGGTGGTTGATCTAGTAACAACAGATCCCTCCTTCCCCCCCCCTCACATGTCTTTCAATTTTAATCTTTTTTTTTAATTTCAATTTATATCCCGCCCTTCTCCGAAGACTCAGGGCGGCTTACACTGTGTCAAGCAATAGTCTTCATCCATTTGTACATTATATACAAAGTCAACTTTATTGCCCCCAACAATCTGGGTCCTCATTTTACCTACCTTATAAAGGATGGAAGGCTGAGTCAACCTTGGGCCTGGTGGGACTTGAACTTGCAGTAATTGCAAGCAACTGTGTTAATAACAGACTGCTTAGTCTACTGAGCCACCAGAGGCCCCTAAAACCATCTTCGGTTTTAATTTATTTACTTTAAGGTAGATATTTTTGTATGGCTACAAGATAATCCAGAGCCATATTAATAACCAATAAATTGTGCAGATAAATGAATAAATATTGAAGAAGAAGAATGGGGGGGGGAGAAGAATTCAAATTAGATCAGTGATGAAGTTTGAATTTCAAAAATGGTCTCCAAATGCGCAGTGCACTGAATACCTAGTTAGGTCTTAATCCTGACTGTCCTTTGGAAGGACAGATACTGAAGCTGAAGCTCAAACACATCGGCCTCCAAATGAGAAGAGAGGACTCACTGGAGAAGACCCTGATGTTGGGAAAGATGGAAGGCAAATGAAGAAGGAGATGGCAGAGGAAGAGAGAGTGAATAGAAAAGGAGAGGAGAGGAGAATAGGAGAGGAGAGGAGAGGAGAGGAGAGGAGAGGAGAGGAGAAGGTAGAATAGAGTAGAGTAGAGTAGAGTAGAGTAGAGTAGAGTAGAGTAGAGTAGAGTAGAGTAGACTAAAATAGGAGAGGAGAGGAGAGGAGTGGAGAAGGGAGAAGGGAGAGTAGAGTAGATTAGAGTAGAGTACAGTAGAGTACAATAGGAGAGTAGAGTAGAGTAGAGTAGAGTAGAGTAGAGTAGAGTAGAATAGAATAGGAGAGGAGAGGAGAAGGTAGAAGGTAGAAAGAGTAGAGGAGAGGAGAGGAGAGGAGAGGAGAGGAGAGTAGAAGAAAAGAGGAGAGGGAGGAGAGGAGAGGAGAGGAGAGGAGAGGAGAGGAGAGGAGAGGAGAGGAGAGGAGAGGAGACGAGGAAGGGACCTTGGAGGTCTTCTAGTCCAACTCTCTGCCCAGGCAGGAAACCCTACACCATTTCAGACAAATGGTTATCCAATCTCTTCTTAAAACTTCCAGTGTTGAAGCATTCAAAACTTCTGGAGGCAAGTTGTCCCACGGATTCATTGTTCCGTTCGGTTAGATCGGGTCATTGATGCACTGAACGTGAATTTTGGGGCTAACTCAGGGAGACAGTAGAGGATGGGGGGGAGGGGGGTTAGTGTGCTATGGTCCATGGGGTTGCGTAAAGGCAGACACGGCTTAGTAGCTGAACAATTGAAAACAAGATTGGACTACTAGAAGACCTAATCAAGGAGAGAAGCAACCTAGAACTAAGGAGAAATTTCCTAATGGTGAGAACAATTAACCAGTGGAATACTTTGCTTTCAGAAGTTGTGGGTGCTCCAAGACGGAGGTTTTTAAGAAGAGACTGGACAGCCACTTATCTAAAATGATATAAGGTTTTCTTTTCAAGCAGGGGGCTGGACTGGAAGACCTCCAAGGTCCCTTCCAACTCCGTTATTCTGTTAGAGCAGCCTTTCACGTCTTCCAGGACCCACTTGGGTGTGTTTTGGAAAGCGACAAGTATAATTTGGAAGTCAAGAGCTGTTTTTTCCTCTTTCTTTCCAGCTCCAGTATGGAATGCCAGCTATCTAAGGCTCAAGAAGTAGTAAACAGCCATCAAAATGAGTAACTGCTGAGTGCCTGATTCTCCAGGAACCTGTCCTGGTGCAATTGAAACTATCCAAATTGGATTCCACCCCCAACAGCTGTTGGCAGCAATGTCTGCTGCAGAATTAGAGCATTTAATGCAAAAGGATTGCTTTCTCTTCCGAATCTCCCTCTATTTTCTTTCGAGGGAGGATGCGAACATTATGAGAAATGGAGGAAAATCCCTTGTTTTGGGTTATTTATACAATGAATCATTTCTCTCCAAGCCCCAGAGACCTTGTGTTGTGTCCTCCCTCGCCTCCGTCCAAGTGATGGCTTAATTAGCCGGCACTATCAGCTTGGGCAGCAGAATAGCCAGCGCCTGCCAAGAGCCTCCGTTATCTTCCACGACGCTGGTGAGTCACTCAGAAACAAACTTCAGCTCCTAATCAGTGGATTTGCCTGTTACAAAGAGACACAGCAGCTCTCGCTGTCTTTTATATCCTGTGGGGTGTGGCTCCATGACTCAGCACTTCCTGGGCCTGCCCCACCCCTGCTTCTGTTGTTCCCACCTCTCCTGCCTATGAAACCTAGGGTCCAACCAAGCCTGATTGCCGTCAGCTGGGTCTGCAGGTGTGGCCTGGGGGGAGGGAAGAGTCAGAGGACGGAGGCCTTGTTATATCTTCCACCTGGCCTGTTTCTGGCTCCTGGAGCTGAGCCAGGGGAGCCAGTGCTCCCAAGGTAAGTCCTTCCCTTCCCCCTCACTTTCCAAGTCACTTTCTGGCAGGAGGCCTGGCTTGGGAGGCGCAGACACAACACCTTGTCTGAAATACAGAATATAGATTTCTATCAGTGAAAGCCAAAGATGGGAAGCCCGTGATGAGTTAAGTGATGCCATGACCTTCCTCTCGCAGTGCCTGGAGGCTGTTAGGGGCTGGGTGGGGAGCAACCGGATTGAAACTGAACCCTGGCAAGATTGAGTGGCTCTGGGTTTGGGGTTCTTTGGCCCCTGGAGAATTTGCCACCTTTGGTCTTGGATGGGATGGCACCAGTAGTGAAATCTGAAGTGGTTTACTACTGGTTTGCTCACAGTGCACACCAAAAGGAGGCATGGGGTAAGTAGAACAGCGCACAGGGGTGGGTGGGTGATCAGCTGTGGCACATGATCTCTTTTTTTTAACTTTTAAAAGCATTTTTTACAACCTATTAAAAAAATGCTTTTAAAAGTTAAAAAAAAGAGAAGTTCTGACGATCAGGCAGCTCAGCTTTTTTACGATCTTTTTTGAGTCAGTCCTTAAGTGAATCACTGCAGTCGTTAAGCTAGTAACATGGTTGTTCAGTGAATCTGGCTTTCTTCTTGATGTTGCTTGACAGAAGGTTGCAGAAGGGCAGCATCACCCTAGCATCAACCAACATTGCAGCTGTCATAACTATGAGAAGTGTCTGAATGTTTTTGTTTTTGTTTTGGTCAAAAATCATTTGTCTGAAACAATATAGGGTCTCCTGCTTGAGCAGGGGGTTGGACTAGAAGACCTCCTAGGTAACAGATTAACAGAGTTGGAAGGTACCTAATAGGTCATCTAGTCCAACCCCCTTTCTGACAAATGGCAGTCCAGTCTCTTCTTGAAAGCCTCCAGTGATGAAGCTCCCACAACTTCCAAAGGCAACTTCTGTTCCATGGGTTAATTGTTCTCACTGTCAGAAAAGTCCTCCTTATTTCCAGGTTGAATCTCTCCTTGATCAGTTTCCATCCATTATTCCTTGTCTGGCCTTCGGGTGCTTTGGAGAATAGCTTGACTCCTTCCTCTCTGGGGCAGCCCCTCAAATATTGGAAGATGCTCTCACGTCTCCCCTGGTCCTTCTCTTCTCTTCACTAGACTAGCCAGGCCCAGTTCATGTAATCGTTCTTCATATGTTTTATTCTCCAGTCCCCTAATCATCCTGGTTGCTCTCCTCTGCACTCTTTCTAGAGTTCTCAACATCTCTTCCAATTCTATGATTTTATTGCATCTAGCCTTATGGCTGTAAGGAACATAGTCTGACAATTGTACTCCACTGCATACTTCCCTCCATGTAAATGTAGTTCCATTGAGTCTGGTTGGTCAGCCAGTTACGAATCCATCTGGTGGTGATGCTGTCTAACCCACATTTTTCTACTTTATCTAGTAGTAGGTTATGGTCTACTTATCAAATGCTTTACTGAAGTCCAAGTAAATTATATCGACAGCATTCCTCTGGTCCACTAATTTTGTCATTTTGTCAAAGAATGCGATAAGATTAGTCTGGCATGATCTGTTTTTGACAAACCCATGTTGGCTTTTGGTTATTACTTTGTTTGCTTCTAGGTGTTCGGTGATTCGTTGCTTGATTATCTTTTCCAGAATCTTCCCTAGTATTGAGGTCAGGCTGATAGGTCTGTAGTTTCCTGGATCTGTTTTTTTTCCTTTTTTGAAGATGGGAACTACATCAGCTCTTTTCCAGTCCTCTGGCAGCTCCCCTGTGCTCCAGGATCTTTGAAAGATATAGTTCAGTGGTTCTGAGATCTCGTCTGCCAGTTCCTTCAGGACCTTGGGGTGTAATCCATCCGGTCCTGGTGATTTGAACTCGTCTAGGGTAGACAGGTGTTCACTTACCATTTTCTTCTCTATTTTAACTTGTTTCCTAATCTGTTTTTTGTGGTGCTGTTTTTGATATGTTCGACTATTTTTTCTCTTTGTGTAAAGTCAGATGAAAAAAATGAATTAAGTAGATCTGTTTTCTCCTTGTTGTTTGTCACCTTCTTGCCACTTTCTCCCAGCAATGGAACATTTGCTTACTTGACCTTTTTTCTTGTTTTTAACATGTTGGAAGAAGCTTTTTTTGTTATTTTTTACTTTTGTCACAAGCCTTTGTTCATTGTGAGCCTTAGCTTTCCTCACTTCATCTTTACAGGCTCGGGCTATTTGCTGATATTCTGCCTTAATTATTTGCCCCTCTTTCCACTTTTTATACTTGTCCTTTTTGTTTTTCAATTTGTCAGATAGTTCTTTATGCAGGCATGCTGGTTTCTTTTGAGATCTATTATTTTTCTTCTTCATTGGTATTGTGCTAGACTGGGCTTTTATAATCTCACTTTTCAAAATTTCCCAAACTTATTGAGTTGTTTTCTCCTTGAGGATTCTCATCCATGGAATCCTTCTCAAGCTCTCTCTAAGTTTATTGAAATTAGCTATCTTAAAGTCCAAAACTTTAGTTTGACTTCATTCTACTACTTGTGTTTGCATAATGTTGAATTCCAATATTGCGTGATCACTTGCCCCCAAGGTTCCTATAGCTTCAACACTTTCTATAATTTCATCTCTGTTAGTGAGAATTAAGTTCAATATGGCTGATCCCCTTGTTCTCTTTTCTACTCTTTGGGAAACAAAGTTGTCTGCTAGGTTTGTTAGGAACCTGTTGGATCTTCCACTTGGTGCAGAGTTTGTCTCCCAATTGATGTCAGGGTAGTTAAAATCCCCCATTACTACTTTGATGTGCTTCCTACATACCTTAGTTAGCTGATTAGCAAAAAGTTCATCTATTTCCTCTGTTTGGTGGGTGGCCTAGAATATAGACCTATGGCAATGTCATTTCTGCCCCCTTTAATATTGACCCAGATGCATTCAAGATAATTTTCATCATTGTTGTGCTCTATTTTTGTAGAGATGTAATTATTTCTTATATATAGTGCAACCCCACCTCCTGTTTTATTTGGTCTATTTCTTTTAAATAATTTATATCCCTCTAGCTGTATGTTCCATTTGTGTGTTTCATCCCACCAAGTTTCCGTAATGGCAACAATATCAATTCTGCCCTCATTTACTTGAATTTCTTTTTTTTTTATTGAAAAAGTTTTAAAAAAACAAAAACATTTCCTTTTTCCCCTCCTCCCAGAAAACCCCTTCCCCTCCTTCCCCGGCTTCCCGGGTCAATCACAAAGTATTGTTATACATAAACCAAACATAGAGTAAAATTTTTCCCTTCTAATCCAATTAACCTCATCCAAATCTTTTCATCTCCCAACCCCCTCCCCATTACATAAAATAATACTTCCTAATTATTCAAAGGCAATCTGATATTTCTTAATCTGATATCTATTTTATAGATAATCAATCCATTTTTTCCATTCAATTAAATATCTTTCCTGCGTATTGTCTTTTAAAAAAGCTGAGATTTTAGCCATCTCAGCCAAATTAATGACTTTCAATATCCATTCTTCTATTGTATGTACCTCTTCTTTCTTCCAGTATTGTCCAATCAACAGTCTTGCTGCTGTTATTAAATTCAGAATCAATTTAGTCTCAATCCCTGTACAATCCGTTATAATTCCCAAAAGAATTTACTTGAATTTCTAATTCATCCTGTTTATTCCTCATACTCCGTGCATTGGTGTATAGACATTTGAGTCCATTTGGATTGACTTTGTGTTTACTGTCTACATAACCTGTGTTGTACCTGACTGCCCCTACTTTCTTGCCACCTGTTTGATTAGTGCACATGGTATGGCATTCACTATTAAATGCTTGGTTTTGCTTTGCAGCAGGGCTGATAATCTTACCCACACAGACATCTGTGTTACATGCACTGATAACCCTATTAATTTTGGATTGCTGGGGAGAGAAATGTTCTGTATCAATTAATTCTCTGTCCCCGCTGTTCAGTTTAAATGTTTATCCAGGAAATCTGTGAATTTATTGCTAAGTAACTCAGTCCCTTTCTTTGATGGATGCAATCCATCTCTTTTGTACAGTTTTTCATTGGACCAGCTGCAGACATCATGACTAATAAAACCAAAGCCTTCCCTTTTACACCACTCCTTTAGCCACACATTAAACTCTGCTACACGCTGGCCTTTCCCTTTTTGTTCCTTATATACCGGTAAAACCTCTGAAAAGATAAGCCTACAACCTATACCACTAAGATCATACCCCAAGTTCTGGAAATCATTCTGCACAGAAAGTATATCCTTTGGGGACAGATCATTTGTGCCAAGATGTATAATAGCATCAGCATCACAGTCCTTGCTGGCATTCTTGACTATCTTAAGAATACGCCTCTTGTCTCTGCTGGCTGTAGCACCTGGCAGACACCTGACCTCTTTCAAAACCTCCATATCTTTTCCTAAATTTACATCCCTTATATTGAATCACCAATCAGAAGGTGGCTTCTCTTTTTGGATACCCTGCTCTTCTTGCGTGACCGATGTGTAATACCTGATTCACACTTTCCCCTTTCCAAAGTAAGTTCTTCATCTCAGACCACGATCCCCTGCTTATTTGAGTTAGCAGTATCACAACTACCTTGACCTGTCACTTTAGTGTCCCTATTAAGGTCAGCACGGGTATTATAGCTGTTATACTGGGACACTGCAAAAGCTTTGTGTTTATGGTTCACAGCTCTCACCCTGCCAGATCCCACGGTTGTCCATACTGCCCTTCTCCTGCAGGATCTTTGTGGTAGAGAGGACTAATGGGGCGGCAGGTCAATAGAGTGGAATGGTTGAATTGGGCATCTAATTTCTGCTTGGAGAGCACAGATTTATTTATTTATTTATTTATTTATTTATTTATTTATTTACATTTATATCCTGCCCTTTTCCGAAGACTCAGGGCGGCTTACAGTGTATAAGGCAATTTGAGATTCTAGATAGGTAATCTGTCCACGTAGACTGCTAATTTGTTTACAAAGAGGACAGTACCCAAATTTGAAAAGAGTACTGCGAAAGACAGCTGCAAAACAAGTATTACACTGAACTAAGCTGATCATTTTGAAATAGAATAAAATCACAATCTCAAGTGGACTAGCCTTGAATATATTATTGCTATTTTTGGTTTATAGTTATATGATTCGCGCGATTAGATGTTTTCTCTCCTCAATTGGTTTGCAGAAAGCTTCAGTCAAAGGTAGCTGCCAAACCACGCACAGTTCACCCTTTTCAAAGTGAAAATAATTCTTTGGCTGAGAATTTCAGCAACTTTCAAAGATGTTCTATCCATTAACCAGATGGCTTAGGACGCAAGATGGCATATTAATGACCTGGAAGAGAGAGAACAAGGATCTGTTAAATGTCAGTGAGAAATCCATCTTTGCATCCATCAAAAAGAGGTCGGGAATAAGGATGAGAATACCAGAGGGTTCATCCAACCCAAAACAAGAACTCTAACCTGTCACAATTGTTCAACGTTGATAGATTTATGGTACAAACATGTAAGATTTATAAGAGGACTTCAGAAAGCGTGGGTTGGCAATCATGCAAGGCTGCTGGTTGGAAGCTGGAACTATTTAAGAAGAATGTGTTTTATCTGTGAGTAAATAATTAGAACCGCAGAAAAAACAATTGCTACCAACCTGCCTTCCATTGAGGACCAGTATACTGCACGAGTCAAAAAGAGGGCTGTGAAAATATTTACAGACCACTCGCATCCTGGACATAAACAGTTTCAACACCTACCCTCAAAAGATGTTATAGAGAACTGCACACCAGAACAACTAGACACAAAAACAGTTTTTTCCCACCATCACTCTGCTAAACTTCGCCGGGAATTGAAAACCTATCTATTTATCCAAGCGGGACTGGCCTGAATTTTAAATTTTTAAATTTTTAAATTTTTTCAATTTTAATAATTTTATTGGGTATTTTAATATGGTCAATTTGACGGTTTTAATTTCGGCCTTTATTGAATAAGTTTTTTTAATTGTTATTTTAAGTTTGTATATTTAACTGTTTTAATGCAGGCTGTACACCGCCCTGAGTCCTTTGGGAGAAGGGCGGTATAAAAGTTTAAATAATAAATAAATAAATAAACAAATAATTCCCTCAAACTATTTACTGAATCTGCACTACTATTAATCTTCTCATCGTTCCCATCACTCATCTTCTTCTACTTATGACTGTATGACTGTAACTTGTTGCTGTATCCTTACGATTATATTGATTGTTTCCTAGTGTGATTGATTGCTTATTTGTTCCCTATGACTATCATTAAGTGTTGTACCTTATGATTCTTGATGAACGTATCTTTTCTTTTATGTACACTGCGAGCATATGCACCAAGACAAATTCCTTGTGTGTCCAATCATACTTGGCCAATAAAAATTCTATTGTCTATTGTCTAAATAGACTGTAGGAATTGTGGTGCTCAATGAACTTGCTTTTTCCAGTAAAGGAGAATATTTGTAGCTCAGGATTGAAATGAGGGGTCATTTATGCTCTCTTTGCTTTGTCGATGGAGATGTTTCATGACCCAACTGGGTCATGAAACTCGGTAATAACACCAGTGCTATAAGGGAGTGGGGTTTGCAGGGAGGAGGCCAATAAAGAATTCTATTCTATTCTATTCTATTCTATTCTATTCTATTCTATTCTATTCTATTCTATTCTATTCTATTCTATTCTATTCCCTCCAGTGCTTTAAAATTCCAGCTGGGTGGCAGCAAACAACTCTGTGCAGTGGTGGGATTCAGCTGGTTCAAGCCGGTTTGGGTGAACCAGTTGTTAAATTGCAAGCTGGCCCTGCCCCACCTCTTCCAGGAGTCCTCACACACCTCATTTTGGCTCCCAGGTAAGTGCAGGGAGGCCTGCTAGGCCCAAAACAGGGCACGTGTGTGTGTGTGTGTGTGTGTGTGTGTGTGCAGTGATCAGATTAAGCGTAATTATTACATTCAATCAACTTATGCATTCCTAATAACAATACACATCTATGTTTTTTTTTTTTTGTTTACATTTATACCCCGCCCTTCTCCGAAGACTCAGGGTGGCTTACAGTGTATAAGGCAATAGTCTCATTCTATTTGTATATTTTTACAAAGTCAACTTATTGCCCCCCCAACAATCTGGGTCCTCATTTTACCTACCTACCTTATAAAGGATGGAAGGCTGAGTCAACCTTGGGCCGGGCTCGAACCTGCAGTAATGTTAGATTGCTGTCTATCATTTTTCAATTATTCCTCATTTTCTTGGTGTTTTTCTTGTAGACATTTCATGACCAAGCTAAGTAACATCGTCAGTGCTAAAAGGGAGTTGGGTATAGTGACCAGACGTCCCGCTTTTGGCGGGACAGTCCCGTTTTTTTAAAATTTGTCCCGCGTTCTGAAAAATTGTCCCGATTGAGACTTCCTGCGTAGGCGCCGAAGGGGTGAGGGTGCATTTTGTGGCATCCGTTCATTTTAGGCAGAGCCGAATCTCCCCCCACCCAGGAGAGCGAGAGCGAGCGAGGGTCCTTGGCTGACCAGGAGGTCGAGTTTTCACACAGTCAATTTGGGCTCCACTTTGCCTCTTCCGACGCTGCCTTGGCAAACCTGGGGCAGGCAGGGAGGCAGAGGAGCCCCCAAGACAGGAGATTCCTTCCAAGGGAGGGGCAAGGAGTTGGAAGAAAGGAGGGGAAGGGCGGGCAGGATGCGTGTGAAGTCCCCGTCCCTGCCAGGGCAGGTGGGGAGCACGTCAGGACCGTTTCTCCGGCCGCCCCCCATTCCATCCCCTGAAGTGCACTCGGAGACTCCAGTTAGTCCAGAATGCAGCTGCGCGGGTGATCGAGGGAGCTGCACGCTGCTCCCGGGTAACACCGCTCCTGCGCAGTCTGCACTGGCTACCTGTGGTCTTTCGGGTGCGCTTCAAGGTTCTGGTTACCACCTTCAAAGCGCTCCATGGCTTAGGGCCCGGGTACTTACGGGACCGCCTGCTGTTACCATATGCCTCCCACCGACCCGTACGCTCACACAGAGAGGGCCTTCTCAGGGTGCCGTCCGCCAAGCAATGCCGGCTGGCGGCCCCCAGGGGAAGGGCCTTCTCTGTTGGAGCACCTACCCTCTGGAATGAACTTCTCCCCGGTTTGCGCCAAATATCTGACCTTCGGACCTTTCGCCGGGAATTAAAAACTTACTTATTCATCCAAGCGGGACTGGCCTGATTTTTAAATTTTAAATTTTAAATTTTAAATTTTTGTAATTTTATATGGGTTATTTTAGGTTGGGTCAATTGACGGTTTTAATTCGGCCATTATTGAATATGTTTTTTAAATTGATATTTTAACTTTGTATATTTTATTGTATATTTTCCCTGAGTCCTTCGGGAGAAGGGCGGTATAAAAATTTAAATAAATAAATAAATAAATAAATAAATAAATAAATTCCAGCCACTCCAGCTGAAGCCTCCAGAGGGCTCGCCCGGAGGCCGGCTCTGCAAAGCCAACTCTGCCCAGGGAAAAGGCACCTTCCTCGAGGAAGCAGCCGGGAGCCAAGGGAAGAGGGCTCCGAGGGATGGAGGGATGGAGGGAGGAGGGCAACCTGGAGAGTCCCCCTCTTGCAAGAGGAAGGAGCCGGCAGAAGGGAGGCAGCGTCTCACTCTGAGCAAATGGAGAGAGAGATCTTTTTTGGGAGGGGGAGGGTTGAGGGTGGCCGCGCTTGTGTTACGCCGCCTTTGATCACTGCGCTGTAGAAGGGAAGGGAGGCAAAGCTCCGAAAAGTTTATTAGACTGCAACAACGTCAGCACGTTCTTGGGTTTTGTGGGGTTTTTTTGGTCGTTGTCAACTTGTGGAACAAGGAAGGACTTTGTGTTTGGCGGGGCGGGGCGGGGTGGGGCGAACTGGGCGCTGCTGTAAAGGGACCATCAAGCATAGTTAGGTAGTTCAGATTTAAGGAGAAGTTTCGAGACAGAGATACCTGTAGGCAGGGCCAACTCTTGGGATCACATACATATACCTGTATTTAGCTTTAAGGCTACAAGATGATGGATGATGGATGGGTGGGTGGGTGGGTGGCTGGCTGGCTGGCTGGCAGAAAGGAAGGATTGGTAGACAGACTGACAGACTAACTGACTGACAGACAGATACTGACAGATGATAAGCTTGACAGATGACAAATTTGACAGATTAGAGAGAGACAGACAGACAGACAGACAGACAGAAGATGGATGGATGGATAGATAGATGATAGAAAGATAGATAGACAGAGACAGACAAAGAAGATGGATGGATAGATGATAGAAAAAGAGATAGATAGATGATTGTTAGGCAGACATATGATAGATAGAAAGATAGAAAGATAGCAAGATAGATAGATAGATAGATAGATAAATAGATAGATAGATAATAGAAAGATAGAAAGATAGATAGATGATAGATGATAGATAATAGATAGATAGAAAGAAAGATAGATGATTGATAGACAGACATTAGATAGATAGATAGATAGATAGATAGATAGATAGATAGACAGACAGACAGACAGACAGACAGACAGACAGACAGACAGACAGACAGACAGACAGAGAGGCACAGACAGACAGACAGACAGAAGATGGATGGATGGATGGATACAAATTGAGGCGAGGAGAGGCCAGGCACCCTAACCTTTGACGTGAGTGATATGAAGTTGGCCACACCCACCCAGTCACATGACCACCAAGCCACACCCACCAAACAAGCCACACCCACAGAACCGGTAGTAAAAAAATTAGAACCCCCCCAGCCCCCCCCGTCAATGGTGTCCCACTTTACCAATGTTAAAATCTGGTCACTATAGAGTTGGGAGTGGAGAGGAGGAGAGGGAGAACTGTGAGGTCCGGTCCTTGATGCTTTTTGAGCTCGGTGGTTTTCTTGCAGATATTTTGTGACCCTATTAAGGAACATCATTTTATTTATTTTTATTTATTTATTTTGTCAAACACAACAGTATATATAAGTATAAGCATGAAATAACCATACGAATTGAATACAACCAAAGGGAACATTAGGACAGGAATGGTAGGCACGCTGTTGCTCTTATGCACGCCCCTTACAGATCTCTTAGGAATGGGGTGAGGTCAATAGTAGACAGTTTTTGGTTGAAGCTTTGGGGATTTTGGGAAGAGACCACAGAGTCAGGTAGTGCATTCCAGGCATTAACAACTCTGTTACTGAAGTCATATTTTCTGCAATCAAGATTGGAGCGGTTCACTTTAAGTTTAAATGTATTGTGTGCTTGTGTATTGTTGCAATTGAAGCTGAAGTAGTCTTCGACGGGAAGGACATTGTAATAGATGATTCTATGAGTTAAACTCAGGTCATGTCGAAGGCGGTGTAGTTCTAAATTTTCTAAACCCGGGATTTCAAGTCTGGTGACATAAAGTATTTTGTTGTGATCAGAGGAGTGGAGAACTCTTCTTGTAAAGTATTTCTGGACATGTCATTGGTGCTATGAGTGTGATAATAGAGGAATTATTGAGTCTGTCATTTGCACCTCTATAACTGTCTGGTTCGGTTCTGCAACCCAACAAGACAGACACAGACTTCACAGGACAATTAGAACGGCAGAAAAAATAATTGCTACCAACCTGCCTTCCATTGAGGACCTGTATACTGCACGAATCAAGAAGAGGGCCGTGAAAATATTTACAGACCCCTCACATCCTGGACATAAACTGTTTCAACTCCTACCCTCAAAACGTCGCTATAGAGCACTGCACACCAGAACAACTAGACACAAGAACAGTTTTTTCCCGAAGGCCATCACTCTGCTAAACAAATAATTCCCTCAACACTGTCAAACTATTTACTGAATCTGCACTACTATTAATCTTCTCATCGTTCCCATCACCAATCTCTTTCCATTTATGACTGTATGACTGTAACTTTGTTGCTGGCAATCCTTATGATTTATATTGATATATTGACCATCATTTGTGTTGCAAATGTTGTACCTTGATGAACGTATCTTTTCTTTTATGTACACTGAGAGCGTATGCACCAAGGCAAATTCCTTGTGTGTCCAATCACACTTGGCCAATAAAAAATTCTATTCTATTCTATTCTATTCTATTCTATTCTATTCTATTCTATTCTATTCTATTCTATTCTATTCTATTCTATTCTATTCTATTCTATAAATACGCTAGCATTGATGACATGACCTAATTTGGGTAATGAAACATCTGCAAGAAAACAGCCAAGCTCAGAGAGCACCAAGAACTTGCTTGTTCTGCTTGTAGACATTTCGTTACCCAACTATGTAACATCATCAGGTCCAGTGAATTTTGTTTGCTTCCTGTTTTATATACAGTAGTTTGCCCTGCCAGTATTAAAGAGGATGTAGCTTTCTCCTTGGTAAATTAACCAGATTAACACCAAGCAAATGACAAAGGAGAAAATAGTACTTTGTGGGTTGCCACAAATAAGAGGGAGTCGGGCTGTTCTCCAAAGCACCTGAGGGTAGAACAAGAAGCAATGGGTGGAAACTGATCAAAGAAAGAAGCAACTTAGAACTAAGGAGAAATTTCCTGACAGTTAGAACAATTAATAAGTGGAACGACTTGCCTGCAGAAGTTGTGAATGCTCCAACACTGGAAATTTTTAAGAAAATGTTGGATAACCATCTGACTGAGATGGTGTAGGGTTTCCTGCCTGGGCAGGGGGTTGGACTAGAAGGCCTCCAAGGTCCCTTCCAACTCTGTTGTTATATTATATTATGCTCCAATGAAAGAACTATCAAGGAGGAAATGTTCTTCCTCCCGATACTGTAAGGGCAAGCAACAGTATTTTAGAAAAATGGAGCAAACCATACTCAGTAGTACTGATCAGAGACGGGTTGCCTCATCATCATAATGTTCATTTAGTAGTGATCATATAATAAAAGTATTTTCTAATCATAATATTAATACTTAATTGTTAATGCTAAATTATATTAATAATAAACATACCATAATAAACCCTCATGGTAAAATTAATCCTTCTCTTATAATTTTAAATGTTCTAACTTCTGTTTCTGTTATTTAACCATTGATAAAATGAATCCCAAGGGAAATCTTTGAGCAATCCGAATGCTGGAAGAGAGAAGAGCCGAGGTGGCTCAGTGGTTAGAGTGCAGCGCTGCAGGCTACTTCAGCTGACGGCTAGCTGCAGTTCGGCAGTTCAAATCTCAAGGTTGACTCAGCCTTCCATCCTTCCGAGGTGGGTAAAATGAGGACCCAGATTGTTGGGGGAAAGAGGCTGATTCTGTAAACCGCTTAGAGAGGGCTGTAAAGCACTGTGAACCGGTATATAAGTCTAAGTGCTATTGCCCTTCCTTCCTTCCTTCCTTCCTTCCTTCCTTCCTTCCTTCCTTCCTTCCTTCCTTCCTTCCTCCCTCCCTCCCTCCCTCCCTCCCTCCCTCCCTTCCTTCCCTGGTGCACAGTGGTTAGAATGCAGTATTGCAGGCTATCTCTGCCGACTGCCAGCAGTTCGATCCTGATTGGCTCAGGGTTGACTCAGCCTTCCATTCTTCTGAAGTGGGTAAAATGAGGACCCACATTGTTGGGGTCAAGAGGCTGACTCTGTAAACCACTTAGAGAGAGCTGTAAAAACACTGTAAAGTGGTATATAAGTCTAAGTGCTATTTTCCTTCCCCGCTCCCTCCCGCCCGCCCTCCCTCCCTCCCTTCCTTTCTTCCTTCCTTTCCTGGTGCACAGTGGTTAGAATGCAGTATTGAGGCTAACTCTGCCGACTGCCAGCAGTTCGATCCTGATTGGCTCAGGGTTGACTCAGCCTTCCATTCTTCTGAAGTGGATAAAATGAGGACCCACATTGTTGGGGTCAAGAGGCTGACTCTGTAAACCACTTAGAGAGAGCTGTAAAAGCACTGTGAAGTAGTATATAAGTTCTAAGTGCTATTGTTATTATCCACTATTTCTCAACTATGGCAAGCATGGCTGGCTGAGGAATTCTGAGAATCAAAGTCCACATGTCTTAAAATTGTCAGGATTCAGAAACATTGCTGTTATCACCATGCTACATGCACAAAAAAGTTGCACAGCTAGTATATCTCTTTGCACAGGAGAAATATTGGAAACCAAGAAAATCCATCCATCTCCCCCTCCCATTTTTCCATCTCCTCCTATGTTTAATTACTCTAAATTTTCTTTTCTTTTCTTGATGAACCATTGGGAGAATTTTCTTGGGTTCACATTTTCAAGTGCACCTCAATCTCCTTAACTTGGAAAGTTCTCCGGCGCTTGCAAGGCAGCTAATACCACCCTGCACACTGCAGATAGACACACAATAGACGGCCAGAGGAAGGCTTTCAAAATCTGCCCACACTTCGCATTTAGATTCTTAAACGCCCACCTGTTCAATTATGATTAAAGACAGGCTTGAAATGCAAAATAGAGCTCTGATATTAGGGCCCCCAGAGGATGCGGGCTTGTTGATGTACTACTCAGAATGACGAAGTTAAAACTTGCTTAGCAAGAGAAAATGAAGAAAGAAAAAGAGAGAGAGAGAGAGAGAGAGAGAAAGAAAGAAAGAAAGAAAGAGGAGGAAAGAAAAAAGAAAGAGAAAGGGAGAGAGAAAGTAAGAGAGAGAGGTAAAGGAAGGAAGGGAGGGAGGGAGGAGGAGGAGAAGAGGAGGAGAGAGAGAGAAAGGAGATGGGAAGAAAGAAAGAGAGAGGGAGAGGGAGAGAGAGAAAGAAAGAAAGAGGGGGAAAGAAAGAAAAAAGAAAGAGAAAGGGAGAGAGAAAGTAAGAGAGAGGTAAAGGAAGGAAGGAAGGGAGGAAGGAAGGAAGAAAGGGAGGGAGGGAGAAAGAGAGAGGAGATGGGAAGAAAGAAGAGAGAGAGAGGAGAGGGAGAAAGAAAGAAAGAGGGGAAAGAAAGAAAGAAAAGAAAGAGAAAGGGAGAGAGAAAGTAAGAGAGAGAGGTAAAGGAAGGAAGGGAGGGAGGGAGGGAGGGAGGGAGAAGAGGGAGGGAGAAAGAGAGAGAGAAAGGGAGATGGGGGAAGAAAGAAAGAGAGAGGGAGAGGGAGAGGGAGAAAGAAAGAAAGAGGGGGAAAGAAAGAAAAAAGAAAGAGAAAGGGAGAGAGAAAGTAAGAGAGAGGTAAAGGAAGGAAGGAAGAAGGAAAGGGAGGGAGGGAGAAGAGGGAGGGAGGAAGAGAGAGAGAGAAAGAGAGGGAGGTGGGGGAAGAAAGAGAGAGAGAAAGAGGGAGAGGGGGAGAAAGAAAGAAAGAGAGGGGGAAAGAAAGAGAGGGGGAAGAAAGAAAGAAAGAAAGAAAGAAAGAAAGAAAGAAAGAAAGAAAGAAAGAAAGAAAGAAAGAAGGAAAGAAAGAAAGAACCCTTTGTCTTGATAGAAGATAAGATTTCTAGGTCAGAGTTGAACTGGAGGGTCCTTGGTGCTTTCTGATGGTGTCAGTCTTAAAACTATGTTTGGCTTGCGCATGGGACAGATTCTGCCACTTGTTTTATGAGTTCTTTGCTTTGGCTGGTAACTGGTGGTGGATTGGAAACTTCTCTGTGGGGCCCTTGATGCTCTCTGAGCTTGGTGGTTTTCTTACAGACATTTCATGGCCCAAATAAGTAACATCATCAGTGCTAGAGTCTCGTTGGTGGAGAGGAGGAGGAGGAGGAGGAGGAGGAGGAGGAGGCGGCGGCGGCCAGTGGGGTCCTTGGTGCTCTCTGAGCTTGGTAGGGCAGTTACATTTTCCCAGTTGAAACTGTGGTGAAGTCTGTCTAGATGTTGTGAAATTTCATCATATCTTCTGACTGCTAGGTGCCATCATGGATGCGTTCTGTCAGCCTTCTGCCTGTCTGTCCTACATAGTAATGATTACAGTCCTTACAATAGCAATAGCCATAGCACTTAGACTTATATACCACTTCATAATGCTTTACAGCCCCCTCTAAGTGGTTTACAGTCAGCTGCTGGCCCCCAACAATCTGGGTCCTCATTTTACCTACCTTGGAAGGCTGAGTCAACCTTGAGCCGGTCAGGATCGAACTCCTGGCTGTGGGCAGCTGGTGATCGGCAGAAGTAGCCTGCAGTACTGCACTCGAACCACTGCACCAATGTGTCAACTCTGAATCGAACCTGTCTGAAGCCATCTTGTGCTGCTTCATACTTGCCAATACACTATGGGGAGGGGGGAGGATGAGAAAGAAATAGGTAGACCATCTCGTAGACAAACTAAAGAGCTCTTCCGTGGGAACCAATGTCATCCCAACAGGTGGCAGAAGGAGGAGGAGCAGAAGTGATCGAGGGAGCCCGGCAACTGCTTTGATTGGACAATGTGACCTTAAGACACCTGGGGAGGGAAGCCTTTGGCTCTTTTAATTACATGGTAACCGTGGGAAACTTTTAGAGTTGGTTTTCACCAGCTGTGCTGATATGATGTGTTCAATAAACATGTTCTTTGACTAACATTCCTGCCTTGGAGTTCTTTGGATGTGTTATTTGGAACACTGACACACTGTATGTTGTAGATCAGGGGTCTCCAACCTTGGTCCCTTTAAGACTTGTGGACTTCAACTCCCAGAGTCCCTCAGCCAGCAAAGCTGGCTGAGGAACTCTGGGAGTTGAAGTCCACAAGTCTTAAAGGGACCAAGGTTGGAGACCTGTTCTGTTTCCCTCCCCCAATACTCCCAACAAAAAGTCAGTCAAAGGCCTTCTTTTCTAATTTATTTACATAGATAAATGTTCTGGCCACATCTACCCACGGGCCTGCCAAGTCTCTGGAGATAACTAGGAAATTATAGATAAGGCCAGAGTTACTCATGAATATATTCTTCCCTCCATTGATACAGTTTGCCCACGCAAGTTCACTGCTTTGTCCAAGACAAAAAGCCAGGAAGTTCCGCCTCCTGCTTTTAATACCCTCTGTAGATGTCACTACAGGACTCATCATTCATTGGCTTTGTCCCAACGCCTCCTCTGCTGCGCGCGCTGGTCACGTCTGCGCAGTCTTGCATCAAGCCAAAACTGTTCTTGGGGCGTTGCCAAATCAGAAGAAGGCCTGGGAGAATCAGGCCTTGCCGGCCCCTCCTCCTCCCTTTGGGTGGGTGCCAGGGAGGGAGAGGGCCCAGGAGAAGCAGGCCTTGCTAGGTCTTCTCCCTCACTTTCTGAATCATCCGAGTCCAGGAGTCCGAGTCCAGGAACCTGGGTCACAACAAGACCCCTGTTGTAGATGAGTCCTGTTTTATCTTCTGGGGCTGCTCGGGCTTTTGGTTTGCTTAAATATTTTGGAGGGTCTTGAATGGTTTGTGCATCATAGTGAAACCATGTGGTTGTTACAGTCCATTAGTCTTTCAGCAAAAAATGAAGAGCAAACTCCTAGAAGGCGGAACCAGCTGTTGCTAGCTGTTCTAGAAGCTGTTGGCTTTTCCTTCCTTACTTTTTTTACTACATGAAAGATTTTATTGAAGCTTACCTTAACATAAAATGCAAATAGAAATAAAGACATGGGGAAGACATGGGAAGCGTGAGGAAGGAAAAGGAAGGAGAAGGGGGAAAAACAGCTTTCGACTTTTTTCTCTGTAATAAATTAGAAAGTAATGTTTACAGCCCCATTTTCTTTACTTTTCCGATAATTAGCAACTACTGGACATTTCTATAATAATAAGTGAATCTAATAGTCAAGGATTTCTTTACTCTGTTTTGAGCACAAAGTCTACAAGCAGAAACAAAGATGGATTTTTGCTTTTTCTCTTAATTAGGTTGGTTTTGCCTTGTCTGCCGGTTTCCATCACTTTTCTTCTCACCTGTTCTTCCATTATGGGGATTAATATTTCCTTCCTTCCTTCCTTCCTTCCTTCCTTCCTTCCTTCCTTCCTTCCTTCCTTCCTTCCTTCCTCTTCTCTTTCCCATTTCCTTCCTTCCTTCCTTCCTTCCTTCCTTCCCCTCACCTCCATTCCTCTCTTCCTCCCCTTGCCTAACTCCTTCCTTCCTTCCTTCCTTCCTTTTCTCTTTCCCATTTCCTTCCTTCCTTCCTTCCTCTTCTCTTTTCCTTCCTCCCTTCCTTCCTTCCTCCCTTTTCTCTTTCCCATTTCCTTCCTTCCTTCCTTCCTTCCTCTTCTCTTTTCCTTCCTTCCTTCCTTCCTTCCTTCCTTCCTTCCTTCCTTCCTTCCTTCCTTCCTTCCTTCCCTTCCCTTCCCTTCCCTTCCCTTCTCTTCTCTTCTCCAGCAATATTTCACACAGAGTAAGTTTTTAATCAACTCATAAAAATCTTATCAATTCATATTCCACTTTGTTGCAAAGACTGTGGCTAGTTTCAGAGGGAGATAGAAGGGGTGAAAACTAATATTACAGTAACCTCATGACATTTTCTCCCAGCTTTGCTGGAATTAAAAAATTCAAGAAGATTTAAAAAAAACACAGATGGGTGTAGGAGGGCTTTCCCAGAAATGTCAATTTTAACAGCATCACTCATTAGCCAAAAGCACATAATGGAGCACAGGTCTTCACTGACTTTTTTGGTAGTGCATTATGTAAAATTACTCATAGGTTGCATTAGATACAGATACAGATTAACAGAGTTGGAAGGGATCTTGTAGGTCATCTAGTCCAGCCCCCTGCCCAAGCAGGAGACCCTACACCATTTCAGACAAATGGCTATCCAACATTTTCTTAAAAATTTCCAGTGTTGGAGCATTTACAACTTCTTCAGGCAAGTTGTTCAACTTATTGATTGTTCTGACTGTCAGGAAATTTCTCCTTAGTTCCAGGTTGCTTCTCTCCTTGATTAGTTTCCACCCATTGCTTCTTGTTCTGCCCTCAGGTGCTTTGGAGAACAGCCCGACTCCCTCTAAGTTTAAGAGAATCATCAGTGCTTGGAATACTTTACCTGACTCTGTGGTCTCTTCCCATAATCCCAAAAGCTTTAACCAAAAACTTTCTACTATTGATCTCATCCCATTCCTAAGAGCACCATAAGGGGCATGCATAAGCGCACAAAACATGCCTACCGTTCCTGTCCTGTTGTTTTTCTTTTTCTTCTTCATAATCGGGTTTTCTCCCACATAAAATTGGAAGTGTCTTGGCGACGTTTCGACGAAGTCTCATTTGTCATCTTCAGGCTTCAGCTTCGTGCTTCTGGGTGCCTACCGTTCCTGTCCTATTGTTTTTCTTTTCTTCTTCCTATATATATATATATATACTTATACCTCCTAATATTTACCCATATATATGTTTATATACTATATAATCTTTTTTGTATGATACTTATATATATTGTTGTGACAAAATAAACAAACAAACAAACAAACAAACAAACAGGCTTTGCTTCTTCTGTACCTATATGAATAGATCAGTAAAATTATACTCTTGGTAAAATGACAAATATCCCAGGCGACATCCCCAGTGAACATCACACATGTCGATGTGTGATCTCAAAATTATCACACATGTTGAAGAGTTCTGGAGAAGTTGGAAGCCTGCAGTCTTTTATCCCATTTGGTGGGATTTAAAGAAAGAATTGCCAAACTATGCATAGTTAAAAGCAAGCCACCATTCCCAGTGATGATGTGAAACCTGGAAACCGAGAAAAGTCAAGACAAAGAAGACAGATGCCTTTGAATTATGGATTTAGAGACCGTTACTCAGTCTGACGTGGCTAGGGAGAAGAATCAATCAATGAATACTGATAAAATTAATATTGGCTGCTGCTTCAGGCAATTATTTCCAAGCCGAAATGCCTGGATTTTGGGCAGTTGTGACGCAAGCTGATAACATACCAGAGAAAAAACAATCGTTCTTGGCAAGTTTAAGGAAGTAAGAGGGTGAGACAGCCGGTATGATCAATGGACACATTCAGGGATATCATTGTCTAATCTAGTGAAAAGAAGGACTAGGGGGTGACATGGTAGCAGTCTTCCAATATTTAACAATAATAACAAATAATAAAAACAAAGTTGGAAGGGACCTTGGAGGCCTTCTAGTCCAACCCCCTGCCCAGGCAGGAAACCCTACACCATCTCAGACAAATGGTTATCCAACATTTTCTTAAAAATTTCCAGTGTTGGAGCATTCACAACTTCTGCAGGCAAGTCGTTCCACTTATTAATTGTTCTAACTGTCAGGAAATTTCTCCTTACTTCTAAGTTGCTTCTCTCCTTGGTTAGTTTCCACCCATTGCTTCTTGTTCTACCCTCAGGTGCTTTGGAGAATAGCTTGACTCCCTCTTCTTTGTGGCAGCCCCTGAGATATTGGAAGACTGCTCTCATGTCTCCCCTACTCCTTCTTTCCATTAAACTAGACATACCCAGTTCCTGCAACTGTTCTTCATATGTTTTAGTCTCCAGTCCCCTAATCATCTTTGTTGCTCTTCTCTGCACTCTTTCTAGAGTCTCAACATCTTTTTTACATCACATTTTACATTACATTTTACATTTGAGGGACTGCCACAGAGAAGAGAGGGTCAACTTGTTCTCCAAAGCACTTGAAGGCAGGACAAGAAGCAATGGATGGAAACCAAATCAAGGAGAGAAGCAACTAGAACTAAGGAATAATTTCCTGACAGAACAATTAATCAGTGGAGCAACTTGCCTCCAGGAGTTGTGGATGTTCCAACATTGGAAGTTTTTAGAAAGATGTTGGCTAACCATTTGTCTGAAGTGGTGTAGGGTTTCCTGTCTGGGCAGGGGATTGGACTAGAAGGCCTCCAAGGTCCCTTCCAACTCTGTTATTCTGTCAAGAACAACGAAGATGATTAGGGGACTGAAGGCTAAAGAATATGAAGAACAGTTTTAGGAACTGGGTATGTCTAGCTTAATGAAAAGAAGGAGTAGGAATGTCATGATAGCAGTATTCCAGTATTTGAGTGGCTACCACAAAGAAGAGGGGGTCAACTTAGGTCGACAAGACCTAAGTTTAACTCACAGAATCATCTATTGTAATGTCCTTCCTGTTAAAGACTACTTCAGCTTTAATTGCAATAATACTAGAGCAACTAATAGATTTAAACTTAATGTCAACCGCTTTAATCTAGATTGCAGAAAATATGACTTCTGTAACAGAATCATCAGTGCTTGGAATACTTTACCTGACTCTGTTGTCTCTTCCCACAATCCTAAAAGTTTTATCCAAAAACTTTCTATTATTGACCTTACTCCATTCCTAAAAGGACCATAAGGAGCGTGCATAAGCGCACAAACGTGCCTACCGTTCCTGTCCTATTGTTTTTCTTTTCTTCTTTCTATATATATGCTTATACCTCCTTATATTTACTCATATATGTTTATATACTATATAATCTTTTGTATGATTCCTACATATATTGTTGTGACAAAATAAATAAATAAATAAAATAGCCTTATTTACCAAAGCCCCTGAAGGCAGGACAAGAAACAATAGATGGAAATTAAACAAGGAGAAAAGCAACCTAGAACTAAGGAGAAATTTCCTGACAGTTAGAACAATTAATCAATGGAGCAACTTGCCTCCAGAAGTTGTGGGTGATCCATCACTAGAGGTTTTAAAGAAGAGGTTGGAGAATCGCTTGTTTGGAATGTTATAGGATCTTCTGCTTGAGCAAGGAGCTGGACTAGAGGACCTCCAAGGTCCCTTCCAACTCTGGTGATGATGATGACTGTGGGACAAAGATATGGAATTTCTACAAGAAATCCAAGCCAGAGGGGAATCGATGCCACTCCGGTATGAGACCTACCTACACTTCGAGAGCTGTGGGTGGGTTTCCACTCGCTGAAAATGCCGCCCAACATTCGTGATTTCTCTTCGCTGAAAATAGAAGCATTTTGGCAGAATGAGTTGTCACGTCTCCTCATTCTTTCCAAACGAGTGGGCTTGGCAATCCAACCACATGGCCATGGACCAGTTCCAACTATCTTTATGTAGTTGCTCCTTGACAAGTTTCGATTGCAAGTTCGTGCGATTTGCTGTTGGAAAGGAGAAGTGTGTGGTTCGGTCTTAAAGCTGGCATTTCACTCTATCTATCCTGTGGCTCGGGAAGGGACTGCAGTCTTTCTGACAGCCCATTTCTAGGACAGTAGATACTTCTACTGTATTAGAGTAGCTTCAACCTGAAACTGTATACCGTGGACTTAACATAACATAATAACAGAGCTGGAAGGGACCTTGGAGGTCTTCTAGTCCAACCCCCTGCCAAGGCAGGAAACCCTACACCATTTCAGACAAATGGCTATCCAACATTTTCTTAAAAATTTCCAGTGTTGGAGCATTCACAACTTCTGCAGGCAAGTCGTTCCACTTATTAATTGTTCTAACTGTCAGGAAATTTCTCCTTAGTTCTAGGTTGCTTCTCTCCTTGATTAGTTTCCACCCATTGCTTCTTGTTCTAACCTCACGTGCTTTGGAGAATAGTTTGACTCCCTCTTCTTTGTGGCAACCCCTGAGATATTGGAAGACTGCTATCCTGTCTCCCCTAGTCCTTCTTTTCATTAAACTAGACATACCGAGTTCCTGCAACTGTTCTTCATATGTTTTAGCCTCCAGTCCCCTAATCCTCTTTGTTGCTCTTCTCTGCACTCTTTCTAGAGTCTCAACATCTTTTTTTATATCGTGGCGACCAAAACTGAAGGTAATATTCCAAGTGTGGCCTTACCAAGGCATTATAAACACTGGTATTAACACTTCACGTGATCTTGATTCTATCCTTCTGTTTATGCAGCCCAGAACTGTGTTGGCTTTTTTGGCAGCTGCTGCACACTGCTGGCTCACTTCACCACATCCCTAAGAGATCTGCAAGGGGGTGCCTACCCTCCCTGTCCTACTGTCCCTACTTATTTATACTCATTTCATGTGCTCATGTATATGTTTATCCTTATGCTTGTTATCTCTTACGTGTTTGACAAACTAACTAACTAACTAACTAACTAAACAAACAAGCAAGCAAGCAAGCAAGCAAACAGTAAATCTTGGGGTCTTTGCGTGTGTTAGAAAGGGACCCAAAAATTGTCTGCAAAGTTCTTTGAAGAAACTTTCTCGGTTTTTCCTTAAAGATGTTTCACTTCTCATCCAAGAAGCTTCATCAGTTCTGACTGGATGGTGGTGGTGGTGATAGGGATTGGAAGGTTTATTCTGACAATCAAAACAGTTTCTTGGATGAGAAGCAAAACATCTTCAAGGAAAAACAAAGGAATTCCAGTTGCCTTTTGGAAAAACACCTTCGGGACAACCTTGACTGAGAATCTCCATGGACATTCTTTGAAGAAACATCTCCTGGGGCTTCCGAGAGTTGTAGTTGTTTTTTATAAATGGGATAATGTCAGTGGTGGGTTTCAATTTTTTTTACTACTGGTTCTGTGGGTGTGGCTTGGTGGGTGTGGCTTGGTGGGTGTGGCAAGGCTTGGTGGGCGTGGCTTGGTGGGCGTGGCAGGGGAAGGATACTGTAAAATCTCCATTCCCTCCCCAATCCAGGGAAAGGTTACTGCAAAATCCCCATTTCCTCCCCATCAGCTGGGACTCGGGAGGCAGAGAATAGGCGGGGGCTGGGCCAGTCAGAATTTTTACTATCGGTTCCTACTTTTCCTTAATGTAAACTGACTTAGTTGGATCATTTACTAGTATAGAAACATACGAGATAAGTCAACTTACTTCATGTTAAGTAAGCACTAAACTATTTAACTAAGTCTATTTAACACACACACACGTATATATGTTAGCCCAGATTTGTTTAATATGTACAGTTAAAGATACATCATATTATGAGGTTTCTCTGTTTTTTCTCCTTGTTAGTCTCTCTGTTAAGCTAGCTACCTAGATAGCTAAATAGATAGATAGATAATGGATGGATGGATGGATGGATGGATAGATAGATAGATAGATAGATAGATAGATAGATAGATAGATAGATAGATAGATAGATAATGGATGGATGGATAGATAGATAGATGATAGATAATGGATAGATAGATAGATAGATAGATAGATAGATAGATAGATAGATAGATAGATAGATAGATAGATAGATAGATAGATAGATAGATAGATAGATAGATATGTGGGTGTAGATTAGAGAGAGAGAGTAGAGATAGACAGACAGACAGACAGACACAAACACACACACATATATGTAGGTCTTTGGTTATTTGGGTTTTCTCCCGCGTAAAATTGGAAGTGTCTTGGCGACGTTTGGACGAAGTCTCATTCGTCATCTTCAGGCTTCAGCTTCATGCTTCTGGGAGCAATGTGTGATCGCAGCTGTTTCTTCCTTTTAACTGCTAGTGGGGTTTGAACTGATTGGGTGGGAGCTTGGCTGTGCTCTGATTGGATGGGGGGGGTTGTGCTCTGATTGGATGGGGGTGTGTCCTGTTTGGGTGGGGGCTTGGTTGTGCTCAGATTAGTCTGAGTTGCAGGGGATTAGAGCTGGTGAGCTGCATTGCTGTTGTTTGGCTTCGTGGTCGTGGTCGTGCTACATCTTCATAGTGGGTGTCAGTCTGCTGCATGTATGGATTGGAGGGGTTTGAACATTATATATATATATTTGTTTGTTTTCTGAGGTTTTTGCAGGTGTTTGTATGTAGGTCTTTGGTTATTCGGGTTTTCTCCCACATAAAATTGGAAGTGTCTTGGTGACGTTTCGACGAAGTCTCATTCGTCATCTTCAGGCTTCAGCTTCGTGCTTCTAGGAGCAATGTGTGATCACAGCTGTTTCTTCCTGGAGGTTTATTTGCATCCTCAGGGTGCTTCAGCGACCCTCTAAAAGAATGCAAATGACCAGCGGTCTGCAAAGAATATAAATCCTTTTCATTCCTCACCTGTCGTGTCCCACTCCTCCTCTGACGGCCGGGTCGGGGAAGTTCGTATCAAGCGTGCCTCTGCAGCTTTGCCAAAGTTCTGTCAGAGTTCTCAGGGCAGGCAGGAGACCAGGATGTGACTTCAGCAATCCAATTTAGACTTTGCCTGACTCAAAGAATGCCAGAAAGCAGATCCTTTATATAGGCCATGGGGTGTGGCTCCATGACTCAGCACTTATCCAGGCCTGCCCCTCCCTTCCTTTTGCTGACGTCGCCTCTCCACTCTCCGGAAGCGTGGGTCCCTCCAGCCTCCAGCTGTCGGCAATTCCAGCTCGTGACTGGAGCTGGAGGCTCACATGCTGTGGGGGAGGGGTCCAGCTGCTCCGTTTGTCCGGGCATGGTGCCAGGACTGGGGGCTGGAGGCATGTCAGGCCATTCGTCTTGCTCGGACTGTCTGGGCATGGTGCCAGGACTGGGGGTTGGAGGCATGCCAGGACATTCTTCTGCACTATCAGCGTCCGGCAGGAGACGAGACGGGCCCGGCTGCGGAGAGGGGGGCGAGCGAGGCACAACATCACCATCCAGTCAAAGCTGAAGAAGCTTCTTGGATGAGAAGCGAAACGCCATTGAAGAAAAAAAACAAGAAAGCCTCCTGAAAAGGCAGCTATGGGACAGAAGACTATAAAAGAATATAATATGCCTATTTGAAATCTCTTGAAACATTAGCATCCCTTAAATGTAAATAAAACAAAGGTGAGTTGGTAAAACAAAAGGATCTGCTTCCAATGCGAGGCTAAAGAATTGCAGTTCTCAAATTATTTGTTAAATATTTTTGCACCGTTAAAGAGGTACTTTACTAAGACAAGTGCTTTTTAATGGGAATTGGAAATGGAAATTTAACTCAGGGGAATATAGGATTCATTAATTGAACCGAGTAAGCGGTGCTTTAGTTCCCACCTTAATAGAAGTGGGAGAGAATAATAGCGAGTTTTTATATATCTAGAACACTTTTTCTCAACCTTGGCAACTTTTAAGATGTATGGACTTCAGTTCCCAGAATTCCCCAGCCAGCTGGCTGGGGAATTCTGGGAATTGAAATCCATACATCTTAAAAGTTGCCAAGGTTGAGAGAAAAACTGATTCATAGCATGATGTCATGTGCAATCACCACAAATTGCACTTGATGCATGAATCTCAAATGGTCCAAATCAATGGTGGGTCTGAGACGGTCCGGACCGGTTCGGGCAAACTGGTAGCGGCGATCGCAATTGGGCCCGCACACCTGCCCCAGCGCTGTGCTGACCTGTTTAGCCATATTTTCGAGGCCGGGCACCTCGAAGGAAGGTCGAGGAAGGTCGGGCACATATGCAGAAGAAGCATGTGTGGCGCTAATGTGGGGAACATTTTTCATACATTGCTAATATTATTTTAACTTCTCCCCTTCTTTTATCCGGTAGTATTATATGCCTGAGTAAAAAGTATTTTTTTTTTATTGAAAAAGTTTTAGAACAACAATTAAGTTTTTTCCCCCTCCCCCCCCTCCCCCCCTCCCTCCAAAACCCCCCTCCCCCCCCCCCGACTTCCCGGAGCAAACACAAGATATAGTTCATTAAACAAACAGTCATACATTAAATTTTTAAAATCTAACCCAATTATAATCCTTCTCTCCCACATAACCTGACTTCTTCCATTAAAATCAAAAACAACATCCTTCATTCAAAGGCAATCCGAAATTTCTTAATCTGATATCTATTTTGAATATAATCAGTCCAGTTCTTCCATTCATTTAAATATTTTTCTTGAGTACTGTCTTTCAAGAAGGCTGAAATTTTAGCCATCTCAGCCAAATTGGAAACTTTCAATATCCATTCTTCTATTGTGGGTAATTCTTTTTTCTTCCAATATTGTCCAATCAACAGTCTTGCTGCTGTTATTAAGTTCAAAATCAACTTAGTCTCAATCACTGTACAGTCCATTGTTACCAAAAGAAAAAATTGCGGTAGGAACTTTATCTTCTTCCTGAGTAAAAAGTATTAAGTTGTGGTTGTTCTTCAAATCCAGGTAGGAAGACAAAAGAGTCCAATTTATGTCAGGCTTCTACATCCATTAACAGCTGGAGGCAAGAGATGCGGGAGGCATTTCACAAACTCCTCTCACCAGGGTTATTGTTTTTTTTATCCAAAGGATCCATATAATCCTGGTTACTGAATGGATTCACACAATATATTTATATAATATATCAAGTAACCGATGAAGCTGCTTGTTTGCTTGTTAGGATAGATAATATAGATTCGATGATGATAGACGAGGGGTGAAATCCAGCAGGTTCTGACAGATTCTGGAGAACCGGTAGCGGAAATTTTGAGTAGTTAAGAGAACCGGCAAATACCACCTCTGGCTGGCCCCAGAGTAGGGTGGGAATGGGGATTTTGCAGTATCCTTCCCCTGGAGTGGGGAGGGAGTGGAGATTCTGCAGTATCCTTCCCCTGGTGTGGGGTGGGAATGGGGATTTTGCAGTATCCTTCCCCTGCCACGCCCACCAAGCCACGCCATGCCCACCAAGCCACATCCACAGAACTAGTAGTAAAAAAATTGGATTTCACCTCTGTGATAGATAAATAGATAGATAGAGAGAGAGACAGACAGACAGACAGACAGACAGACACATAATACAGAATAAAGATTAACAGAATCCTTACTTGTAGGTTGGATCTACATAGATGAGAGAGACAAAGAGACAGACACAGAGAGAGAGAGAGACAGAGGGACAGAGAGAGAGAGAGAGATGGAGAGAGAGAGAGAGAGACAGACAGACAGACAGAGAGACAGAGATGATAGATAGATAGATAGATAGATAGATAGATAGATAGATAGATAGATAGATAGATAGATAGATAGATAGATAGATAGATAGATAGATAGATAGATGATAAAGAGAGAGAAAGATTATCAAGGTTGTTACTAACAAGGCTAGCATCCTAGATCTTCCTATTGCGTGGATATTTCCATAGCTTCATATCCTCTTACCCATCTGACATGCATCCCAGCAGACTCATTAATGTATGCTGATGCATACATTTCACTTCTGCGCATCAGCCAAAAAAGACCGTGTGGAATTCTGCTGAATTCATCATCAGCCATTCCAAACTCCGTAATTATAGCCTTGCCATTCTGTCCCCCGGATGAATCAGACTGAGGGCCCCGCCTGGTAGAGTGAATCAGATCCCCAAATTCTGCCCTCGGAAAACCTGAACCGTTCAGGGCACATAAATTAAGCACATTGACAAATGTGGACATATGGGATTCTTACATAACTCAATTCCTTGCGGGTATATCAGAAACTCGTCACTTTATACAACCGTGCTATTTTCAGTTCCTTCCATAACTGTCAATTCATGCATCCTTTCTGGGATCCTGTAGTGGGTAACTCCAAAAAAAGCCAAAAAACAAAAACAAAAAAACAAACCCTTAGAATGAGCGTAACAGATTAAAAATGTTTTCCGAAGCGCATAGATGGAAGGAACGACGTACACGTTAAAAGTTCAGCTCATTATAGAAAAGGTGCGCATAACGTAGAGGCAAACTGCAAATAGAATGGATAGAGAATGCAGCTCCATTTTTAACCCCGTCCGCATTTCTAATAGAGGCCCATCCTGATCATTCGCAGAAAGATGGTCCCTATTTTTCTACTTGCATTTTTTTTACGTGCTTTCGAACTGCTAGGTTGGCAGAAGCTGGGACAAGTCACGGGAGCTCACCCCGTTACGCAGCAGCCCTAGGGATTCGAACCGCTGAACTGCCGACCTTTTGATCGACAAACTCAGCATCTTAACCACTGAGCCACCCCGTCCCTTTATATATTCTGTAGAATTATTCTGTATATTCTATAGAATTATTCTACATATTATTCAGAAAGTTCCTTCTTTTCTTTCATTATAGAAATGTGGAATCAAGAGGTTAAACGTTAAGCTCCTTCCTCTGCACAGGTAGGGGCCATTAGAATAGAATAGAATAGAATAGAATAGAATAGAATAGAATAGAATAGAATAGAATTTTTTATTGGCCAAGTGTGATTGGACACACAAGGAATTTGTCTTGGTGCATATGCTCTCAGTGTACATAAAAGAAAATATACCTTCAAGGTACAACATTTACAACACAAATGATGGTCAATATATCAATATAGAATAGAATAGAATAGAATAGAATAGAATAGAATAGAATAGAATAGAATAGAATAGAATAGAATAGAATTTTATTGGCCAAGTGTGATTGGACACACAAGGAATTTGTCTTGGTGCATATGCTCTCAGTGTACATAAAAGAAAAGATACGTTCATCAAGGTACAACATTTACAACACAATTGATGGTCAGTATATCAATATAAATCATAAGGATTGCCAGCAACAAGTTACAGTCATACAGTCATAAGTGGAAAGAGATTGGTGATGGGAACTATGAGAAGATTAATAGTAGTGCAGATTCAGTAAATAATTTGACAGTATTGATGGAATTATTTGTTTAGCAGAGTGATGGCCTTCGGGAAAAAAATGTTCTTGTGTCTAGTTGTTCGGGTGTGCAGTGCTCTATAGTGTCGTTTTGAGGGTAGGAGTTGAAACAGTTTATATCCAGGATGCGAGGGGTCTGTAAATATTTTCACGGCCCTCTTCTTGATTTGTGCAGTATACAGGTCCTCAATGGAAGGCAGGTTGGTAGCAATTATTTTTTCTGCAGTTCTAATTATCCTCTGAAGTCTGTGTTTTTCTTGTTGGGTTGCAGAACCAAACCAGACAGTTATAGAAGTGCAAATGACAGACTCAATAATTCCTCTGTAGAACTGAATCAGCAGCTCCTTGGGCAGTTTGAGCTTACTGAGTTGGCACAGAAAGAACATTCTTTGTTGTCCTTTTTTAATGATGTTTTTGATGTTAGCTGTCCATTTGAGATCTTGCGATATGATAGAACCCAGAAATTTGAAGGTTTCTACTGTTGATACTGTGTTGTCTAGTATTGTGAGAGGTGGAAGTATGGAAGGGTTTCTCCTAAAGTCTACCACCATTTCTACGGTTTTGAGTGTGTTCAGTTCCAGATTGTTTTGGTTGCACCACAAGGCTAGTCGTTCGACCTCTCGTCTATATGCGGATTCATCATTGTCTCGAATGAGACCAATCACTGTTGTGTCATCTGCGAACTTCAGTAGCTTAACAGATGGATCGTTGGAGATGCATTCATTGGTATACAGAGAGAAGAGAAGTGGGGAGAGCACACAGCCTTGGGGGCCCCCTGTGCTAATTGTACAGGTATTTGATGTGATCTTGCTTAGCTTCACCTGCTGCTTGCTGTTTGTTAGGAAGCTTGTGATCTACTTACAAGTCTGTTCCGGTACCTGTAGCTGGTTTAGCTTAGTTAGAAGAATGTCTGGAATGATGGTATTGAATGCTGAACTAAAGTCTACAAAGAGGACCCTTACATAGGTCTTTGGAGACTCAAGATGTTGTAGGATGTAGTGCAGAGCCATATTAACAGCATCATCTGTTGATCTATTTGCTCGGTATGCAAATTGCAAGGGGTCTAAAAGCGGATCCGTGATGGTTTTCAAGTAGGAAAGCACTAGCCTTTCAAAGGTTTTCATGACTACAGATGTTAAAGCATCTGCAAAGATGGCGCCGAGAAAAGCTGCCTCGATGAAATGCTCTTTATTCTATATAAATCATAAGGATTACCAGCAACAAAGTTACAGTCATACAGTCATAAGTGGAAAGAGATGGGTGATGGGAAGGATGAGAAGATTAATAGTAGTGCAGATTCAGTAAATAGTTTGACAGTGTTGAGGGAATTCTTTGTTTAGCAGAGTGATGGCCTTCGGGAAAAAACTGTTCTTGTGTCTAGTTGTTCTGGTGTGCGGTGCTCTGTAGCGTCGTTTTGAGGGTAGGAGTTGAAACAGTTTATGTCCAGGATGTGAGGGATCTGTAAATATTTTCATTAGAGAAAAGACCTGCCCTTCAAAACATCAAAGCAATAATAATAATAAAAAAATCACATAATTTTTATTGGAAAAAAAGCAGGCCTTCCAGCGTCCGCTGAGCATCAGGAACAAGGTTGTAGAGAAAAAGAGGCATTACTCAAAAACTTTTTCTGCCCTTTCTCCTTCCACCAATTTATCCTGGACTCCTTTTTGAGTCGGCTTCTCTGTCATTTCGGAAAATGTAACTTGGGCTGTCATTTTCTTACGGATTGCAAAAGAACGAACGTACAAAACAAAGGAGCCGTTTGAAATACTCAAAGAGACACATAAGTACTTTTCACCAGAAAGTGGGTGTCCAATATAATTTGAACGAATGAATAAATGAATAAATAAATGCATGGATGCGAGTGAATGAATGACACCTTCCCCTCCTGGTTTTTAAAGGACAGTCGGTCCAAATGAGGGATGCAGTGGCTCAGTGGCTAAGACACTGAGCTTGTCGATCGAAAGGTCGGCAGTTCAGCGGTTCGAATCCTGAGTGCCGCGGAATGGGGTGAGCTCCCGTGACTTATCCCAGCTTCTGCCAACCTAGCAGTTCAAAAGCACGTATAAAACGCAAGTAGAAAAATAGGGACCACCATTGGTGGGAAGGGGAACAGTGTTCCGTGCGCCTTTGGCATTGAGTCATGCCGGCCACATGACCATGAAGACGTCTTTGGACAGCGCTGGCTCTTTGGCTTAGAAATAGAGATGAGCATCGCCCCCTAGAGTCAGGAACGACTAGCACATATATGCGAGAGAACCTTTACCTTTACCTAGTAATTCTACAATTTGTTCTATTGGTCTCTAGCTGTCCCTATTCCTAAGCCTTGGCTAATGAATGCCCCATTATCTAATACACATTTTATTTGCTGCAGGCCATCTCTATTCCTAAGTTTTAGCTGAGGTCTGCAAGTTGCCTAACTCTTTGTTACTTTTATCAGCTTTCTAACTACCCAGAATTGTTACAAGCTTTACATGTGTATATTTACCTTTAGGTCCATATGTCGGCAGAATCCATATGAGAGGGTCAGTTGGGGTTCAAGGTCCAACTGGACTGTTTTCTGAGCTTGGTGGTTCTCCTGCAGATGTTTTATGACCCACCTAAGGCACATTGTCAGTGCTAGAAGGGAGTAGAGTTTGGGAGGAGGAGGAGGAGGAGGAAGAAGAGGAGGACTGTGAGGTCCTTGGTACTCTCCAAGCTTGGTTGTTTTCTTAGACATTTCATTACCAGACAAGGTCACATCATCAGTGCTAGAAGGAAGTGAGGTTTGCAGAGATGAGGAGGAGGAGGAGAAGGAGGAGGGGGATCTGAATAAAGCTGGAAGGGACCTTGAAGATCTTCTAGCTCAAACCTCTCATGAAGCAAGAGACCCTATACCAGTGATGCCTAACCTTTTCCGGACCAAGGCATGCCAAGGCATGCATGTGGCCAAGGCATGCATGTACGAACGAGAATGCGCACACATGCACCCAAATCCCCAAAATGCAATGTGTGCACAGCCTCTGCACATATGCCCCCCCCCCCGTTCTGTCCCCCTCGCCTCAGTCCGAGCGATGACTTAATTAGCCAGCAACTATCAGCTTCTGGCAGCAAACTAGCGAGTGTCTGCCAAGTGTCTCTGTTATCTCTCTTGCTGCCGATGAGTCAACCAGGAACAAACAGTACTTCAGCTCTAGTTAAGCAGTTGCCACGAAGGGGTATAGCAGCCCTTGCTGCTTTTATATCCTGTGGGGTGTGGCTTCATGACTCAGCACTTCCTAGGCCTGCCCCACCCCTGCTTCTGTTGTTCCCGCCTCTCCTGCCTACGAAACCTAGAGTCCAGCCAGGCCTGATTGCCATCAGCCGGGTCTGGAGGCGTGGCCTGGGGGGGAAAGAGTCAGGGGACCTCATTATCTCTTCCACTTGGCTTGCCTGTGGCTCCTGGAGCTGAGCCAGGGAAGCCGGTGCTCCCGAAGTAAGTCCTGATAGCCCTTCCCCCTCACTTTCCCAGTCACTTTCTGGCAGGGGGCCCGGCTCAGGGGACACAGACACAACACCCCCATGCAGACCCAAAGACCAGCTGGCCAGTGGGAAGCACACAGGGACGTGCAGCAGAGCTGAACTGGGGTGACGGTTTATGTGCCATTAGAGAGGGCGCTGCGTGCCACTTCTGGTACACCTGCCATAGGTTCGCCATCATGGCCCTGTACCATTTCAGATAGGCGTCTAATCTCTTCTTAAAAACATCCAGTGATGAAGCACCTACAACTTCTGGAGACAAGCCATTTTACTGGTTAATTGTCCTCAACTGTCGGGCAGTTTCTCCTTTGTTTCAGGTTGCTTCTCTCCTTGATGAGTTTCCATCGATGGTTTCTTGTCCTGCCTTCTGGTACTTTGGAAAATCAATTGACCCCTTGACCTTTGTTAAGCAGCCCCCTCAAATACTGCAGTATTGCTATCATGTCCCCCCCTAGTCCTTCTTTTCTCCAGACTGGCCAAACCCAAATCCTGCAACTGTTCTTCGTATGTTTCAGTCTCCGGGCCTTTAATCATTTTAGTTGCTCTTTGCCCTTTTTCCAGAGTCTCAACATCTTTTTTGGAATGTGGTGGCTCCATCACTGGAGATTTTCAAGGGACTAGGCAGCCATTTGTTAGGCATCACTGGTATAGGGTCTCCTGCTTCATGAGAGGTTTGAGCTAGAAGATCTTCAAGGTCCCTTCCAGCTTTATTCAGGTCCCCCTCCTCCTTCTCCTCCTCCTCCTCATCTCTGCAAACCTCACTTCCTTCTAGCACTGATGATGTGACCTTGTCTAGGCCAGGGGTCTGCAAACTTGGCTCTTTCAAGACTTGTGGACTTCAGCTCCCAGAGTTGCTCAGCCAGCAAAGCTGCAAAAATTAGCAAAGCCAAGCTGGCTGAGGAACACTGGGAGTTGAAGTCCACTAGTCTTAAAAGAGCCAAGTTTGCAGACCCCTGTGCTAGGGTCTCCTGCTTGAGCAGGGGGTTGGACTAGAAGACCTCCAAGGTCCCTTCCAGCTCTATTCTGATGGATTGAAATCTGAAAACCCGTCCAGCTTTTTGCCAAGTGTTAGAGATTATTGTTTTTGAAAAGACACCATTGTCTAGTTTTGGCCACATTTCATGTCAGCATTCTCATCCCCACCCCACCCCTCCCAAAAAACAGAATATGATGTTGCACTAAAATTAATGAAGAGTTGTGATTCCTTGCACAATCCCCACCCCCACTCATTAATTTGATATTAGCTGTTGCTGACATATTCTGCTGACATTTAATTTTTCCCCAATTTAGCATTGCATGCAAAATTAGGAAATTAAAGACAGAGATTCCAATAAGGAACCTCTCTTCTCTCTCTCTCTCTCTCTCTCTCTCTCTCTCTCTCTCTCTCTCTCTCTCTCTCTCTCTCTCTCTCTCTCTTTCTCTCTCCACCCTCTCTCCCTCTCTTTCTCTTTCTCTCTCCCTCTGCCCCTCGCTTTCTTTCTCCCTCTCTCTCTCCCCTCTCTTTTTCTCTCTCCCTCTTTGTCGTCCGCTTTCTTTCTCATTCTCTTCTCCCTCTCTTTCTGTCTCATTCTCTCTCTCTCCCCCCATTCTCTTTCTCATTCTCTTTCTCTTTCTCATTCTCATTCTCTCTCTCTCTCTCCTTTCTCATTCTTTCTTTCTCATTCTCTCTCTTCTCCCTCTCTTTCTCTCTCTCTTTCTCATTCTCTCTCTCTCTCCTCTCTCTCTCTCTCATTCTCTCTCTCATTCTCTCTCTCTCTCTCTCCCTCTCTCTTCTCTCCCCTTCCTCTCTCTCTCTCTCTCTCTTTCTCCTCTCTCTTCTTCTTCCCCTCTTTCTGTCTCTCTCTTCCCCTCTTTCTTTCTCATTCTCTCTCTTCTCCCTCTCTTTCTCTCTCTCTTTCTCTTTCTCTCTCTCTCGCTCTCCCTCTCTCTCTCTCTCATTCTCTCTCTCATTCTCTCTCTCTCTATCTCTCCCTCTCTCTCTTCCTCTCCCCCTTTCTCTCTCTCTCTCTCTCTCCCTCTCTCTCTTTCTTTCTCCCTCTCTCTCTTCCTCTTCCCCTCTTTCTGTCTCTCTCTCTCTTCCCCCCCCTCTTTCTCTTTCTCATTCTCGCTCTCCTTCTCTCCTTCTCCCTTTCTTTCTCTCTCCCTGTTTCTCTCTGTCTAGGCAGCAAAACGGGACATCACTTGTGACAAAATGGCTTAACGTCTTGTTAGTTGTGCAAATTGGAGCGTGGCCAAAATGACAAAGGCTTTACAAAGACCTTGACTTACGATGCCAATTGAGCCCAAAATTTCTGCCATGAAGTGAGAGGTTTGCAAAGCGAATTTTACACCGTATTATGACCTTTCTGGCCGTAGTTGTGAAGCAAACCACTGGGGTTGATAAACAAATAACCCAGTTGTCAAGTGAATCGGGCTTTCCCCGTTGACTTTGCTTGCCAGAAGGTCGCAAAAGGGGATCACATGATCTGGAGATACAACGACGGTCACAAATATGAACCAGTCGCTAAGCATCTGAATTTTGATCACATGACCCTGGGGATGCGGCAACAATTGTAACTTTGAAAAATGGTCCTAAGTCACGTTTTTTTTCAGTGTAACAGTCACTAAATGACCGGTTGTAAGTTGAGGACCTGTACGCAGGTATTCCTGTACTTACGTCCATTCATTTAGTGGCCATTTGAATTTACCACTGTACTGACAGCCATTTCTCACATTTGTGCCGTAGACAGATCTGTTAGATGCAACCCAAAGGCATCACCCTCAGCACCAGACTCACTGCCGAGAGAAACCCTGGGGAGATTGGATTGGAACAAGACAAAAATCATTGGCCATGCGGCCACCTGCCGTGCTTGTGAAGTCATGGATGCCTGGCCCTCCACAGGCTGTTCTTATCAACAGACACATTGACCACACCCAGCCTACGAACCATTGAGAAGCAACATTGACCACACAGGCAACCGGAAACAGCACCGAGCCTCAACACACCCAGGCGAGTCCTCCATCCAACCAGCGGTTCGCCTCTCAATGACCCTCACCTGGTGTAACCACCTTATCACAAGACCCATCACAAGACTCTCACTGATGACTCACACCTGACCCGTCACCAGATCCCCCCACTTGACACCCCCCCCCCATCGATCCATTACAAGACCCTCGTTTGACACACTCACACCTCACCCTTCACTTGACACACCTATCACAAGACCCATCATAAGGCCCTCACTTGACACACCAACACCTGAGCCATCACAAGACCCATCACAAGACTTTTTCTGATGACTGACACCTCACCCATCACCAAACGCATCGCAAGACCCTCATTGTTGACTCACAACTGACAATCACAAGACCCAACGCAAGACCCTCACTTGAAACACCCACACCTGACCCATCTCAAGAACACTGATACTGACATCACCTAAACTCTGCTAAAGATGTTACCTAGCCCAGTAACAAAATGTTTGGAAACCAACCCACAAGTTCAGAGAACGAACCTTCACCCTCACTGGGGAGACTGACAGCTCTCCTGGACAGAGGCCACACAGCTCTTCTCCATATGCTGCCTTTTAGACAGGCCTGTGAGTTCTAGAACCGAGTCCAGCTACCCAACTGATCTTGTCAATTTTCCCAAAACCCCCATCTGGTACTTGCTATTTAACTTTGGAAATCGTATTCTACTTTCTGTAGCAGAGTTTCAAGTGCCATAATTTGTTCTCCCTGAAGCAAGAAAAGACATCTTCAACTAATAGCCGTTGGCTAACAGGCTGCAAATTGGCTTTCTCGGAGAGCGAGAGAACTGGGTAAAATCAGTGTTGTCCAGATGCTTACAAGCTTATCGTCCTCAGTATGGACACACAGGTATCAGTTGACAGAATGGATGGATTCCTGGAATTGAATACCACGTTACAGTATGTCCATCTGTTGGAATATTTTGCACCATGGAACGATTTCAGCATGTTTTAAAACCAGTCTGGGTGTGTCATTTTCATCAAATGCTGTCCAACGGTGAGTACATCACTCCATTGATCATTTCCTTCTCAGGCAGCCAGTAATTAAAACTATGGAATGTTAGCGGAATACTATTTAACTTGGGAAAGTTGGTATCAATGGATAGAAATTAAAAATAAGGAATGTATAGAATAAAATAAGATACAAAATGTGTTTAAATATGTTGATTAAGTAGGAATATGTGGGGATAGTTAAGATAAAAATTATGTACTGTCAGAATGATGTTGAATTGTATAATTGTTACGGATGTATTTTTGTTATAGGTGTATTTTTACTTGTATTTTAGGATTTTAAATGTTAATAAAGGTTTAAAAAAAATGTTAGAAGTCAAAATGTTATGCAAAATTTCCCTCAAAACAGTTCCTTAACCCTGGTCATTTTTACAGATGCGGGGACTTCAAAATGTCGGAATTTCCCAGCCAGCCATACCGGTTGAAAAATTCTGCAAGTCTACATCTCTTCAAGGAGTCAAGTTTAGGAGGTCCTATAATCCAATCCCTACTTAAGCAGGAGATCCTACTCTATTCTGGACAAAAGGCTGTCCAGTCTCTTCTTGAAAACGTCTAGTGATGGAGCATCCATAACTTCTGGAGGTAAGCCTCTTTCTCTGATCAATTGTTCTCAATGTCAGGAAATTTCTCCTTCCTTCTGGGTTGGATGATCTCTCTTTGATGGCTTCCATATGTTACTTCTCCCATCACAGAACATAAAATAATAGCAATGGAAGTGAGTTTGGAAGCCTTCTAGTCCAGGGGTCTCCAACCTTGGTCCTTTTAAGACTTGTGGACTTCAACTCCCAGAGTTCCTCAGCCAGCAAAGCTTTAGAACAGGGGTCTCCAACCTTGGTCCCTTTAAGACTTGTGGACTTCAACTCCCAGAGTCCCTCAGCCAGCAAAGCTTTAGAACGGGGGTCTCCAACCTTGGTCCCTTTAAGACTTGTGGACTTCAACTCCCAGAGTTCCTCAGCCAGCAAAGCTTTAGAACGGGGGTCTCCAACCTTGGCCCCTTTAAGACTTGTGGACTTCAACTCCCAGAGTCCCTCAGCCAGCAAAGCTGGCTGAGGAACTCTGGGAGTTGGAGTCCACAAGTCTTAAAGGGACCAAGGTTGGAGACCCCTGTTCTAGTCCAACCTGCTGCTCAATCATGAGATGCTATACCAGTGATGGCTAGCCTTTTTGTTGTCGCATGCCAAAAGCGGGGGCAGTGTGGGGCGGGTCATGCTGTGCCCAAACCCAAAATTCAATGCCCCCCACCCCCCTGCACATGCGCACGTGACACCCCCCCCCCGCGCTACCTTCACATGTGTGCATGACACCCTCCCCCCCATGCCCCATTTTGGGCCTAGCAGGCCTACCTGAAGCCTCCGAAGACCGGAAACTATGTGTTCTGTCCCCCCTTCGCCTCCGTCCAAGTGATGGCTTAATTAACCGGCACTATCAGCTCTGGCAGCAGAATAGCGAGTGTCTGCCAAGTGTCTCTGTTATCTCCCTCGACGCCGATGAGTCACCCAGGAATAAACTTCAGCTCTTAGTTAATCAGTGGATTTGCCTGCTACGAAGATACACAGCAGCTCTTGCTGCCTTTATATCCTGTGGGGTGTGGCTCCATGACTCAGCACTTCCTAGGCCTGCCCCACCCCTGCTTCTGTTGTTCCCGCCTCTCCTGCTTATGAAACTTAGGGTCCAACCAAGCCTGATTGCCATCAGCCGGGTCTGAAGGCATGGCCTGGGGGGGGGGAAGAGTCAGGGAACAGAGGCCTCATTATCTCTTCCACCTGGCCTGCCTCTGGCTCCTGGAACTGAACTCCCGAGGTAAGTCCTGACGGCCCTTCCCCCTCACTTTCCAAGTCACTTTCTGGCAGGAGGCCCGGCTCGGGGAGCGCAGACACAACACTATGCCATCCTATTTAGGCATGTTTTTCAGGCCGGGCACACACACGGAAGGCACGTGTGTGAGCAAAGTGTATGTACGGAAGGCCAGGTGCATGTGCGGAAGGCAGGCGTATGCATGAACTGGCCACACACATGCATGAAGCGAGCATGCACACGTATGGTGAACTGGTAGTAACATAATGTGAAGCCCACCACTCTATTACAATATTGATGGAAGGTACCTTGGAGGTTTTCTAGTCTAATGCTCTGCTCAAGCAGGCGATACTATTTGAAACAAGTAGCTGGTCCACTGTCCAGTTTCTTCTTAACGTTCCAAACAAGTGATTCTCCAATCTCTTCTTAAAAACCTCCAGTGATGAAGCATCCACAACTTCTGGAGGCAAGTTTTTCCCACTGATTAATTGTTCTCGCTGTTAGAAATTTCTCCTTATTTCTAGGTTGCTTCTCGCCTTGGTTAGTTTCCATCCATATTTGTCCTGCTTCTTGTCCTGCTTTCTGGTGCTTTGGGAAAAAAGTTGACACCCTCTTCTTCTTTGTGGCAGCCCCTCAAATACTGGAACACCGTCCTCATGTCACTCCTAGTCCTTCTTTTCATTAAACCAGCCATACCCAATTCCTGCAACCCTCCAGTTCCAAAAAGTCCACTTGCCTTTGGAAAAAACACCTTTCAACACTGACGTGGACCTGGCTGAGGCCATCTTGGAAGCTTCAGGGTTGCCACAAAGCAGAAGGAAGGATAGGGAGTGGGGTAAATAGCTAGATGGGGTTTTGTAGCCAAAACAACAAAACTTTCTTGTGGGAACCAAGGTCATTCCAATAGGTGGCTGAGAAGAGGAGGAGAGGAGTAACCAGGCAACCTGCCAGCAGCAGTATTGGACAATGTTACCGATGCATGGGGGGCGGGGAAGGGGGAACTTTCACTTTTTAATTAGGTGAAAGCCATGAGAACTTTCAGAGTTGGCTTTCACCAATTGTGCCAATATGATGTATCCCAATTAATTGTTCTTTGGGGAATCTGCCTGCCTCGGAGTTCTGCTTTCTATGGGTGCATTTCTTGGAATGCTGACAGCATCTTTGGGACATCCATTCTGATGGTCATAACTGAATGAGGGGAGCAGAAGACCAGCTATTTCAAAGGCCTGTTTTTCCCCCACATCAATCTTCCTGGTTATGAAGCTACATCTTATTAAATGTCTTTTTTTCCCACCCACTTGGATTGAGGTAGATGGTTGGGCTCTTTCCATCTTAGTGACCTGTTGTTCTGGTCCATCGGCGGTCTGCAGAGCTGGCAGCAGAGTCAGACAGTGAGGAGGTTGGGGAGGACCATGGGCCAGTCCTGAAGTCTGGGGAAGACTCGGATGAGGGCTCTGCATCAGAGGCAGAGAAAGGGCCATCTGGGAGGTACATGCTGCCTCCGGAGTCAGACATGAGCGAGGCAGAGGAACAGGGGGAGCCTGTTTCCAATGCACAAAAGCGCAGAGCTGCCAGAAGGCAAGAACAGTTAAGATAAAAGGGACGACTCAGGAGTAAGGCTGGGAGATGATTGGCCCCTCCCATAAAGAAATAAAGGAGGAGCAAAGGCACATGAGCCTTTGTGGGAAGCAACTTTGCTCGTTCTGGTCGGTTTAAATTCTGAAGCTCTGTTTGATTCTGAAGTCCGTGTGGCTTTGCCAAGTAGGTCTTTGGCAGCGTGTCAAGGGAGATAAAGGTGGGTGATTATCAGCCTTATCCTGAAGGACTCTTGACAACTATTTGGGACTCACCTGTGAATGAACCGAATTCACAGCTGTTGCAATAAAAGAGATTTTTGGGACTACTCGTGTATTTTACTGACTCAGGAAGCCTAGGTCAGAACACCTGTCCTTGGAATTTATTGCCCAGACAAGTAGAACTGGCAATAAGTTTATTTATTTTTTTGACCTCATTTGAAAAAAAAAAACTGTTAGAAATTAATTGTTTACTTTCTGCCAGGTCCTGTTTTTGTGTTGTTGTTTTCATTTTCCTGTCTTCTTTTGTTAGAATTTTTGAAAGCGCTGAGAATATTGGCTGAAAAGAGCCTGAGAAACATTTTAAAAGAATAATAATAAAAAAAACCAATCCATTCCCCTTTTAAGGATGTCTTTGAATCATTTCCCGGATTATGCATTTCTGCATGCTTGTGGGTTGCTTGACCTGCCCTTAGTACTCGAAGTGTAACTGCATTTCTGTTGAAAGCCCATTTTCAAAAATGGTGCTTTTATCTCTGAATCTGCACGAGAAACAGATGCATTGCTCTCAAATTGATAGGGAGACGGTACAACTGAATAGCTGCGATTTTCCGCCGCCTTTTCACTTAGGCGGTTTTTGATCAGAGAAAATGAGTCCTTCATAAAGCAAGAGCCAAACATCTTGGTAGCTCCAAGTTTTAAAAACCAAACAGATGCCTTTTATTTTTCCAAGAGAGTCACCAAGTTTCTCTGGATGATGGACTTTATCCAGATCCTTCCAAGCAAGAAACAGACCTGGACACTCTACAGAGACAACGTTATACAGAGGAATGATTGAGTCTGTCATTTGCACCTCTATAACTATCTGGTTCGGTTCTGCAACCCAACAAGACAGGCACAGACTTCAGAGGATCATTAGAACTGCAGAAAAAATAATTGCTACCAACCTGCCTTCCATTGAGGACCTGTATACTGCACGAATCAAGAAGAGGGCCGTGAAAATATTTACAGACCCCTCGCATCCTGGATATAAACTCTTTCAACTCCTACCCTCAAAACGACGCTATAGAGCACTGCACACCAGAACAATTAGACACAAGAACAGTTTTTCCCCGAAGGCCATCACTCTGCTAAACAAATAATTCCCTCAATACTGTCAAAGTATTGTTACTTTTAATGTAGGCTTAGTTACTAAGCCTACATTACTATTATTCCTCTCATCCTTCCTAGTACCTATCTTTTCCCACTTATGACTATATCCATGTTGGCTCTATCTTTACAATTTATATTGTTTTATTTGTTTGCTAGTATGATTTGATTGCTTATTGGTAACTTATGACTGTCACTAAGTATTGCATCTTATGATTATTGATGAATGTATTTTATTTTTCTTTATGTGCACTGAGAGCATATGTACCAAGACAAATTCCTTGTGTGTCCAGTCACACTTGGCCAATAAAAAATTCTATTCTATTTTTTTTTTTGTTTACATTTATACCCCGCCCTTCTCCGAAGACTCAGGGCGGCTTACAGTGTATAAGGCAATAGTCTCATTCTATTTGTATATTTTTACAAAGTCAACTTATTGCCCTCCCAACAATCTGGGTCCTCATTTTACCTACCTTATAAAGGATGGAAGGCTGAGTCAACCTTGGGCCGGGCTCGAACCTGCAGTAATTGCAGGCTTTGTGTTCTTAATAACAGGCTTTACCAGCCTGCGCTATTCACCGGCCCTATTCTATTCTATTCTATTCTATTCTATTCTATTCTATTCTATTCTATTCATTCCATTCCATTCCATTCCATTCCATTCCATTCCATTCCATTCCATTCCATTCTTCTCTGTCTTATTCTCTTCTCTTCTCTTCTCTTCTCTTCTCTTCTCTTCTCTTCTCTTCTCTTCTCTTCTCTTCTCTTCTATTCATTCCATTCCATTCCATTCTTCTCTTCTCTGTATTATTCTATTCTATTCTATTCTATTCTATTCCATTCTATTCCATTCTATTCTATTCATTCCATTCCATTCCATTCCATTCCATTCCATTCCATTCCATTCCATTCCATTCCATTCCATTCTTCTCTTCTCTGTATTATTCTATTCTATTCTATTCTATTCTATTCTATTCTATTCTATTCTATTCCATTCCATTCCATTCCATTCCATTCTTCTCTTCTCTGTATTATTCTATTCTATTCTATTCTATTCTATTCTATTCTATTCTATTCTATTCTATTCTATTCTATTCTATTCTATTCTATTCTATTCTATTCTATTCTATTCTAGCCTAGCCTAGCCTAGCCTAGCCTAGCCTAGCCTAGCCTAGCCTATGTCTATTCTTCTACTCTACTCTACTCTACGCTACGCTACGCTACTCTTTCCCAGGTTCTGAATCAGGGAGTCACATGAGCCCACTGGATGATGATTTGTACGTCTTTATGTTTCCATGTTTTCTTTCTATTGTTTGTTAACCTATCCTTTCACATGGATTTATTCCTTTTTTCCAGGGGTGTTGTAACTTATAACAACCACTAAATGAATGGCTGTAAGTCAAGGACGGCAAGGGCTGTAATTAAAATTGAAAAAGGATAAAGAGGACAAAGAAGAGACTCACAGAGGAAGTGAAGAAATAATTCCTGGAGTGGGTAAAATGTGCTGAAACAGAGATTTTTTCCAGAATAAATCTTACTTCCTGATGGTCTTTCTGATTGTTTCAGAAGTTCATTGAAGACCTACAGAGGTTAATTGGCTTCTATTGCTCGCCACCTCCTTGTATTCTCCCCATTCTATCATTAATGAACTTAGGTTTTTTTTGTCATTATTTGCATGTTTGACATCTTCACTGTTTAGAAAGTTAGAAAGTGGAAACTTAGCAAAAAACGTTGGGATAAAGTGTGAACTTTTAATCGCTTTTGCTCAGAGAAGAGAACAGAAAGGGCTAGCAGGAGGAACTGTTAGTGCCACCTCCATTCTAGTGTCATTGTCGCAAAGGACATCATGACGCAATTGAATTGTGCAAAGGACATCATAGAATAGAATAGAATAGAATAGAATAGAATAGAATAGAATAGAATAGAATAGAATTTTTATTGGCCAAGTGTGATTGGACACACAAGGAATTTGTCTTGGTGCATACGCTCTCAGTGTACATAAAAGAAATAGAATAGAATAGAGAATATATTACAGAATAGAAAGAATAGAATAGAATAGAATAGAATAGAATAGAATAGAATAGAATAGAATAGAATAGAATAGAATAGAATAGAATAGAATTTTTATTGGCCAAGTGTGATTGGACACACAAGGAATTTGTCTTGGTGCATATGCTCTCAGTGTACATAAAAGAAAAGATACGTTCATCAAGGTACAACATTTACAACACAATTGATGGTCAATATATCAATATAAATCATAAGGATTGCCAGCAACAAGTTATAGTCATACAGTCATAAGTGGAAAGAGATTGGTGATGGGAACTATGAAACGATTAATAGTAGTGCAGATTCAGTAAATAGTCTGACAGTGTTGAGGGAATTATTTGTTTAGCAGAGTGATGGCCTTCGGGAAAAAACTGTTCTTGTGTCTAGTTGTTCTGGTGTGCAGTGCTCTATAGCATCATTTTGAGGGTAGGAGTTGAAACAGTTTATGTCCAGGATGCGAGGGATCTGCAAATATTTTCCCAGCCCTCTTCTTGATTCGTGCAGTATACAGGTCCCCAATGGAAGGCAGGTTGGTAGCCATTGTTTTTTCTGCAGTTCTAATTATCCTCTGAAGTCTGTGTCTTTCTTGTTGGGTTGCAGAACCGAACCAGACAGTTATAGAGGTGCAGATGACAGACTCAATAATTCCTCTGTAGAACTGAATCAGCAGCTCCTTGGGCAGTTTGAGCTTACTGAGTTGGCGCAACTGTTGTCCTTCAACCAACTGTGCCTCCATTCTGCCCAGATGCCTACCATAACAGAATAACAGAAGGACAGAATAGCAGAATAACAACAGAGTTGGAAGAGAAGTTGGAGGTCTTCTAGTCCAACCCCTTGCATGAGTAGGAGACCCTATCCAATCTCTTCTTTAAAACCTCCAGTGTTGGAGCACCCACAGCTTCTGGAGGCAAGCTGTTCCATTGGTTAATTGTCCTCACTGTTAGGAGGTTTCTCCTTAGTTCCACGTTGCTTCTCTCCTTGTTTCTCGTCTTTCCTTCTGGTGCTTTGGAAAAGGGGAAGCTAATTTCACTTTACATCTCTGTTACTAACTTGGAAACCGATTCGTTTCCATCCATTGCTTCTTGTCTTGCCTTCTGGTGCTCTAGAGAATAGATTGACCCCTGTCTTCTTTGTGGCAGCCCCTCAAATATGGGAATCTTCTGCTGAAGGAGGCCCATGTTGGCTTCATTTATGTGCCATGCATGAAATGAGCATTTCACACGCCTTCTGCTCCACCCCCCATATTTGGTTCAAGTGAGAAGGGATGCCTGGAACCCCTTTTTCAACTTGTGCATTGAGAGGAAGAGATGCCAACAGGATGGGCAGCATTGACAGAAGGGTAGCAGGATCTTTCCGATCCAAGAATTACATCAATTATATTTGTCTAGTGATTAAGGCAGCAGGCTAGAAATTGGGACATGGTGAGTTCTAGTCCCGCCTTAGGCATGAAAGCCGGCTGGGTGACTTTGGACCAATCACCAGGAGACTGTGAGTTCTAGTCCCACCTTAGGCATGAAAGCCGGCTGGGTGACTTTGGACCAATCACCAGGAGATTGTGAGTTCTAGTCCCACTTAGACATGAAAGCTAGGACAACGATTCTCAACCTACCTCATCTCACAGGGTTGTTGTTCTGGGGAAAATAGGAGGAGGAAGGAAGATTACCACCCTGAGTTTGTTCTTTCTTTCTTTCTTTCTTTCTTTCTTTCTTTCTTTCTTTCTTTCTTTCTTTCTATCTATCTATCTATCTATCTATCTATCTATCTATCGAGTTAGTTATAAAGATAATAAAGGTGGGATATAAATAAATAAATTATCCAGAAACATCTTGTAAAATCACATTCATTTTACATTTCAAAATCACATTTCATTTTTCATAGGGGATGCCCTATGCACAGTCACTCATGCCCTTGTTACCTCTCGCTTGAATTACTGCAATGCTCTCTACATGGGGCTCCCCTTGAAGAGCACCCGGAGGCTCCAGTTGGTTCAGAATGCAGCTGCGTGGGTGATAGAGGGAGCCACTTATGGCTCCCATGTAACACCACTCCTGCGCAGGCTGCACTGGCTACCTGTGATCTTTCGGGTGCACTTTAAGGTTTTGGTTACTACCTTTAAAGCGCTCCATGGCTTAGGGCTGGGTTACTTATGGGACCGCGTACTGCTACCGATTGCCTCCCACCGACCTGTGCGCTCTCACAGAGAGGGACTCCTCAGGGTGCCGTCTGCCAAGCAATGTCGGCTGGCGGCCCCCAGGGGAAGGGCCTTCTCTGTGGGGGCTCCCACCCTCTGGAATGAACTTCCCCCAGGACTCCGTCAGCTGCCTGACCTTCGGACCTTTCGCCGCGAGTTGAAGACATATCTATTTATTCGCGCAGGACTCGCATAGACTTTTTAGTAGTTTTTAATATTTGGATTTAAATTTTATTGGGTTTTATGGTTTTAAATGGATTTTAATTTGGCCTTACATTTAATAAGTTTTTTAATTACTGTTTTTATTGTGCACTTTTTACTGTTTTATCTGGCTGTGAACCTCCCTGAGTCCTTAATAAATAAATAAATAAATAAATAAATTTCTGAAAAGTGTATATTAGAAAGAATAACTATGGGGAAAAGTAAGGAGAAGGTTGTGCTTAATGCAGGTTGTACATTCTTTGACAAAGTGACAAAATTAGTGGACCAGAGGAATGCTGTCGATATAATTTACTTGGACTTCAGTAAAGCATTTGATAAAGTAGACCATAACCTACTACTAGATAAAGTAGAAAAATGTGGGTTAGACAGCACCACCACCAGATGGATTCGTAACTGGCTGACTAACCGCACTCAACGTGTAGTCCTCAACGGAACTACATCCTCATGGAGAGAAGTATGCAGTGGAGTACCTCAGGGCTCTGTTTTAGGCCCAGTACTCTTCAACATCTTCATCAATGACTTGGACGAGGGGATAGATGGGGAACTCATCAAATTTGCAGATGACACCAAGCTGGCAGGAATAGCCAACACTCCAGAAGATAGGCTCAAGATATAGAAAGATCTTGACAGACTAGAACATTGGGCACTATCTAACAAAATGAAATTCAACAGTGAAAAAAGTAAGGTCCTACATTTAGGCCAAAAAAACAAAATGCACAGGTACCGGATATGTGGTACCTTGCTCAATAGTAGTACCTGTGAGAGGGATCTTGGAGTCCTAGTGGATAACCATTTAGATATGAGCCAGCAATGTGCAGCAGCTGCCAAAAAAGCCAACACAGTTCTGGGCTGCATAAACAGAGGGATAGAATCAAGATCACGTGAAGTGTTAATACCACTTTATAATGCCTTGGTAAGGCCACACTTGGAATACTGCATTCAGTTTTGGTCGCCGCAATGTAAAAAAGATGCTGAGACTCTAGAAAGAGTGCAGAGAAGAGCAACAAAGATGATTAGGGGACTGGAGGCTAAAAGATATGAAGAACGGTTACAAGAACTCGGTTTGCCTAGTTTAATGAAAAGAAGGACTAGGGGAGACATGATAGCAGTGTTCCAATATCTCAGGGGTTGCCACAAAGAAGAGGGAATCAAACTATTCTCCAAAGCACCTGAGGGTAGAACAAAAAGCAATGGGTGGAAACTAATCAAGGAGAGAAGCAACCTAGAACTAAGGAGAAATTTCCTGACAGTTAGAACAATTAATCAGTGGAACAGCTTGCCACCAGAAGTGGTAGGAGGTTTTTAAGAAGAGACGGGACAGTCACTTATTTGAAATGGGACAGGATCTCCTGTTTGAGCAAAGGGCTGGACTAAAAGACCTCCAAGGTCCCCTTTCTATTCTGAGTAGAGTTTTATTTATTTTTATCTCAAACTTCTTGGCCAACATGAAAAAAGCAGAAATGGTGCTTTCATTCTGGGATCACGGGAAGCCCATCCCAACCATAGGGGGTCTCGCAAAGGGATGGGACCGTTGCATTTGCAAATTTTCCAGAGGGCACCAACTTATAAAGGAGGAAACGTTCCCGCCACCATCTGTGCCGCTCGGAGTCATGCAGTTGTGTGTCTTATGTAACGTTTGCTGAACCGCGACGCAAACTCTGGGAGTTCGCACGGCCAGCCGAAGTCTAAAGCCGGTTCATTGGTCTCTGTGTGGAAGACTAATGAGTGATCGAGAACAGATGGCCCAATTAAGAGGAGCAGCTTAATTGCCGCATAGTCACCTTGAAAGGCATATGTTGCCTCACCATCTGAAATCCGCTGGCAGCTCTCCAAAGGAACACGGCGTGTTCTGGATGGCTTCCCTCCAGCTAAAAAAAGAAAAGAAAAGAAAAGAAAAGAAAAGAAAAGAAAAGAAAAGAAAAGAAAAGAAAAGAAGAACTGCTAAAAGCTCTCCTGTGAGGTTCTGGACTTACTTAGGACCGCACGTCCCTGATTAAGATTCCGTATGGTATGGACCGCATTCTCAGAATAACAGAGTTGGAAGGGACTTTGGAGGTCTTCTAGTCCAGCCCCCTGCCAGGCAGGAGAGCCTATACCTGTGATGGCAATTCTATAGTATGTGTGCCATAGGTGGCATGCAGAGCCCTCTCTGCGGACACTCCAGCCGTTGCCCCAGCCCAGCTCCACCACGCATGCACACGCACCTCCTGCTGGCCAGCTGGTCTTCGGGTTTCTGCCGTACATGCACAGGGGTTGCAGGTGGGGGACACATGTATACATATGTGGGAGTGGGGCACATGCATGCAGGGGGGGCACTCGCATTGCATTTTGAGGGGTTCGTGTGCAGGCACACACACCCTTGTGCCCAGTGGTGGGATTCAAATAATTTAACAACCGGTTCTCTGCCCTAATGATTTCTTCCAACAACCAGTTCACCAAATTGCTCAGAAAGTTAACAACCGGTTCTCCCGAACCGGTGCGAACTGGCTGAATCCCCACCACTGCTTGTGCCCCGTTTGGGGCCTGAAAGGCCTCCTGCACCAACCTGAAAGCCAAAACGGGGTGCCAGAATGCTGTGCGAGGCCCTTCTCTCCGTGCCCTGTTTTGGGCCTGGAAAGCTTCCTGCACCGACCTGGAAGCCAAAATGGGACACGGGGGTGCCATGCGAGGCTTCCCCGCACCCCTGTTTTAGGCCTGCAAAAATTCCTGCACAAATCTGGAAACCAAAACAGGGTGGAGGGAGCTGAATGAGAGGCGGGAGCGGGGGGCATCAGTGGTGGGTTGCTGCCGGTTTGCCCCGGTTTGGGTGAACCGATAATGGCGGCAGCAGGAGGCTCCGCCCACCCATCCGGCCAACATCAAAAATGCTCTGCACATGCGCAGAAACATCTCATGCTCACAAAGCAAGTGCGCGCGCCCGCGCGCTCCCAATAGCAAACCGGTAGTGAGGAAAATTGAAACCCATCACTGGGGGCCCGTGCACGATAGACACACACGCATGCGCGGGGGGTGCTCACGTTGCATTTTGCGGGTTCACGCAACTCAACACGTTAGGTTGACTATCATTGGCCTATACCATTTTAGACAACAAATGGTTGTCCAATCTCTTTTTGGAAACCTCCAAAAAGTGATGGAGGACCCACAACTTATGAAGGTAAGCCATTCCATTGCTTGATTGTTCTAACTGTCAAGAAATTTCTCCTTAGTTCCAGGTTGCTTCTCTCCTTGGTTAGTTTCCACCCATTGCTTCTTGTCCTGCCTTCAGGTGCTTTGGAGAATAGCTTGACTCCGTCTTCTTTGTGGCAACCCCTGAGATATTGGAAGACTGCTATCATGTTCTTCTTTTTGCAAGACTAGACCTACCCAGTTCCTGCAACTGTTCTTCGTATGTTTTAGTCTTCAGCCCCCTAATCATCTTCGTTGCTCTTCTCTGTCCTTTTTCCAGAGCCTCCTAGAAGAATGAAAAAGGGCCTCTGTGGCTCAGACTGGTAAGACAGTCTGTTATTAACAGCAGCTGCTTGCAATTACTGCAGGTTCAAGTCCCACCAGGCCCAAGGTTGACTCAGCCTTCCATCCTTTATAAGGTAGGTAAAATGAGGACCCAGATTGTTGGGGGCAATAAGTTGACTTTGTATATAATATACAAATGGATGAAGACTATTGCTTGACATAGTGTAAGCCGCCCTAAGTCTTTGGAGAAGGGCGGGATATAAATGCAAATAAAAAAAAATTAGATTACAAATTAAGGTGGATCCGGTCTCCTCCTATTCTACCATTGCCAACTGAGAGTCATTTTCATCCCACGGTTTCAGGTCTACAGCTTTATCGGTTGAGCATGTTGCAGTTTGGTTCAATGTTGACCAGGAAAGCCAATATTTTCAAGGTCCACTTTGGTCCTGGATTCTCACTGTTGTTAAACAACTTGGACCCTGTTTATTTTCCATTCCATTAGATGACAATTTGCAGAATGACAATTTGCAATTTCTTAAAAGTTGAGTGGGAAAAAAAACCCTTGACACGCTCAATAAATAGACATATAGGCTGGTTATTTCATCTGAAGATGCAATCCAACACTGTCTGGTATGATGTCACAATAGCGATGGGGGCCACCAATTGAAAAAATGACATCATAAATTTTCTGCTTTATTATTTCCAGAGCTTCCTTAACTTTCTAGATGATTTTTCTTGATCAGGTATTCTTTCTTCTTTCTTCTTTCTTCTCCTTCTCCTTCTCCTCCTCCCCCTCCCCCTCCCCCTCCTCCTCCTTGCCTTCTCCTCCTCTGCCTTCCTTCTCCTTCTCCTTCTCCTTCTCCTTCTCCTTCTCCTTCTCCTTCTCCTTCTCCTTCTCCTTCTCCTTCTCCTTCTCCTCCTCCCCCTCCCCCTCCCCCTCCTCCTCCTTGCCTTCTCCTCCTCTGCCTTCCTTCTCCTTCTCCTTCTCCTTCTCCTTCTCCTTCTCCTTCTCCTTCTCCTTCTCCTTCTCCTTCTCCTTCTCCTTCTCCTCCTCCTCCTCCTCCTCCTTCTCCTTCTCCTTCTCCTTCTCCTTGCCTTCTCCTCCTCTGCCTTCCTTCTCCTTCTCCTTCTCCTTCTCCTCCTCCTTCTGCTCCTTCTCCTTGCCTTCTCCTCCTCTGCCTTCCTCCTCCTCCTCCTTTTCCTTCTCCTTCTTCTTCTCCTTCTCCTTCTCCTTCTCCTTCTCCTTCTCCTCCTCCTCCTTCTCCTTCTCCTTCTCCTCCTCCTTCTCCTTCTCCTCCTCCTCCTTCTCCTTCTCCTTCTCCTCCTCCTCCTCCTCCTCCTGCTCCTTCTCCTTGCCTCCTCCTCTGCCTTCCTTCTCCTTCTCCTTCTCCTTCTCCTTCTCCTTCTCCTTCTCCTTCTCCTCCTCCTCCTCCTCCTCCTCCTCCTCTCCTTCTCCTCTCCTTCTCCTTCCTCCTCCTCCTCTGCCTTCCTTCTCCTTCTCCTTCTCCTTCTCCTCCTCCTTCTGCTCCTTCTCCTTGCCTTCTCCTCCTCTGCCTTCCTTCCTTCTCCTTCTCCTTCTCCTTCTCCTTCTCCTTCTCCTTCTCCTTCTCCTTCTCCTTCTCCTCCTCCTCCTCCTCCTCCTCCTCCTCCTCCTCCTCCTTGCCTTTTCCTTCTCTGCCTTCCTCCTCCTTCTCCTTCTGCTTCTCCCCCTCCTCCTCCTCCTCCTCTGCCTCCTTTTCTTTCTTCTGTTCTAGCTTGCTTACAAATCTTGTTTTCCAGCCTGATCTTCCATTTTGGTTGAGCACTATCTTTTCCCTTCTTCGTTGATTTGCATTCTTGTTCTTATGTATGTACTGTTCGTGGGCATACAAAAATCGATCTATTTGGTGGCTAGAAGTCAAAAAGGACTTGATGGTACATAATTAATCGAGCAACTCTTCACAGAGAAAACCTGTCTGTTTACGCAGTCTCCAAGGCTTAATGGCACATAATCAATATGTACGGTAAATCACTTCACGTCCAGCCAGATTAAGATCACGTAGAAGCAAAGAAACAAAGGAAATATATAAGGATAGTAACATCAGCTCAATATGCAGATCTTTGTTTTACCAAAACATCCTCTGAGGAAATTGATGTTTGTAGGAGATGGAGTGGCAGAACTTAGAGGTGGAGTCAAAAAGAGGGATAAGCCTAGAATCCTTACATAGCCACAAGTGAATTAAGTCCAACCTCCCTTGAATTCCATTGACCCAAGAAGCTGCTGTTAGTTGTGCATAAATATGATTAGCAATAAATCAGTTTATTTGGAACTTCATGTGTGGACTTGATCTTTTGTTCCTGACAATACTATAGATTCCTCATCTGGGCTTCCTCATTTGGGGTACACTTGGTTTCTCATCTGGGGTACCAGAGCGATAGTTCTGTGTGTGATCATTCCCTGTGTTTTTAACTACAAGGTGTTAAAAATGCAAAGATAAGATGATCTTCTTCTTCTTCTTCTTCTTCTTCTTCTTCTTCTTCTTCTTCTTCTTCTTCTTCTTCTTCTTCTTCTTCTTCTTCTTCTTTTCCTCCTCCTCCTCCTCCTCCTCCTCCTCCTCCTCCTCCTCCTCCTCCTCCTCCTAGCAATTTGACCCATGTTTCTTAACACAGGAGCCATCCAGATGTGGAAATTTCAACTCCCAAAATGACTCAGCCCCATTTGTCCTGGCTGAAAATTGTAGGAAGAGAAGCCCCCACACCTACAAGTCATCCAGGCTGATGGAAAGACAGTTTTTCAGTTGTCCTAGATTTTTAGAGTGTTCCTACCATGTGGTAGTTCTCACCCCTGTTTATAATAAAGTACTTTATAGGGGGAAAAACTTGGATAAACTGTGAAAAGGATTAGAAAGCAGGAGATAAGTGGTGCCTCCTGTCTGTAACAAAGTCCTTTAGCAGTTCCAAGAAGATTCCACAACCATTTGTACTCTGGTTCAAGTGACTCTGAAGGCACAGATGAACCCCCAAGTGGCACAGAAAGAGTGCTAATGACCAGATGACTGCAAAGAAATACAATCCCCCCACCATCCAGTCTCAACCAATGAAGCTTCTCGGATGAGAAGCAAAACTTCTTCTTCTTCTTCTTCTTCTTCTTCTTCTTCTTCCTCTTCTTCTTCTTCTTCTTCTTCTTCTTCTTCTTCTTCTTCTTCTTCTTCTTCTTCTTCTTCTTCTTCTTCTTCTTCTTCTTCCGCATATAGACGAGAGGTCGAACGACTAGCCTTGTGGTGCAACCAAAACAATCTGGAACTGAACACACTCAAAACCGTAGAAATGGTGGTAGACTTTAGGAGAAACCCTTCCATACTTCCACCTCTCACAATACTTGACAACACAGTAACAACAATAGAAACCTTCAAATTTCTAGGTTCTATCATATCGCAAGATCTCAAATGGACAGCTAATATCAAAAACATCATTAAAAAAGGACAACAAAGAATGTTCTTTCTGCGCCAACTCAGTAAGCTCAAACTGCCCAAGGAGCTGCTGATCCAATTCTACAGAGGAATTATTGAGTCTGTCATTTGCACCTCTATAACTGTCTGGTTCGGTTCTGCAACCCAACAAGAAAAACACAGACTTCAGAGGATAATTAGAACTGCAGAAAAAATAATTACTACCAACCTGCCTTCCATTGAGGACCTGTATACTGCACGAATCAAGAAGAGGGCCGTGAAAATATTTACAGATCCCTCGCATCCTGGACATAAACTGTTTCAACCCCTACCCTCAAAATGACGCTATAGAGCACTGCACACCAGAACAACTAGACACAAAAACAGTTTTTTCCCGAAGGCCATCACTCTGCTAAACAAATAATTCCATCAACACTGTCAGACTATTTACTGAATCTGCAATACTATTAATCGTTTCATAGTTCCCATCACCAATCTCTTTCCACTTATGACTGTATGACTATAACTTGTTGCTGGCAATCCTTATGATTTATATTGATATATTGACCATCAATTGTGTTGTAAATGTTGTACCTTGATGAACATATCTTTTCTTTTATGTACACTGAGAGCATATGCACCAAGACAAATTCCTTGTGTGTCCAATCATACTTGGCCAATAAAATTCTATTCTTCTTCTTCTTCTCTTCTTCCTCCTCCTCCTCCTCCTCCTCTCCTCCCTTTTGCATACTTTGCTACATTTTAAACTTCACAGTCTGCCACTCAGCCAAAGGCTGGTCAAATATCTCACCAAAGGCACATCCCAATCAATCCAAACATGATGCTTTTTTGATGCACAGCCGAGAAGACAAACAAAATAGAAATAAGGTTTGTCTGCATTAAACAGAAGACATCCTGATTTCATCCCTCCTCCATGAGATTAATATTTGAAGGGCTCTTGGACCACAAGACCCCAATCTTCCCACTTCCACATAAACCCCGGATCAATTTATTTTTTAGATACAACAGCCAAGAATTTCCACTCTGGAAAATCAGCGAAGTGATTCAAAATTCTAATTCCAGGAAGTGATGCCCCTGGGAATCTGAAAGCACATTTAATCTCAGGAATACTGAACCTTTCCTTTAGAAGAAATTAACTCAGTAGCTTGTTCCAGTTCATGCTCTCCTGATGGATCCTTTTTCCTTTTAATATCACTGGGAGCAATTATCTTCAGAGCTCTCCGGGGGACATCGCACTGAAAACCGCAGTACATTCGTTATGAGTTACGGGAAGATTCTTCCCATGGCCAAAACTGCTGAGCTAAGGATAACCTTGCTGAGTCAGGTATCGCGGTCTTCTTCCTTAGGAAGAAATATGATCCAACGGTGACCTTTGGTTTGCATCTCAAATAAACGAAGTAGCTGTCAAATATCTGGTAACAGTGATAAGAAGAGAGAGAGAGAGAGAGCAAGCTTGGGAAGCCCTAATTTGTTCAAAATACTTCCAAAGGAACCTGAATATTGCAGAATAACAAAGATGATTGGGGGTTGGGGGCTAAAATATATGATGAAAGGTTGGAGGAACTGGGTATGTGTAATCTAACAAAGACAAGGACGAGGGGTGACATGATAGTAGTCTTTCAATATTTGAAGGGCTGCCACAAAAAAGAGGAGATCAACCTATTCTCCAAAGCACCTGAGGGCAGGACAAGAAGCAATGGGCGGAAACTAACCAAGGAGAGAAGCAACTTAGAACTAAGGAGAAATTTCCTGACTGTTAGAACAATTAACCAGTGGAACGACTTGCCTGCAGAAGTTGTGAATGCTCCAACACTGGACGTTTTTAAGAAGAGATTGGACAATCATTTGTCTAAAATAGTGTAGGTTTCCTGCCTAAGTGAGGGGTTGGACTAGAAGACCTCCAAGGTCTTCTTTCTATTCTATTCTATTCTATTCTATTCTATTCTATTCTATTCTATTCTATTCTATTCTATTCTATTCTACTTTACTCTACTCTACTCTACTCTACTCCATTCCCATTCCCATTCCCATTCCCATTCCCATTCCCTATTCTATTCTATTCTATTCTATTCTATTCTATTCTATTCTATTCTACTCCATTCCCATTCCCATTCCCATTCCCATTCCCATTCCCATTCCCATTCCCATTCCCATTCCCATTCCCTATTCTATTCTATTCTATTCTATTCTATTCTACTCTACTCTACTCCATTCCCATTCCCATTCCCATTCCCATTCCCTATTCTATTCTATTCTATTCTATTCTACTCTACTCTACTCTACTCCACTCTATTCCCATTCCCATTCCCATTCCCATTCCCTATTCTATTCTATTCTATTCTATTCTATTCTATTCTACTCTACTCTACTTCTACTCTATTCTATTCTATTCTACTCTACTCTACTCTACTCCACTTCATTCCCATTCCCATTCCCATTCCCTATCCTATCCTATCCTATCCTATCCTATTCTATTCTATGCTATGCCATGCCATGCCATGCCATTCCAATCCAATCCAATCCAATCCAATCCAATCCAATCCAATCCAATCCAATCCAATCCATTTGAGGTTGGAATTGCAAACAGAACTGGGAAAATCATAGCAAAGTCTTCTGAAAGATGGAAGGTAGTCTTCAACTTACAACTTACAACCATTCATTTAGTATCCACTCAAAGTTTCAACAGCACTGAAAAATGTGATTTATGGCCGATTTTCCCACTTACAACTATTACTTCACCCCTGTGGTCACATGATCAAAATTCAGCCACTTGACAACTGACTCGTATTTATGACGGGGTCACATGATCCCCTTTTGCGACCCTCTGACAAGCATAGTCAACGAGGAAGCCAGATTCACTTTAACAACCACGCTACTAACTTTACACAACCACAGTGATTCACTTAACAACTGTTTCAAGAAAGGTCATAAACCAGAGCAATTTATCATTTAACAACTATCTCAGTTAGCAACAGGAATTTTGGGCTCAAATATTGGACCAAAATACATACATGGTTAGAAAAGATGTTAAAGTTACATAGAGATTACATACAAGCCAGAAATATTTCTGTTAGGTATAGTATTTATTTATTTATTTATTTATTAGAATAGAATAGAATAGAATTTTTTTATTGGCCAAGTGTGATTGGACACACAAGGAATTTGTCTTGGTGCAGATGCTCTCAGTGTACATAAAAGGAATAGAATAGAATAGAATAGAATAGAATAGAATAGAATAGAATAGAATAGAATAGAATAGAATAGAATTTTTATTGGCCAAGTGTGATTGGACACACAAGGAATTTGTCTTGGTGCATAAGCTCTCAGTGTACATAAAATAAAAGATACGTTCATCAAGGTACAACATTTACAACACAATTGATGGTCAATATATCAATATAAATCATAAGGATTGCCAGCAACAAGTTATAGTCATACAGTCATAAGTGGAAAGAGATTGGCAATGGGAACTATGAGAAGATTAATAGTAGTGCAGATTCAGTAAATAGTCTGACAGTGTTGAGGGAATTATTTGTTTAGCAGAGTGATGGCCTTCGGGAAAAAACTGTTCTAGTTTTTTCTAGTTGTTCTGGTGTGCAGTGCTCTATAGCGTCGTTTTGAGGGTAGGAGTTGAAACAGTTTATGTCCAGGATGCGAGGGATCTGCAAATATTTTCACGGCCCTCTTCTTGATTCGCGCAGTATACAGGTCCTCAATGGAAGGCAGGTTGGTAGCAATTATTTTTTCTGCAGTTCTAATTATCCTCTGAAGTCTGTGTTTTTCTTGTTGGGTTGCAGAACCGAACCAGACAGTTATAGAGGTGCAAATTAATCATACTTATATACCGCACCATCTCCCGTAGGACTCAGGGCGGTTCACAGGCATATTAAAACAATATAATAAATAAGCATTAAAACCCAGTTAAGACTAAATATTATCATAGCCTGATCACTAAAACAGTAAAAACCAGTAAAAACCCCATTAAAATTTGCTAAAACATTTTATTCTTAAGCTAGTCCAGCGCGCTGAAATAATAGAGTCTTCAGTTCCCGTCTGAAGGTCCGGAGGTCGGGGAGTTGTCGTAATCCCGGAGGAAGCTCGTTCCACAGGGCTGGTGCCGCCACAGAGAAGGCCCTCCCCCTGGGGGTCGCCAACCTACATTGTTTGGTCGACGGCACCCTGAGGAGGCCCACTCTGTGGGAGCGCACAGGTCGTTGGGAGGCAATCGGCGGCAGAAGGCGGTCTCAAAGGTATCCCGGTCCTAAGCCATGGAGCACTTTAAAGGTGGTAACCAAGACCTTGAATTGCACCCGGAAGACTACCGGTAGCCAGTGTAGGCCGCGCAGGATGGGTGTTATATGGGAGCAACGCGGTGCTCCCTCTATCACCCATGCGTACTATTTTGGTAATAGTACCAAAAAAGTACGATAAAGGGAATATATATTTAATATAACGTGTCTTGACAGCGGCAAGAATTGTTTTTGCTGTTTTTACAGTACTGGAAAAATGAGGAAACACCTACAGAAGAAGATGTATTTTTTTTCAAAAAAAAAATACTAGATTGTGCAGAAATGGACAGATTGACGTTAAAGATAAAAGAAAAAGAAGATGCAGAGTATTTTCCAACATGGGACCGGTTCTACAAATGGTTGGATAATAGAGGTATAAATTAGGAGCTGGGAAAGTATCATTATGTAAGCAAATGGATGCAGACCAGGGGTCCCCAACCTTTCGGACCTCAGGGACCACTAAATTCATAACTTTAAATCCCACGGACCACTACTGAGTCCTTCAGGAGAAGGGCGGTATATAAATTAAATAAATAAATAAATAAATAATGATCTGCCTAATGACTGGCTAGGTGGGCCTGGCTAGGTGGTCATGTGACTGGGTGGGCGTGGTAACCTCAATGTCACTCAAATTGAGGGGCGCCTTGCCAGTCTCCACTTGCCCCTCCCTCCCAGCTCCTCCTCGCCTGCCCACCCGGGCTCCTTAGTACCCCAAAAGAAGCAGTTATTAAAGTTAACCAGTGGTGGGATTCAAATAATTTAACAACCGGTTCTCTGCTCTAATGATTTCTTCCAACAACCAGTTTGCCAAACTGATCAGAAAGTTAACAACCGGTTCTCCCGAAGTGGTGCGAACTGGCTGAATCCCCACCACTGGAGCTAACCAGCCACCGTGAGAAAGAGTTGGCAAAACAGCTGCTCAGTTCAAATTGGATGTGACTGAGAAGGAGGCTCAGCAGAAGCACCTCACTGAGGACTAGGAGCATAGGCTTTCCAAACAGAGGGAAGACCTGTGGAAGTGCAAGGCCAGGTCCCGGAGCCTGGAGGCTCAGCGGGCTGAGATGGCCAGCCAGTTCCAGGCCATGAGGCAGTCCCATTAGAACAGGGCCCTCCTGTTCTTCACCACCAGTGGCGCTTCCCTCCAGCCTTCGCCCAAAGTCCCGTACCAGGAGGCTGAAGCAGACCTTGAGTCGGAATTTCTGCCCCACTCCGACCCACACAAAAAGACCCCAAAGGGGGGAGACTCTCTGCAGCAACACAAAGGTTCATTGCATGTATCTGGCCCAGGGGCCGTAATTTAAGGAACCCTGATTTAGTGCAATATCAAAAATGCAAATAATTTTTCTGCAGACCACCAACATTTCCTCGCGTACCACCAACATTTTCTCGCGGACCACTAGTTCCCAAAGCAATTATGCATTTATACCGAATGTCATGCCTGGAAACCATACTAGGCCGTAGGTTTCCAGACGCTGCCACATTTCTCCCCTGAGGGGAAGAAGGGGGGGTTGATGGGTATGGTAACATTCTTCAAGCGGTCAAGGTTGGATTGTGTTCGCATCTGCAGAAGGAATGGCAAGAAGAGGTTTCGAATAAAGTGAAAGAACATTGGACTATGTGACCAGCAAAGGGGTTGGGGGGGGTGGGACTCTTGGGGTTTGTATAACTGGGAAAAGAATCCGGAAGTTTCAGTTTTGGAATTTCACTCATCGTGCGCCAGTTTCCTTATGCTAGTATAGAACTCTGAAAGACAATGGCTTCTGAGTTTTTTTTCATGCAGAAGAGGTTTTTCTGGAACCCTGTCACTAAAAATGTATAAATCAACTGTTTTTAAAAAATGCTATTAGCTATGAAAAGGGAGATAACTGCAAATAATTGTCAATAAATTACTTGAAAAAAGTAAAAAAAAAATTGGAGGGCTCAATTGTGGCCATATGTCTAGAACTACCTGTGCTTCACGAGACTTGGCATGAATGAGGCTGTTCTCTTTGGTGCCAGGCCTGGAAGCCATCTTTTGCATTGGATCTTCAGGCCTGCCACATTTACAACTGAGGGAAACTGGGAGGGAGGAATGTATGGAGCCAGGGTGATATGTAGTCATAATAACATTCTTTTCTCAGAGAGTCAAGGACATCTTGCTCTATACCTGGAGGTTAGAGGTGGGTTTCAGCAGGTTCTGACCAGTTCTGGAGAACCAGTAGCAGAAATTTTGAGTGGTTTGGAGAACATTAAAATTATGACTGGCCCCACCCCCATCTATTCTCTGCCTCCCAAATCCCAGCTGATTGGGAGGAAATGGGGATTTTACAGTATCCTTTCCCTGGAGTGGGGTTGGAATGGAGATTTTACAGTATCCTTTCCCTGGAGTGGGGTGGGAATGGAGATTTTACAGTATCCTTCCTCTGCCACACCCACCAATCCATGCCACGCCCACTGAGCCACAACTACAGAACCGGTAGTAAAAAATTTTGAAACTCACCACTGATGACTCTTCAGCAGAGGTAGGTTTCAGCAGGTTCTGACCAGTTCTGGAGAACCAGTAGCAGAAATTTTGAGTAGTTCGAAGAACCGGTAGTAAAAATTCTGACTGGCCCCGCCCCCATCTATTCTCTGCCTCCCGAGTCCCAGCTGATCTGGAGGAAATGGGGATTTTACAGTAACCTTCCCCTGCCACACCCACCAAGCCACGCCCACCATGCCACGCCCACAGAAACATTAGTTTAAAACAATGAAATCCACCGCTGCTGGAGCGGTTTGACTGGGAGGCATCTCCAGTTCAGATGGTGTTCTGATTGGGCCATGTGATGGACACGTGGGTGGTGGGCAGGACTTGGATTTTCCTTTGGGTGGGGAAAACCTGGAAGCTTTCAGATTTGGGTTTTCCCAGATGTGCCAGTATGACATCTCTAATAAAATGGAACTTTGAGGAACTTCAAGCCTCAGAGTTGTTGTTGTTGTTGTTTCATTTATTTTTATTTTATTTATTTATTTTGTCACAATAATATATGTAGGTATCATACAAAAAGATTATATAGTATATAAACACTTATATGAGTAAATATAAGGAGGTATAAGCATATATATATATAGGAAGAAGAAAAGAAAAACAATAGGACAGGAACGGTAGGCACGTTTGTGCACTTATGCACGCCCCTTATGGTCCTCTTAGGAATGGGTTGAGGTCAATAGTAGAGAGTTTTTGGTTAAAGCTTTTAGGATTATGGGAAGAGACCACAGAGTCAGGTAACGTATTCCAAGCACTGATGATTCTGTTACAGAAGTCATATTTTCTGCAATCTAGATTAAAGCGGTTGACATTAAGTTTAAATCTATTAGTTGCTCTAGTATTATTGCAATTAAAGCTGAAGTAGTCTTTGACAGGAAGGACATTACAATAGATGATTCTGTGAGTTAAATTTAGGTCTTGTCGAAGGCAATGGAGTTCCAAGTTTTCTAAGCCTAGGATTTCAAGTCTGGTGGGATAAGGTATTTTATTGTTTTCAGAGGAATGGAGAACTCTTCTTGTAAAATATTTCTGGACACGTTCAATTGTATTGATGTCAGAGATGTGGTGAGGGTTCCAGACAGGCGAGCTGTATTCTAGAATTGGTCTAGCAAATGTTTTATATGCTCTGGTTAGTAGTGTGGTGATGTCGTGTCCCACTCCTCCGCTGACGGCCGGGTCAGGGAAATCCGAATCAGGCTTGCCTCTGCAGCTCTGCCCAAAGTCCTAGCAAAGTCCTCAGAGCAGGCAGGAGACCAGAAAGTGACTTCAGCAAGATAAGTTCGACTTTGCCTGACTCAGAGACTGCCAGAAAGCAGATCCTTTATATAGGCCATGGGGTGTGGCTCCATGACTCAGCACTCATTAAGGCCTGCCCCTCCCTTCCTTCTGTTGCCTCCACCTATCCAGTCTTCTGATGCGAGGGTCACTCCAATCAGCAGCTGTTGGAAATAAACTTTCCTCAGGCTCACATGCTGTGGAGGAGGGGAGGGGTCTAGCTGCTCCGTTTGCCTGGGCATGGAGCCAGGGCTGGGGTCGGGGGGTGCTCCCTCCTCTGCAGTCTGCTTGGGCATGGAGCCAGGGCTGGGGCCGGGAGATGCCCCCTCCTCAGCCTGTCTGGGCATGGAGCCAGGGCTGGGGCCGGGAGGACATTCTTCAGCGTTCGGAAGCAGATAAGCAGAACCCGGCTGCGGTGAGAGCGGGCAAGACACAACAGGTGTTTTTGGAAAAGAAGCTACGCAAAATTAGGTTTACAACTCTTAGAGCTTTTTTTGCTATGTAGTTGCAGTGGGCTTTGGCACTTAGATCATTTGACATGAAAACTCCAAGGTCGTTGGGGGTGTTACTTGGAACCATGACAATTGGAGTATTAAGACAGCCACATCATCTCGAAAGCTTGTTCCTTCTGCTTCACAGACTTTGCCTGGTTGTCAACACGCGTGTGTGCATGCCCCAGGAAGGTTTCTGCTGGAAGAGTTTGCAAAGTAAAAAAAAAATATGTGCAGGAATACACAAGTGAAGACCTCTGGGGAAATAAATTTGAAGGAGCTGCCCTTTCTAGGAGACACGCAGCTTTAATCCTTCCCAAGGGGTTCATTTGTTCAGGCCAACCACTTCGCAAGGACCTCCACAAATTTCTGTACAACCCTAATGTCATAGCATGAGGCTAAACATTAATTTAAGCCACTGGTGGGTTTCCAATATTCTTACCACTGGTTCGCCGCACGTGTGCATGCTCACTTAGCGCGTGTGCTCCTTCCACACATGTGCTTGGCCTTCTGTGCATGCTCTTTGCTCACTCGCGCACCTTCCATGAGTACGCCTGGCCTCGAAAACGTGCCTAAATAGGATGGCATAGAGTTGGGGCAGGTAGGCAGGTCGTGGGCGGGTGGGCCCACTCGGAATCTCCACTACCAGTTCGCCCAAACTGGTACAAAGTTGCTGAATACCTCCTCTGATTCAAACCCCTTCAAGAGAAGAAAGTTACTGAGCAGGTATCTTGAAATCAGAGGGGGGAAAAAAAGGAGAAACAGAGATCTCTCACTGATAGACAAGATGGGTTACAACTCCATCTTCTGTTGGAGCGGACCTACTGCAAGTTTAATCAATGTACATCAGACTGTTTATATCTTTATTTATTTTTATTTTTATTTTTATTTGTTTTATTTATTTAGTCAAAACACAACAGTATACATAAGTATAAGCATGAAATAACCATACGAATTGGATACAATCAAAGGGAACATTAGGACAGGAACGGTAGGCACGCTGGTGCTCTTATGCACGCCCCTTACAGACCTCTTTTTTTTTTTTGTTTTTTTTGTTTACATTTATACCCCGCCCTTCTCCGAAGACTCAGGGCGGCTTACAGTGTATAAGGGGTGAGGAATGGGGTGAGGTCAATAGTAGATAGTTTCTGGTTAAAGCTTTGGGGATTTTGGGAAGAGACCACAGAGTCAGGTAGTGCATTCCAGGCATTAACAACTCTGTTACTGAAGTCATATTTTCTGCAATCAAGATTGGAGCGGTTCACTTTAAGTTTAAATCTATTGCATGCTCGTGTATTGTTGCAATTGAAGCTGAAGTAGCCTTCAACAGGAAAGACATTGTAGCAGATGATTTTATGAGTTATACTCAGGTCATGCTGAAGGCGGCAGAGTTCTAAATTTTCTAAACCGAGGATTTCAAGTCTGGTGGCATAAGGTATTTTGTTGTGAACAGAGGAGTGGAGAACTCTTCTTGTAAAATATTTCTGGACACGTTCAATTGTATTAATGTCCGAAATGAAGTGTTGGTTCCAGACAGGCGAGCTGTATTCGAGAATTGGTCTAGCAAATGTTTTGTATGCTTTGGTTAGTAGTAAAGAGTACGAAGAGAGTTTGGATCTTGCAGGTCTTCTGATCCAACTCCTTGCTCAAGCAGGAGATGCTACATCATATCAGGCAAACAGCCGTCCAATCTCTTCTTGAAAACTTCCAGTGATGGAGCACCCACAACTTCTGAAGGCAAGCCGTTCCAATGGTTAATTGTTCTCACATTCAGGAAATTTCTTCTTACTTATAGGTTGAAGGAAGGTGGAGGAGAAGGAGGAGGAAAAGAAGAAGAAGAAGAAGAAGAAGAAGAAGAAGAAGAAGAAGAAGAAGAAGAAGAAGAAGAAGAAGAAGAAGAAGAGGAGGAGGAGGAGGAGGAGGAGGAGGAGGAGGAGGAGGAGGAGGAGGAGGAGGAGGAGGAGGAGGAGGAGGAGGAGGAGGAGGAGGAGGGGGGGGAGGGGGGGGAGAATGGGAGGAGGAGGAAGAGGAGGACGACGACAACTGTGGGATCCTTGATGCTCTCTGAACTTGATTGTTTTCTTCTAGATGTTTCATTACCCAAGTAAGTTACGTCATCAGTGCTAGAAGGAAGTGGGGTTTGTGGAGAGGAGGAGGAGGAGGAGGGTCAGAGAGCACAAAGGTCCCCTCATTCCGACATCTGTTCAACGTCAGAAACGTTGTGAGCTTTTCTAAGAATTGCACACTCCGAGTCACCCACAAATTTCCAAACTACAGTACATACAATTTCCACAAACGACGCCTCAATGCTGGAATTTGCTCCAGTAACGAGAAACAAATAGAGAATGTCGTCTATTTTTCCCCCTTTCGACACATTTCCAAGTGTTTGCATGCAAGAAAATTGAAAGCGTCTTTTGACAGCCCCATAAATAGAAAACATGACAAAACGCCATTGTTTTGTTGGGTACGGTGTGTGTGTGTGCGTATGCCGGTGGTGAAATCTGAACCAGTTTACTACTGGTTTGGTGGCTGCGCATGCGCTCTGCGCGCCAAACCTGCGCTGTCCATGCGCATGTGTAATGCACACGATGCACCAAATACGAGCTGCGCGTGCACACACACGCAGCACATGCCAGAAGAAGGCATGGGAAGGAAGGTAAGTAGAACAGCGCACGGGGTGGGGTGGGATCAGCTGTGGCACGCAATTGCCGGAGCCTCTTTTTTTACCAGGGGATCATTTTATCAGGTTCACCTGATTCGCCAGTTGCGCCCCTTCCTTGACCGGGACTCCTTACGCACGGTCACTTACGCCCTCGTCACTTCCCGCCTGGACTATTGCAATGCTCTCGATATGGGGCTCCCCTTGAAGAGCACCCGGAGGCTCCAGCTAGTCCAGAATGCGGCCGCGCGGGTGATAGAGGGAGCACCGCGTTGCTCCCATATAACACCCATCCTGCGCGGCCTGCACTGGCTGCCGGTAGTCTTCCGGGTGCAATTCAAGGTCTTGGTTACCACCTTTAAAGCGCTCCATGGCTTAGGACCGGGATATTTACGAGACCGCTTTCTGCCACCGATAGCCTCCCATCGACCTGTGCGCTCCCACAGAGCGGGCCTCCTCAGGGTGCCGTCGACCAAACAATGTTGGTTGGCGGCCCCCAGGGGGAGGGCCTTCTCTGTGGTGGCACCAGCCCTTTGGAATGAGCTGCCTTCGGGGTTACGCCAACTCCCTGACCTCCGGACCTTCAAACGTGAACTTGAGACCTTATTATTCCATCATGCGGGACTGGCCTAAGCGAAATTTTAAATTGTAATTTTAAATGGGTTTTATGTCGGTCTATGACCGTTTTAGTTGATTTGGCCTACTAAATATTTCGTTTTAATTCTGTTTTTAAATCTGTTCTTTGTATTCTGTGTTTTAATATGGCTGTAAACTGTTAAATTCGGGCAATAACGAGGCAGGAGACCAGGATAGTGACAACAGCTCTTTACTATATGGTGAACCCAGCAACCAGTGCCCGGGAAAACCTCTCCTTATATACAGTTTAGCCGGTGGCTTCAACCAATCAGCAACATGCTTTTTTCCCGCCAAAACTTTTAAAGATACATTACACTCCTTCCCTCCCAGAAAACACTTTACCACTATTTACATAATATTTACATCTTATTTTTTGACGTAATCACGCAAGTAGACTGGGCGTCTCCTGACTCTTTCAGACCTGTGCAATTCATTCTCTGGGAGTGAGTCGAGCTGGCCGGAGGGACTGTTTGTTCCTCTCAGCTCCTCCTCTAGGCCATCCGGCCCTGGATTATTTGCAGAGTCTTCCCTGCTGTCTTCAGGATGAACCAGTTGGCGTCGCTGGACCTCCCGGCACTCAGATAAGTCCCGCGTTAGCCCCGGGTTTGAGTCAGCTGTGGATTCCAACATTGAGTAGTCAGGGCATGTTTCGTCTGATTCTGAATTACCTGTTATGCGTTTTCTTATCTGGTCTATGTGGCGCTTCCATACCCGGCCATCCCCCAACTCTATTAGATATGACTTTGGTCCTGTTATTTCTAGGATTGTTCCTGCTAACCAGGTCGGGCCCTCGCTGTAGTTGTGTGCCCACACTAGGTCGCCTGTTTCCATTTCTCTTGTTTTACCGTGTGCCCCTTTGTAACCGTCTGGTGTGTAGTTTGGGTTTAAACGGTCTAGTGGGCACCTAAGCTTCCGACCCATTAATAGTTCGGCCGGACTGCAGCCAGTTGTGACACAGGGGGTTCTATGTTGGACTGCTAGGAATGTATCGATTTTTGTTTGCCAATCGCCTGGCTTGATTCTGGACAATGCTTCCTTTGCGCTCCGAACGAAACGCTCTGCAAGGCCGTTCGTCGCAGGGTGGAAAGGCGCCGAGAGGGCATGCCGGATGCCCTCCTCTGCCAAGTACCCCTCAAACTGGGTTGCCGTGAATTGCGGGCCGTTATCGGAGACTAAGGTGTCGGGCAACCCATGGGTTACAAATGGGTGCTGTAGGACTGAGATCACGGCCTCGGCTGTCATGGATCTCATAAGAATGATTTCCAGCCATTTGGAGTAGGCATCGACTACTACCAGAAAGGTTTGGCCGTGGAAAGGGCCGGCAAAATCGATATGGATCCTAGACCAGGGGCCCTGGGGTCTCTCCCATTCCCGAACCGGGGCCGTTGGGGGTAGCGGTCTGGACTCCTGGCAGGCCTGACATTTCCCTACCCTTTCAGCAATTTCTGAGTCCATTAAGGGCCACCACACATAGCTTCTTGCTAGACCCTTCATACGCACGATCCCTGGGTGACCTTCGTGAAGGAGATCCAATACCTTTTTCCTCAATTTCTCCGGGATCACCACTCGATCCCCCCATAGCAGGCACCCCCCTTGGGCCGAGAGTTCCCCACGTTTTTTCACAAACTCTTTAAACGCCGCCCGCAGCGGCCAACCTCTTGTACCCAACCAATTACAGTTCTTATTGTAATGTCCTTATCTGAAGCCGAGCCACCTCTTTGGATGTGACTGGGCCAGAGTCCAAAGAGTCAATTAGCAGAACTGGTATCCCGGAGTGGGGTCTTCGATAGTCTCTGGTAACGGGCATCTGCTCAGGCGCCTGCATGCCTAATTCCTTTCCTGGCCGGTGTAGTAATTTGTAAGAATACGCTGCCAGGAAGATAGTCCATCGGGTCAGTCTTGGCGAAAGTGCCACGGGCGTTGGGCGGTCGCCTGCCAGCAGACCTAGCAAAGGTCTATGGTCCGTGATGATTTCAAAATCACGACCAAATACATACTCATGGAATTTCTTTACTCCTGAGACTATAGCCAAGGCTTCCTTATCAAGCTGGCTATAATTTTTTTCAGTTGATGACATGGTTCGGGAGTAGTATGCAATAGGGGCTTCTGTGCCATTTGGTAACCTGTGGCTGAGCACAGCCCCCACCCCATAGGGAGATGCATCGCAGCTTAACACTAATGGCAGCGTGCCATTGTATTGGATAAGGAGGCTATCACTCGTTAGGAGATTCTTTACCCCTTCGAATGCCCTAGCTTCCGCCTTTCCCCAAGACCATGCAGCCGTCTTTGCTAGTAATTTATGCAGCGGCTCGGCTACTGTTGCCTTATTCTTTAAGAATACTGCGTAGAAGTTGACCAGACCTAAGAACGCCTGTAATTCCGTTTTGGTCTTTGGAACCGGGGCCTTCCTGATGGCCCGTACCTTGCTCTCAGTGGGGTGAATCCCTTCCCTGTCTATCCGGTAGCCCAGGAATTCCACTGACTCAACCCCGATCTGGCATTTGTTTAGTTTAACCGTGAGACCGGCAGACCGGAAAATGCCCAAAACTATTCGCAGCCTTGCCCCTAATTCTTCTAGATTCTCAGCGGATACCAGTACATCATCAAAATATGGTACCACCCCTGGTAGGCCCTGCAATAGCCGCTCCATCAGGTTCTGAAATAACCCTGGAGCCACACTAACCCCAAACTGTAACCGGGTACACTTAAAAGCCCCTCTGTGTGTCACAATTGTCTGCGCTTCGGCTGTGCTGCTATCTACGGGCAGCTGTTGATACGCTTGGGCCAAGTCTAGCTTGGCAAAAACTTGCCCTTGCCCTATTGAGTGCAGTAAGTGCTGTACCACCGGAACGGGGTAAGCACTCTTTTGCAATGCTTTGTTAAGCGTTGCCTTGTAGTCAGCACAAATCCGGATCGACCCATCCGGTTTGACTGGGGTGACTATAGGGGTCTCCCACTTAGCATGGTCAACTGGCACTAGAATTCCCTGGTTTACTAGCTTGTCCAGTTCCCGGTCAATCCTGGGCTTTAGGGCGAATGGGACCCTTCTAGCCTTTAGACGGATAGGGGCAACTTGGGGGTCTAGGTTAAACGAAATAGGGGTCCCCGTGTACTTGCCCAGGCAGTCTCTGAAAACGTCCCCAAATTCTTTCACGAGTACGTCTTTGAGGTCGACTTCGTTTCTGAAGATTCCAGTCACTCCCATGCCCAATGCTCGGAACCAGTCCAGTCCCAACAAGCTTGGCAGGGTCCCATCGACGATGGTGATGGGCAGAGTTTTCTTGTATTGTCCATACTCGACGTGGACGGACGTTACCCCTCGGACGGGGATGCGATTTCCCTGGTAGTCTTGTACCTTTAATTTCTGTGGTTGCAGTTTGCACTTTGCGATGGCGGGTAAGGCTCTCACGAGAGTGTCCCAGGACATGATCGTGATCGATGAGCCGGTGTCCACCTCCAATCGGCACGGCACCCCCTCAATCTTTGCCTTTGTAAAGATTTTTTTCTCTAGGCGAGTTGATGCGTGACCCACTCTTACAACAGTCTGATTCAACTTCGCGCCTTTTTTAAACTGACCATTCACGGGCCGCTTCGCCGTTCCCGCGCTCTGATTGGCCGGTTTGAATTTTTGGCGGGAAGGTTGGGGAGCTCGACAGACCTGTGCTAGGTGCCCCTTCCTTTCGCATCGCCGACAAGTTGCATCTTTAAATCTGCATTGTTGTCGTTGGTGTTGCCCTCCGCAACTCGCGCAATCGCCCCGGTCGTCTTTCTCTGGCCTCCCAGTGTGGAAGACTCCTTCCTCCTCCTCACCGTCCGATTCGGCCTGGACCTCTTCATTGTGGACCGGGGTTGATTTCGCACCAGCCGTTGGTGCGACCTGCTTTTGTAGGGTTTCCGCCGCTTGGGTAGACATCTCGTGAGCCCTGGCTTCGTCCAAGGTGTTTGCCAGCGTTAGGTTGCTTTTAGATAGCAGCCGCCTCCGCAAACGGATGTCCCTGACCCCGCGGATGAGTTGCTCCAGCAATGCCTCGTCCAAGTCTCGGTACTCGCAATGTTTTGAGGCGTTCCTCAGGGCGGCCATGTATGCGCTGATGGACTCGCCTTCTTGCTGTCTGCGCCCCGACCAACCGCTGCACATACTTGGATGGCATTGGTGCAAAATGGGCTTTTAGTAAAGTCTGCAGAGTTTGCCACGGTACCGACTGTACCGGCGTTGGCTCAGCCAGGGATTCTGCGGTGTCAAAAACTTCTGGACCGCAGTGGCTCAGGAAATAGGCTCGTTTCCTGTTGTCTGAAACTCCTTGAAGTTCGTTCGCCTCGAGGAAACACTGGAAGCGAGCCATGTATGACCCCCATTTTTCCTTAGCTGGGTCGAATGGCGCTGGCGGTGTGTAGCCGGACATCGCTGCTTCCCGCCCTTGTTTTGCTGGGTTCGCGTCTTCCTGGTGAGTTCAGCTCTTTTCCTGGCGCTCTTAGCCTCGAGATCCCATCCTCGTCGCCAGTGTTAAATTCGGGCAATAACGAGGCAGGAGACCAGGATAGTGACAACAGCTCTTTACTATATGGTGAACCCAGCAACCAGTGCCCGGGAAAACCTCTCCTTATATACAGTTTAGCCGGTGGCTTCAACCAATCAGCAACGTGCTTTTTTCCCACCAAAACTTTTAAAGATACATTACATAAACCACCCTGACTCCTTCGGGAGAAGGGCGGTATAGAAATTAAATTATAAATAAATAAATAAAATACCTTTTAAAGCATATTTTTACTACCTATTTGGCCGAAAAAAGTTTTTTTAAAAAAAGGCTCTGACGATCATGCGGCTCAGCTGTGCTCGTCAGAGCTCTTTTTTTTTTTAACCATTTAAAAGCATTTTTTTATAACCATTCGGGCGGAAAAAGCAAGCGAGCCGGAAAGAAGCAGGAAGCGGGCAAGTGGGTGACCGGTTCTCCGAACCACCCGCCACCATTGCTACCGGATCAGCCGATTCAGTCGGAACTGGGAGCATTTTCACCCCTGGTGTATGTATGCCCCATTTTTTTTTAACCTACTGCCTGACGCACCAAAACAAAAAAGGCTGTTGTAATAGAGACATTAGCTGTGATATATCCCAGGGCAGGACAGCTAGCTGAAGGTTTCAAGAATCCAAACAACCCGTTGTGTTTAACATCTTGTCAATTTTGCTTGTTTGCATTCAAGGGTCCATCAGCTGCTACAAAAATGTTCCTGGTTCACTGATGAGGGAAATTGCAAAGAATCCTGAGACATCATAAAACATCGCAAATCTTTCAGCCTCGAATTTCCTTTGTCAACTCTGGAGGTATCGGCTTTTGATTCCGTGCTGCTTTTAACTATAATTTTCATCCTTCTTCTTCTTCTTCTTCTTCTTCTTCTTCTTCTTCTTCTTCTTCTTCTTCTTCTTCTTCTTCTTCTTCTTCTTCTTCTTCTTCTTCCTCTTCCTCTTCCTCTTCCTCTTCCTCTTCCTCTTCCTCTTCCTCTTCCTCTTCCTCTTCCTCTTCTTCTTCTTCTTCTTCTTCTTCTTCTTCTTCTTCTTCTTCTTCTTCTTCTTCTTCTTCTTCTTCTTCTTCTTTTATTTGAATTTATATCCCGCCCTTCTCCGAAGACTCAGGGTGGCTTATACTGTGTTAAGCAATAGTCTTCATCCATTTGTATATTATACACAAAGTCAACTTTTATTGCCCCCAACAATCTGGGTCCTCATTTCACCTACCTTATAAAGGATGGAAGGCTGAGTCAACCTTGGGCCTGGTGGGACTTGAACTTGCAGTAATTGCAAGCAGCTGCTGTTAATAACATACAGTCTGCTGAGCCACCAGAGGCCCTTCTTCTTCTTCCTTCTCCTCCTCCTCCTCCTCCTCCTCCTCCTCCTCTCCTTCTTCTTCCTCTTCCTCTTCCTCTTCCTCTTCCTCTTCCTCCTCTTCCTCTTCCTCTTCCTCTTCCTCTTCCTCTTCCTCTTCCTCTTCCTCTTCCTCTTCCTCTTCCTCTTCTTCTTCTTCTTCTTCTTCTTCTTCTTCTTCTTCTTCTTCTTCTTCTTCTTCTTCTTCTTCCTCCTCCTCCTCCTCCTCCTCCTCCTCCTCCTCCTTCTATTATTATTTCTTACCTTTTTCTTTTCTTTGTTAATCCCCCCCCGAGAATATAGAATAATAGGGTTCAACGTCTTTTAGTCCAACCCCTGCTCAAGCAGGAGACTCTATATACCAGTGATGGCGAACCATGGTGGCACATGAAACCATATCTATGGCCATGCGATCATTTCCCTAGCTCAGCTCCAGCATGCATGTGTGTGCTGGCCAGCTGATTTTCGATCCTTTCAAGCCCACCGGAAGTCGGGAAATGAGCTGCTTCCAGCCACCGGAGGGCCTCTGGGGGGTGGAGAAGGCCGTTTTTGCCCTCCCCAGGTTCCTAGAAAGGCTCTGGAGCCTGGGGAGGATGAGAAACGGGCCCACCATGCCTTCGTGTGCCAAAAGCGGGGGGAGCACAGGGGCGCATGCATGCGTGAGGGGACGGGGCGCATTAAATTATGGGTGTGGGCACACACATGCATGACACACACACACACACATGCTCCCCCCCCCACTTTTGGCATGCAACAGCAAAAAGGTTAGCTCTCATTGTCAGGAAATTTCTCCCTATTTCTAGGTTGCTTCTCTCTTTGATTAATTTCCATCCATTGCTTCTTGTTCCGCCTTCAGGTGCTTTGGAGAATTGGTTGACCCCTTCTTTATGGCAACCCCTGAGATATTGGAAGGCTGTTAGTATGTCACCCTTAGTCAGTGGTGGGATTCAAGTAATTCAGCAACTGGTTCTCTGCCCTAACGATTTCTTCCAACAACCTGTTTGCCAAACTGCTCAGAAAGTTAACAACCGGTTCTCCCGAAGTGGTGCGAACTGGCTGAATCCCACCACTGCCCTTAGTCCTTTTCACTAGACCAGGCATACTCAATTCCTGCAACTTTTCTTCATATATTTCAGCCTCCGGTCCCCTAATCATCTTAGTTGCTCTTCTCTGCACTCTTTCTAGAGTCTCCACTTCTTTTTCACATCCTGGTGACCAAAATGGGATGCAGTAGTCTAAGTGTGGCCTTACCAAGGCATTGTAAGGCAATATTAACACGTCACATGATCTTAAAAATGAACTACAATAATAATAAAACAAATCTGCCTATTTTAACAGACTAACAGATTGACAGATTAACAGAGTTGGAAGGGACCTAGTCCAACCCCCTTCTCAGGCAGGAGACCCTACACCATTTCTGACAAATGGGAGTCCAATCTCTTCTTGAAAGTCTCAAGAAGCTTCCACAATTTCCGAAGGCAACTTCTGGTCCATTGGTTGATTGTTCTTACTGTCAGAAAAGTTATCCTTATTTCCAGGTTGAATCTCTTCTTGTTCAGTTTCCATCCATTGTTATTTGTCTGGCCTTCAGGTGCCTTGGAGAATAGCTTGACCCCTTCCTCTCTGTGGCAGCCCCTCAAATATTGGACTACTGCTATCCTGTCTCCCCTGGTCCTTCTCTTCACTAGACTAGCCATGCCCAGTTTCTGTAACCGTTCATCGTATGTTTTAGCCTCCAGTCCCCTAATCATCTTGGTTGTTCTTCTCTACACTTTTTCTAGAGTCTCAACATCTTTTTTATACTGTGGAGACCAAAACTAGACTCATGAAGTCTAGGTGTGGTCTTACTCGGGCTTTATAGAGTGGTATTAGTCCCTCCCTTGATCTTGATTGTATCCCTCTGTTAATGCAATTTAGGATTGCATTGGCTTTTTTGGCTGCCGCTGTACACTGCTGACTCATTTTTTTTGATATTCCCTTGTGTATTTATTACTGCCCAAGGAGCTGCTGATCCAGTTCTACAGAGGAATTATTGAGTCTGTCATTTGCACCTCTAGAACTGTCTGGTTCGGTTCTGCAACCCAACAAGAAAGACACAGACTTCAGAGGATCATTAGAACTGCAGAAAAAATAATTGCTACCAACTTGCCTTCCATTGAGGACCTGTATACTACACGAATCAAGAAGAGGGCCGTGAAAATATTTGCAGACCCCTCGCATCCTGGACATAAACTGGTTCAACTCCTACCCTCAAAACGACGCTATAGAGCACTGCACACCAGAACAACTAGACACAAGAACAGTTTTTTCCCGAATGCCATCACTCTGCTAACAAATAATTCCCTCAACACTGTCAAACTATTTACTAAATCTGCACTACTATTACTCTTCTCATCATTCCCATCACCCATCTCCTTTCACTTATTACTGTAACTTTGCTGCTTGTATCCTTATGATTTATATTGATATTCATTGTTTCCTGATTGCTTATTTGTACTCTATGACTATCACTAAGTGTTGTACCTTAGAATTCTTGACAAATGTATCTTTTCTTTTATATACACTGAGAGCATGTGCACCAAGACAAATTCCTTGTGTGTCCAATCACACTTGGCCAATAAAGAATTCTATTTATTGTCTAAATAGACTGTAGGAATTGTGGTGCTCAATGAACTTGCTTTTTCCAATAAAGGAGAATATTTGTAGCTCAGGGTTGAAATGAGGGGTCATTTATGTTCTCTGTGCTTTGCTGATGGAGATGTTTCATGACCCAGCTGGGTCATGAAACCGGGTAATAACACCAGTGCTATAAGGGAGTGGGGTTTGCAGGGAGGAGGCCAATAAAGAATTCTATTCTATTCTATTCTATTCTATTCTATTCTATTCTATTCTATTCTAATTCTTTTATGTACACTGAGAGCCTATGCACCAAGACAAACTCCTTGTGTGTCCAATCACACTTGGCCAATAAAGAATTCTACTCTATTCTATTCTATTCTATTCTATTCTATTCTATTCTATTCTATTCTATTCTATTCTATTCTATTCTATTCTATTCTATTCTATTCTATTCTATTCTAATTTCTTTTATGTACACTGGGAGCATATGCACCAAGACAAATTCCTTGTGTGTCCAATCACACTTGGCCAATAAAAAATTCTATTCTATTCTATTCTATTCTATTCTATTCTATTCTTTTCTATTTCTTTTATGTACACTGAGAGCGTATGCACCAAGACAAATTCCTTGTGTGTCCAATCACACTCGGCCAATAAAGAATTCTATTCTATTCTATTCTATTCTATTCTATTCTATTCTATTCTATTCTATTCTATTCTATTCTATTCTTTTCTATTTCTTTTATGTACACTGAGAGCGTATGCACCAAGACAAATTCCTTGTGTGTCCAATCACACTCGGCCAATAAAGAGTTCTATTCTATTCTATTCTATTCTATTCTATTCTATTCTATTCTATTCTATTCTATTCTATTCTATTCTATTCTATTCTTTCTATTTCTTTTATGTACACTGAGAGCGTATGCACCAAGACAAATTCCTTGTGTGTCCAATCACACTTGGCCAATAAAAAATTCTATTCTATTCTATTCTATTCTATTCTATTCTATTCTATTCTATTCTATTCTATTCTATTCTATTCTATTCTATTCTATTCTATTCTATTCTATTCTATTCTATTCTATTTCTTTTATGTACACTGAGAGCGTATGCACCAAGACAAATTCCTTGTGTGTCCAATCACACTTGGCCAATAAAAAATTCTATTCTATTCTATTCTATTCTATTCTATTCTATTCTATTCTATTCTATTCTATTCTATTCTATTCTATTCTATTTCTTTTATGTACACTGAGAGTGTATGCACCAAGACAAATTCCTTGTGTGTCCAATCACACTCGGCCAATAAAGAATTCTATTCTATTCTATTCTATTTTATTCTATTCTATTCTATTCTATTCTATTCTATTCTATTCTATTCTATTCTATTCTATTCTATTCATTCTATTCCTGTCCCTCCAGTGCTTTAAAATTCCAGCTGGATGGCAGCAAATAACTCTCTTTATCTGACCTCAGAGAGTTATCGTGTAAAAGCTGGTTAGTATGTGGACAAGAGGCTATTGGAAAATCCAGGCCTGAGGGATAAACTGGGAAAGGAAAAGAAAAAGAACACATTTGAAAGAAGCCAGTGACAAACCACTTAGACCCTGTGGCTGAGAATATTATGCGGAGATGTCCAGGCAATTACCCAGATGCAAAAGGCAACTTTAATCATTTTAATTAGGCAGTGCTGAAATGCATCTTTAAGAAAGTCCAAAGTCATTTAGGGTGCTGGCTGGTGCACAAATTGAAAGAATAAATAAATGAATTGCATTGAATGTGGGACGCTGCAAGAAATGCGGAAAAGAGAAGAGATGCAGAATCCAAATATTTTGCAGAACGCAGCATGACAGAGTTGGAAGGGACCTTGGAGGTCTTCTAGTCCAACCCACTGCTCAATCGGGAGACCCTATATCAGCGGTTCTCAACCTGTGGGTCACGACTCCATTGGGGGTCGAATGACGATTTGCCAGGGGTCGCCTAAGACCATCGGAAATATGGGAAGTATACTTGCGAGTCGAAGAATCGCGCTCCAATGGTTGACTCCACAAGCCAGCTGCAGGCTCTTCAAATCGCTAGCCGAATTCGGCTTCAGGCGCGATGAATTAAAAAAGAGAGAAATCTTTGCTCTGTTGTCTCCCTCTCAAGCCAGCTGCAATCGCTCCCAATCGCTAGCCTAATCTGGCTTCAGGTGCGAAAAACTTAATAGGGGAGGAGTCTCCGCTTTAATGCCTCCGTCCTCAAGGCAATCGCAAGCAGTTCAGATCGCTAGCCAATGCGGCTTCAAGTGCGATAAATTCAAAACGAAAATAATTTTACGGTTGGGATCGCCGCATCATAGGGAATTGTATTAAAGGGGTCGCCACATTCTGGGGAATTGTATTAAAGGGGTCGCAGCACTATAAAGGTTGAGAACCACTGCCCTATATCATTCCAGACAAGTGACAATCCAGGATTGTAAGGATTCCAAACTAGTTACGTGTTTGACCCTACCTTCAGGCGCCACCTGGTCATCTCCTACAGGTTGTTTTTTTTTTTAATGGTTTTATCATGTGATGGAATGTAAGTTGCCTGGAGTCACCTACATATGAGTAGGCAACTATGTAATTTGGTTTAATCAATAAATAAATGATAACTTGACTGAGAGGTACTTGGTGATCTCTGAGCTTGGTCATTTTCTTGCGGATATTTCATTATCCAAACTAGGTAACAACATCAGTGCTAGATGGGAGTGTGGTCTGTGGAGAGGAGGAGGCGGAAGAAGAAGAAGAGGGGGAGGAGGAAGAGGAGGAGGAGGACTGTGGGGGTCCTTGATGCTTTCTGAGCTTGGTTGATTTTTTGCTGACATTTCATTACCCAAACTAGGTAACATCATCAGTGCTAGAAGGGAGTGAGGTTTCTGGAGAGGAAGAGGAGGAAGAGGAGGAAGAAAAGGAGGAGGAGGAAGAGGAGGAGGAGAACTGTGGGGTCCTTGATGCTTTCTGAGTATGGTTGTTTTCTTGCTGACCTTTCATTACCCAACTACCTTGTTTCCCCGAAAATAAGACATCACCTGATAATAAACCCAATTGGGCTTTTGAGCGCATGCACTAAAATAAGCCTCCCCCTGAAAATAAGCCCTCCCCAAAAATATTTAAACACAGAGCTGAAAATCGGGTAAGAGGGCAAGAGGAGCCCCATCTTGCTCCATGCGCCCCAAAATAATAAGACCTCCCTGAAAATAAGGCCGAGTACTGATTTCAGGGTTCAAAAAAAAAAATATAAGACAGGGTCTTATTTTGGGGGAAACACGGTAGATAACATCATCAGTGCTAGGTGGTAGTGGGATTTGTGGATAGGAGGAGGAGCACTTTGGGGTCCTTGGTGCTTTCTGAGCTTGGTGGTTTTCTTGAGACATTTCATTATCCAGCTATATAACATCATCAATGCTTAGGTAACAAAACATCTGCAAGAAAACCACTAACCTCAGAGAGCGCCAAGGCCCCCTGATTTCAGTCCTGAGCTCCAGATATTCTTCTTGAAATGATAAATTAGACCTTTTAAAATTGAAGAACGGTTGCAGGAACTGGGTATGTCTAGTTTAATAAACAGCCACAAACAGCCTCCCACCAACCTGTGCGCTCCCACAGGGAGGGTCTCCTTGGGGTGCCGTCGGTGAAACAATGTCGACTGGCGACCCCCAGGGGGAGGGCCTTCTCTGTGGGGGCTCCTGCCCTCTGGAACAAGCTGCCTCCGGGGCTTCGCCAACTCCCCGACCTTCGGACCTTCTGCCGTGAGCTGAAGACTCTTTTATTCCATCGAGCTGGGCTAGCCTGATTAAGTGATTTTAAATGGGGTTTTAGATTTTTGGATTATTTAGCTTTTTAATATTTTTGGCCACTATTTATATAAATTTTTAGTCTGTTTTTAATGTGTATTTATTGTATCTTTTAAACTGGCTGTTAACTGCCCTGAGTCCTTCAGGAGAAGGGCGGTATACAAATGCAATAAATAAATAGAATAGAATAGAATAGAATTTTATTGGCCAAGTGTGATTGGACACACAAGGAATTTGTCTTGGTGCATATGCTCTCAGTGTACATAAAAGAAAAGATATGTTCATCAAGGTACAACATTTACAACACAATTGATGGTCATTATATCAATATAAATCATAAGGATTGCCAGCAACAAGTTATAGTCATACAGTCATAAGTGGAAAGAGATTGGTGATGGGAACTATGAAACGATTAATAGTAGTGCAGATTCAGTAAATAGTCTGACAGTGTTGAGGGAATTATTTGTTTAGCAGAGTGATGGCCTTGGAAAAACTGTTCTTGTGTCTAGTTGTTCTGGTGTGCAGTGCTCTATAGCGTCGTTTTGAGGGTAGGAGTTGAAACAGTTTATGTCCAGGATGTGAGGGATCTGCAAATATTTTCACGGCCCTCTTCTTGATTCGTGTAGTATACAGGTCCTCAATGGAAGGCAGGTTGGTAGCAATTATTTTTTCTGCAGTTCTAATTATCCTCTGAAGTCTGTGTCTTTCTTGTTGGGTTGCAGAACCGAACCAGATAAATAAATAAATAAAATAAATAAATAATAAAAAGAAGGACTAGGGGAGACATGATAGCAGTGTTCCAATATCTCAGGGGTTGCCACAAAGAAGAGGGAGTCAAGCTATTCTCCAAAGCACCTGAGGGTAGAACAAGAAGCAATGGGTGGAAACTGATCAAGGAGAGAAGCAACTTAGAACTAAGGAGAAATTTCCTGACAGTTAGAACAATTAATAAGTAGAACGACTTGCCTGCAGAAGTTGTGAATGCTCCAACACTGGAAATTTTTAAGAAAACGTTGGATAACCATCTGACTGAGATGGTGTAGGGTTTCCTGCCTGGGCAGGGGGTTGGACTAGAAGACCTCCAAGGTCCCTTCCAACTCTGTTGTTATATTATATTATAAATCCATCTGTAAGGTTTGATGCCCCTAATGATCCTTTTGCAGTGAAGCATTTCCACTCTAGCATCGCACAAGCTTGAGCTCTGAGGCTGGACCAGCAACGGGGTGGTATGTTTTGTTTTAGATTTTCTGCTCTGCTCCCTGATGTGCCGCTACTCTTTCTTTACTTCATTCATGCTATTGATTTATGTCTCCAATTCTGCCGGTTCTGTGAAATTTCTGTCTTATATTTCTCCTTGGCTCTTGGCTCTGAAGGCTACACCTGTCTCTCTCTCTCTCTCTCTGAGTAAGATCTTCTTCACAATTTCTTCCCGAATGTTTAACAGGGGAAACGAATGGAAGTGATATCTATGAGAAAGAAATGATTCCCAAAGATTGAGTCATCAAGGACGGGGGCAAGTGAAGAGAGAGAAGGAAAATACCTTCTGCTACAGAGGGTGCTCAGTGGTTAAAGATGCCTCAATTTGAACCTTTAGAATAGAATAGAATAGAATAGAATAGAATAGAATAGAATAGAATAGAATAGAATAGAATAGAATAGAATAGAATAGAATAGAATTTTTATTGGCCAAGTGTGATTGGACACACAAGGAATTTGTCTTGGTGCATATGCTCTCAGTGTACATAAAAGAAAAGATACGTTCATCAAGGTACAACATTTACAACACAATTGATGATCAATATATCAATGTAAATCATAAGGATTGCCAGCAACAAGTTATAGTCATACAGTCATAAGTGGAAAGAGATTGGTGATGGGAACTATGAGAAGATTAATAGTAGTGCAGATTCAGTAAATAGTCTGACAGTGTTGAGGGAATTATTTGTTTAGCAGAGTGATGGCCTTCGGGAAAAAACTGTTCTTGTGTCTAGTTGTTCTTTTGTGCAGTGCTCTATAGCGTCGTTTTGAGGGTAGGAGTTGAAACAGTTTATGTCCTGGATGCGAGGGATCTGCAAATATTTTCACGGCCCTCTTCTTGATTCGTGCAGTATACAGGTCCTCAATGGAAGGCAAGTTGGTAGCAATTATTTTTTCTGCAGTTCTAATTATCCTCTGAAGTCTGTGTTTTTCTTGTTGGGTTGCAGAACCGAACCAGACAGTTATAGAGGTGCAAATGACAGACTCAATCATTCCTCTGTACGATCCTTTGCTCCATTCATTGACAAAGATATAGTTTACCAAAGGTCAAGTGGAATACAATAAAGCAAAGCCAGACTGAGATTCACATGCCAAATCCCTGAGTAAAATCTATTCCCGGTTTAAAGGTAAAGGTCAAGGTTCCCCTTGCACATACGTGCTAGTCGTTGCCGACTCTAGGGGACGGTGCGCATCTCTGTTTCAAAGCCGAAGAGCCAGCGCTGTCCGAACATCTCTGTGGTCATGTGGCCAGCATGACTCAACGCCAAAGGCGCATGGAATGCCATTACCTTCCCACCAAAGGTGGTCCCTATTTTTTCTACTTGCATTTTTACGTGCTTTCGAAACTGCTAGACAATTCCTATTGCTGGCTGCCCTATTGTCCAATCAACTTCCAAGTCTGAAACGGTCACTCTGAATATCGGCTGGTTTGCAGCTGCATTTTTCTCACAGCAAAGTGACCTTGATTTGTCGTCTCGGAGAGATAGCTTCACTTTTATTACTTTCACTTTCCCCCTTTCAGCCACCTCCCCAGGGTTCACGGCAGTCTGGTACCGAGAACGATCGGAGAGCACAGGCTTGAGGTGGCGATCCTGACACACTCATCTTGTCAACTGGAAAGCTGACAGTTTGGGTTCGAGACCCGAGCACTACGCAACGGGGTGAGTTCCCGTTACTTGCTCCAGCTCCTGCCCATCCAGCAGTTCGAAAGTATGTAAATACAAGTAGATAAATATTTTTTTTCAATTTATTTATTTATTTTATTTGTCACAACAGTATATATAAGCATAAGCATGAAATAACTATATTAATTGGATATAACAGAGGGAAACAATAGGACAGGAACGGTAGGCATGCTTGTGCTCTTATGCACGCCCCTTATAGTCCTCTTAGGAATGGGGTGAGGTCAATGGTAGACAGTTTTTGGTTGAAGCTTTGGGGATTTGGGGAAGAGACCACAGAGTCAGGTAGTGTATTCCAAGTATTAACAACTCTGTTACTGAAGTCATATTTTCTGCAATCAAGATTGGAGCGGTTAACATTAAGTTTAAATCTATTGTGTGCTCGTGTATTGTTGCAATTGAAGCTGAAGTAGTCTTCAACAGGAAGGACATTGTAGTGGATGATTCTATGAGCTAAAGTCAGGTCATGTCGAAGGCGGCGGAGTTCTAAGGTTTCTAAACCCAGGATTTCAAGTCTGGTGGCATAAGGTATTTTGTTGTATTCAAAGGAGTGGAGAACTATAAATAAATAAATATAAATATAAATAAGTAACACTTCGGTGGGAAGATAACAGCATTCCGTGTGCCTCAGTATATAGTCATGCTGGCCACATGACCACAGAAAATGTCTTTGGACAACTCTGGGTTCCTCAGCCAAGAAACGGAGGTGAGCATCGTGCCGTAGACCAGACACGATTTCAGCCGAAGGAAAATGAAGTGAGCCCTTTGCTTACAGCCCAAAATGAAGAACACAAAGGGCACCTATCAAATATTTATTCCGTTCATGTCAGAAATGCTCTTTAGACCTTTTGCTAGCTGAAGACGATACTCAGTGCAGGACATGATCTCTTTTAAAAATGCACCATGTTGTTGCGAAGGCATTGTTGCTTAAAAGGGGATCAAACATTCATACATTATTCAGGTATTTTGTCTGTAGGAAGCTCAAATCTCTGTGTAACACTGGCTTTCTTTTTACAAAGCAATTGAAGGAGAAGGAGGAGGGAAAGAAGGAGAAAGGAGAGGAGGAGGAGGAGGAGGAGGAGGAGGAGGAGAAGGAGGGGAAAGATCATTGAGGTCTTGAGCTTTTCTTGCAGATATTTCATGACCCAACTAGGTAACATCATCAATACTAGAAGGAAGGGAGGTTTCTGGGAAGGAGGTGGGGGAGGAAGAAGAGGAGGAGAAGAAGGATTTTGGGGGCCTTGGTGGTCTCTGAGCTTGGTAGTTTTCTTGCAGATGGTTCATCAAAGAATATAATTTGCTGTAAATCAAATCAATGCTCACCATTTAATTGCTCCGCAGAAATGTTTCTTCGTCCACCACGGAAAGCAAAAAGAAATTCTGCCACCACGCCTCGGTTTCCCCCCACCGTCCTACAACTGCCTATATATTACAAGGAATAGTACAGTTGCTTTTATCTACGATAGTATTAAGGAGGCCGTATTTAGTAAGTTGACTAAATGCATGTCTTCCTTTTGAAATTGGTGCAAGAAGCATTATATTTTATCACCAATAGATGGCAGTGGTTATTTATTTTTCAAAACTGTGACCATCTTTTCTACCTGAGCTCAGAAGATTAAGTGCACTAACCAGGTGACAGATGAGTGTGGAAAATAGGATTTACACAAGTTCCATTTTTTGAGCAATACATACAGTATATATAAAACTCAGAATCTCTCTCTCTCTCGCTCTTCTGTCTTTCTCTCTCTCCCTCTCCCTCTCCCTCAGCCTCCCTCTCTTCTCTTTCTGTCTCTGTCTGTCTGTCTCCTCTCTCTCACACCTCTCTCTCTCTCTCCATCTCTCCATCTCTCTCTGTCTCTCCCTCTCTCTCTTCTCCCTCTCTCTCTCTCTCCCTCTCAATCTCTCTTTCTCTCTGTTTCACCTCTCTCCCTCTCTCCCCCTCTTTCTCCATGTCATTGTCTCTGTCTGTCTCCCCTCTCCTCTCTCTCTCTCTCACCTCTCTCTGCCTCTCTCTCTCTCTCCATCTCTCCTCTCTCTCTTCTCTCTCTTCTCTCTCTTTCACCTCTCCCTCTCCCCTCTTTCTCCATGTCATTGTCTCTGTCTGTCTCCCCACTCTCCTCCTCTCTCTCTCACCTCTCTCTGCCTCTCTCTCTCCATCTCTCCATCTCCATCTCTCCTCTCTTCTTTCTCTCTCTTTCACCTCTCTCCTCTCTCCCCTCGTTCTCCATGTCATTGTCTCTGTCTGTCTCCCCTCTCCTCCTCTCTCTCTCACCTCTCTCTGCCCCTCTCTCTCCATCTCTCCATCTCTCCTCTCTCTCTTCTCTCTCTTCTCTCTCTTTCCTCTCTCCTCTCTCCCCTCTTTCTCCATGTCATTGTCTCTGTCTGTCTCCCCTCTCCTCTCTCTCTCTCTCTCTCTCTCTCTCTGCTCTCTCTCTCCATCTCTCTCCATCTCTCTTCTCTCTCTTTCTCTCTCTTTCACCTCTCTCCCTCTCTCCCCCTCTTTCTCCATGTCATTGTCTCTGTCTGTCTCCCCCCTCTCCCTCCCTCTCTCTCTCTCACCTCTCTCTCTGCCCCTCTCTCTCTCCATCTCTCTCCATCTCTCCCTCTCTCTCTTCTCTCTCTTTCTCTCTCTTTCACCTCTCTCCCTCTCTCCCCCTGTTTCTCCATGTCATTGTCTCTGTCTGTCTCCTCTCTCCTCTCTCTCTCACTCTCTGCCCTCTCTCTCCATCTCTCCATCTCCATCTCCTCTCTTCTTTCTCTCTCTCTTTCACCTCTCTCTCTCCCCTGTTCTCCATGTCATTGTCTCTGTCTGTCTCCCCTCTCCTCTCTCTCTCACCTCTCTGCCTCTCTCTCCATCTCTCTCCATCTCTCCTCTCTCTTCTCTCCCCTCTTCTTTCTCTCTCTCCATCTCTTCTCTCTCTCTGTCTCCCCTCTCTCTCTCTCACTCTCTCTCTCTCTCTCTCTCTCTATCTCTCCATCTCTCTCTCTTCTCTCTTCACCTCTCCTCTCTCCCCTCTTTCTCCATGTCATTGTCTCTGTCTGTCTCCCCACTCTCCTCTCTCCTCTCTCCCCTCTCCCCTCTCCTCTCTCCATCTCCTCTCTCTCTTCTCTCTTCTCTTTCACCTCTCTTCTCCCCTCTTTCTCCATGTCATTGTCTCTGTCTGTCTTTTTTTTCTCTCTATCTCTCTCTGCCTCTCTCTCTTCTCCTCTCTCCATCTCTTCTCTCTTTCTCTCTTCACCTCTCTCTCTTTTCTCCATGTCATTGTCTCTGTCTGTCTCCTCTCCTCCTCTCTCCCCTCTCCTCTCTCTGCCCTCTCTCTCCATCTCCATCTCCATCTCTCCTCTCTTCTCTCTTTCACCTCTCCCCTCTCCTCTCTCCATGTCATTGTCTCTGTCTGTCTCCCCCTCTCCTCTCTCTCACCTCTCTGCCCTCTCTCCATTCTCTCCATCTCTCCTCTCTCTCTTCTCTCTCTTCTCTCTCTTTCACCTCTCCTCTCTCCCCTCTTTCTCCATGTCATTGTCTCTGTCTGTCTCCCCTCTCCTCTCTCTCTACCTCTCTGCCCTCTCTCTCCATCTCTCCTCCTCTCCTCTCTCTTTCTCTCTTTCACCTCTCCTCTCTCCCCTCTTTCTCCATGTCATTGTCTCTGTCTCCCCCTCTCCCCTCTCTCTCTCTCCATCTCCTCTCTCCCTCTCTCCATCTCCATCTCTCCTCTCTCCCCTCTCCTCTCTCCCCTGTTTCTCCATGTCATTGTCTGTCTGTCTCCCTCCTCTCTCTCTCTGTCTCTCCATCTCCATCTCCATCTCCTCTCTTCTCTCTCTCACCTCTCTCCCCTCTCTTCTTTCTCCATGTCATTGTCTCTGTCTGTCTCCCCACTCTCCTCCTCTCTCTCTCTCCTCTCTCTCTGCCTCTCTCTCTCTCCATCTCTCATCTCTCCCCTCTCTCTCTCTCTTCTCTCTTCCTCTCTCCCCTCGTTCTCCATGTCATTGTCTCTCTGTCTCCCCTCCTCTCTCTCTCTCTCTCTCTGCCTCTCTCTCTCTCTCCATCTCTCCTCTCTCTCTCTCTTTCTCTCTTTCACCTCTCTCTCTCCCCTCTTTCTCCATGTCATTGTCTCTGTCTCTCCCCTCTCCCTCTCTCTCTCTCTCACCTCTCTCTGTCTCTCTCCATCTCTCCATCTCTCCCTCTCTCTCTTCTCTCTTCTCTCTCCTCTCTCCTCTCTCCTCTTTCTCCATGTCATTGTCTCTGTCTGTCTCCCCTCTCCTCTCTCTCTCTCTCTTCTCTCTCCCTCTCTCTCCATCTCTCATCTCTCCTCTCTCTCTTCTCTCTCTTCTCTCTTTCCTCTCCCCTCTCCCCTCTTTCTCCATGTCATTGTCTCTGTCTGTCTCCCCTCTCCTCCTCTCTCTCTCCATCTCTCTCTGCCCTCTCTCTCTCCATCTCTCTCTCCATCTCTCCCTCTCTTCTTTCTCTCTCTCTTTCACCTCTCTCCCTCTCTCCCCCTCGTTCTCCATGTCATTGTCTCTGTCTGTCTCCCCCCTCTCCCTCCCTCTCTCTCTCTCACCTCTCTCTCTGCCCCCCCCTCTCTCCCTCTCTCTCCATCTCTCCCTCTCTCTCTCTTTCTCTCTCTTTCTCTCCTCTCTCCCCTCTTTCTCCATGTCATTGTCTCTGTCTGTTTCTCTCTCTCTCTCTCTGCCTCTCTCTCTCTCTCTCTCATCTCTTCTCTCTCTTCTCTCTCTTTCTCTCTTTCATCTCTCCTCTCTCCCCTCTTTCTCCATGTCATTGTCTGTCTGTCTCACCTCTCCCTCCTCTCTCTCTCCCTCTCTCTGTCTCTCCATCTCTCCATCTCCATCTCTCCTCTCTTCTTTCTCTCTCCTCTCTCCTCTCTCCTCTCTCCATGTCATTGTCTCTGTCTTCTCCCTCCTCTCTCTCTCTCTCTGTCTCTCCCCTCTCCCCTCTCCCTCTCTCTCTTCTCTCTTCTCTTTCTCTCTCTTCTTTCTCCATGTCATTGTCTCTGTCTTTTCTCTCTCTCTCTCTCTCTGTCTCTCCATCTCTCTCCATCTCCTCTCTCTCTTCTCTCTCTTCTCTCTCTTTCCTCTCCTCTCTCCCCTCTTTCTCCATGTCATTGTCTCTGTCTGTCTCTCCTCTCTCTCTCACCTCTCTCTGCCCCTCTCTCCATCTCTCTCCATCTCCTCTCTCTCTCTCTTCTCTCTCTTTCCTCTCTTCTCTCTTCTTTCTCCATGTCATTGTCTCTGTCTGTCTCCCCTCTCCTCTCTCTCTCTCTCTCACCTCTCTCTCTGCCCCTCTCTCTCTCCATCTCTCTCCATCTCTCCCTCTCTCTCTTCTCTCTCTTTCTCTCTCTCCTCTCTTCTTTCTCCATGTCATTGTCTCTGTCTGTCTCCCCCCTCTCCCTCCCTCTCTCTGCCCCTCTCTCTCTCCATCTCTCTCCATCTCTCCCTCTCTCTCTTCTCTCTCTTTCTCTCTCTTTCACCTCTCTCCCTCTCTCCCCCTCTTTCTCCATGTCATTGTCTCTGTCTGTCTCACACCTCACTCTCTCTCTCTCTCTTTCTCTCTCTCTCTCTCTCCCTCTCAATCTCTCTTTCTCTCTCTTTCACCTCTCTCCCTCTCTCCCCCTCTTTCTCCATGTCATTGTCTCTGTCTGTCTCACACCTCACTCTCTCTCTCTCTCTTTCTCTCTCTCTCCCTCTTGAAAATAAGTTGATCCCATCCTCTCTGTTAAAGTCCCTGAAAATATTGGAAGACAGCTATCAGGTCACCCCAGTCTTTCTTTTCATTAAACTAAACATATTTTTTATTTATTTATTTAATTTTGTCAAAACAATATATACAAGCATAACACTAAAAGATTATATAATGTATAAACAAATACATTACAAAACAAACACACCCCATTCCTGCAGCCGTTCTTCATATGTGTTAGCCTCCAGCCCCCTAATCATCTTTGTTGCTCTTCTCTGCACTCTTTCTAGATCCTCAGCATCTTTTTTATATTGTGGCGACCAAAACGGGATGCAGTGATCCAAGTGTGGCCTTACCAAGGCATTATAAAGTGGTATTAACACCTCATGTGGTCTTGATTTCATCCCTCTGTTAATGCAGCCTACGATTATGTTGGCTTTTTCGGCTGGTGCCACACACTGCTGGCTCATATTTAAGTGATCGTGTATAACATAACATAACATAATAACAGAGTTGGAAGGGACCTTGGAGGTCTTCTAGTCCAACCCCCTGCCCAGGCAGGAAACCCTACACCATCTCAGACAGATGATTATCTAACATCTTCTTAAAAATTTCCCATATTGGAGCATTCACAACTTCTGCAGGCAAGTCGTTCCACTGATTAATTGTTCTAACTCTAAGGAAATTTATCCTCAGTTCTAAGTTGCTTCTTTCTTTGATCAGTTTCCACCCATTGCTTCTTGTCCTGCCCTCAGGTGCTTTGGAGAATAGTTTGACTCCCTCTTCTTTGTGGCAGCCCCTGAGATATTGAAACACTGCTATCATGTCTCCCCTAGTCCTCCTTTTCATTAAACTAGACATACCCAGTTCCTGCAACCATTCTTCTTATGTTTTTTTTCTTTTTCTTTTCTTTTTTCTTTTTCTTTTTCTTTTTTATTGTGGCCTTACCAAGGCATTATAGAGTGGTATTAACATTTCACGTGATCTTGATTCTATCCCTCTGTTTATGCAGCTCAGAACTGTGTTGGCTTTTTTGGTAGCTGCTGCACACTGCTGGCTCATATCTAAATGGTTGTCCACTAGGACTCCAAGATCCCTCTCACAGTTACAACTATTGAGCAAGTTACCGTGTACACGGTACCTAAGCATTTTGGGTTTTTTTTGCCTAAATGTAGAACCTTACTTTTTTCACTGTTGAATTTCATTTTGTTAGATAGCGCCCAATGTTCAAGTCCGTCAAGATCCTTCTGTAACTTGAGCCTATCTTCTGGAGTGTTGGCTATTCCTGCCAGCTTGGTGTCATCTGCAAATTTGATGAGTTCCCCATCTATCCCCTCGTCCAAGTCATTGATGAAGATGTTGAAGAGTACTGGGCCTAAAACAGAGCCTTGGGGTACTCCACTGCATACTTCCCTCCATGTGGATGCAGTTCCGTTGAGGACTACACGTTGAGTGCGGTTGGTCAGCCAGTTACGAATCCATCTGGTGGTGGTGCTGTCTAACCCACATTTTTCTACTTTATCTAGTAGTAGGTTATGGTCTACTTTATCAAATGCTTTACTGAAGTCCAAGTAAATTATATCGACAGCTTTCCTCTGGTCTACTAATTTTGTCATTTTGTCAAAGAATGCAATGAGATTAGTCTGGCATGATCTGTTTTTGACAAACCCAAGTACTAGAACTGCAAAGTCCCTCTCCCAATTACGGCTGTTGAGCCAGATTTCACCCCATTGATTTTGTTTGTCAAAACCAGCTGGGAAAGTCCTACCTAACTGTGAGGTGACACCCCCCCCCCCCCCGCCCTCAGGATGCTGCAGCCATTGTACATACAAGCCAAATGCCAAGCAACCAACTTTTGATCACGTGACCATGGGGATGTGCGTTGCTTGTATATGCGAGGACCGGTTGTAAGTTACATTTTCAGTGCCACTGTGACTTTGAACGGCCACTAAGACAATCGTTCAAATAACCGTTGTAAGTCAAGGAGCACTCTATTTCTTGTGTTTTGTTTTTAAATTGATCTACCAATGGTCTGTGTTGTGTTGCATTGTGTTGCGTTGTGTTGTGTTGTGTAGGGGTTAAAAACTCAAGGTGGTGATTGACTTTTTGGAACCCCTCCTCCCACCCCCTATACTTTAGCCCAGTGGTTCTCAACCTTTGTAGTGCTGCGACCCCTTTAATACAATTCCCCACGATGTGGCGACCCCAACCGTAAAATTATTTTTATTTTGAATTTATCGCGCCTGAAGCCGTATTGGCTAGCGATCTGAACTGCTTGCGATTGCCTTGAGGACGGAGGCATTAAAGCGGAGACTCCTCCCCTACTAAGTTTATCGCGCCTGAAGCCAGATTAGGCTAGCGATTGGGAGTGATTGCAGCTGGCTTGAGAGGGAGACATCAGAGCAAAGATTTCTCTCTTTTTTAATTCATCGCACCTGAAGCTGAATTTGGCTAGCGATTTGAAGAGCCTGCAGCTGGTTTGTGGAGTCAACCATTGGAGCGCGATTCTTTGACTCGCAAGTATACTTCCCATATTTCCGATGGTCTTAGGCGACCCCTGGCAAATCGTCATTCGACCCCCAATGGAGTCCCGACCCACAGGTTGAGAACCGCTGCTTTAGCCCCATGTAGTGACATTCCTGTGCTTCTTGCCCCGATCTAATTGCCTTTTCTTGTTTCATTGTTTCCCTGGTTTTCATCGGCAATATTTTAAGCAACTTCAATCGATCGTTGGAAGTGTCAGAATTATAGATCCTAGTACATAATGATGATGATGCTGACTGATCAAAGAGATTTGATTTGATTTAATTCATTTAAAAAAAACACCTCCATGGGTGAGTAAAACTGGACTACGTAGCAGAAACTTTCCTGTGAAGACAATCTTAGAACTGTAACAACATACACAGGCAAATAGCATCCAGTTCTGGTCATCACATTCTAAAAAAATATGTTGAGACTTTAGAAAGAGAGCAGAGAAGAGTGACAAAAATATTTAAGGGCCTGGAGGGTAAAACACAGAAGGATTTTTGCAAGAATTGAGTTTGTCTAGTTTGATGAAAAGAAGGAGTAGGGAGGACATGATAGCAGTCTTCCAATATCTCAGGGGCTGCCACAAAGAAGAGGGAGTCAAGTTATTCTCCAAAGCACCTGAAGGCAGGACAAGAAGCAACGGATGGAAACTAATCAAGGAAAGAAGCAACTTAGAACTAAGGAGAAATTTCCTGACAGTTAGAACAATTAATAAGTGGAACGACTTGCCTGCAGAAATTGTGAATGCTCCAACACTGAAGGCTTTTAAGAAGAGATTGGACAGCCACTTGTTTCAAATTGTATACGGTCTCCTGCTTGAGCAGGGGGTTGGACTAGAGGACCTCCAAGGTCCCTTCCAAGTCTATTATTCTATGTTCTGTGTTCTATGTTCAAATTGTCCACAGATCTGTGTTTTGGCAGCAGAGATAGAAGATGGACCTTCTGCTTAGTAAACCAAGACAATATATTCTTGGTCACAAAAAATCCCCACAGGAGATAAATCAGAGAAATGGAGCAATTTTGGGTGTATTGATGCTGTTTGCTCAGATCTTCAGATGACTTCATTCAGAGGTGTGAGAAAAAAATTGAACCCTGCTGTGGCTTAAAACCATGTGCTCAAACATCAGTCTCACACCAAATGTCTTGAATGGTCCTCCGGATGCAGGGAGCATCTCCTGGTTCCATGCAAACAAACACTCCAATCCAGCCAATCAACCCAGGGGTTTTTATTTATTAAGAACATTTTATTTTATTTATTAAGAACATTTATTAAGAATTCATAGTGACTTCAGGTGGCTTACACCACTGCACTACTGTTAATCTTCTCATCATTCCCATCAACCATCTCCTTCCACTTATGACTGTATTATGACTTTGTTGCTTGTATCCTTACGATTTATATTGAAATTGTTTTCTGATTGCTTATATCATTAAGTATTGTACCTTATGATTCTTGAACATATCTTTTCTTTTATGTTCACTGAGAACATATGCACCAAGACAAATTCCTTGTGTGTCCAATCACACTTGGCCAATAAAAATTCTATTCTATTCTATTCTATTCTATTCTATTCTATTCTATTCTATTCTATTCTACTCTACTCTACTCTACTTCTATTCTATTCTATTCTATTCTATTCTATTCTATTCTATTCTATTCTATTCTATTCTATTCTACTCTACTTCTATTCTATTCTATTCTACTCTATTCTACTCTACTCTACTCTACTTCTATTCTACTCTACTCTATTCTATTCTATTCTACTCTACTCTACTCTACTCTACTTTTATTCTACTCTACTCTACTCTACTCTACTCTACTCTACTCTACTCTACTCTACTCTACTCTACTCTACTCTACTCTACTCTACTCTACTTCTCTTCTCTTCTACCCTACCCTACCCTACCCTACCCTACTTCTATTCTATTCTATTCTATTCTATTCTATTCTATTCTATTCTAATTCTATTCTATTCTATTCTATTCTATTCAGGTGGCTTACAAAGATAAAACTCTAGTACAAAACCAATACACCCATCACCCTTGGGAAGGACTTGATAGGTAGACAAAAATGCCAAACCCAGTCTGAACATCTGGCTGACTGTGTGAATCATCATCATCATCATCTGGTCCCAAGCCATATAGGTGTCAGGGTCCCAAGGAAGACCCCCAACGAAATAAAGCTCTGAGGCTTGAGGTTCCTCAAAGTTCCAATTTATTAGAGATGTCATGTTGGCACAGCTGGGAAAACCCAAAACTGAAAGCTTCCAGGTTTTCCACACACAGTTGACAGTCCACAGCCCTGCCCGATACCCACAAGTTCATCACATTGTCCAATCAACTCTTCACACTCAATTGGATACAATCTTCAGGCAGTCTCCATCGGACCCAGGATGTCCTTGAAAACGGAATGTTGTTATGACTAACTTTCTACCACTCAAACAATAACCCCCTCCCAACTCCCCCAGCTAAAGTATGTGGCAGTTAAGAAGCAAAAAAAAAAAAAAAAGCCTTCCAAAACTGACAACAGGGCTCTGAAAGTGACAACCAGCACCTCGGCTATGGACCCATTTCCCCAACAGATCTCGCTGAAGCAGGCACTGAGTTTCAAAATTCAACCAGATGGCAGAATCCCTTCTCTGCGTGTTCACCTGTCCATCAAAGGGGACTTCAGGGAGTAGAGAGGAGCTGAAATCAGCTCAACCTGCCATTAACAGGACAGGTTCCATATTGTCTTACGATGGCTGAGGTCACCCCCGGTGGGTTGTAATTGAACGTTGCAAGAACCTCATTGGCACTCCTCTCCTGTCGGTTGCAATTATTCAAAGTGGATCGCCAGCCCGGCTAATTTCAACCCTTTCAACTAGGGCTGCTAATAGGAAGTTGCCTCTGAAGAGCCCCGACTGCACAACTTCGGGGTTCCGTGTTCCTTGGAAGGATCCACCGATGCCAAAAAAAACCAAAACACCTCATTAACCCTGCCGTGAACATACCTGGGCTTTGACACCTGAGACGGCTGGAGGAGGCCGGAATTAAATAGCTGCAGTTAATTACCTAGTTCTCTGTGAGCTGCATACCAACAATCCCAGCAGGTCTTTGGTGTCGGTGCTCCTGCCGGCTCACCTTTCTCCCTAGAGGAGGTGGCTGATGTTTGCAAAAAAAAAATATTTTGGGGGGAACTCGATTAAAGCTCTGGAGTTTGGCTGCACAGGCCACATCTGAGGGGTTGGGTGCTCTTAACAGAGGCAAGAACATGGCTCGTAGGTTTGGGAAACAGCAGGTATGTGGAGGACAAACAGTGGTGGGGCTGGGTCTTCTTAGGGGATCTGCGTAGTTACGGGCTTTTTATAAGGTTTCAGGAACAGTGACAGAGTTGGAAGGGACCTTGGGGGTCATCTAGTCCAACCCCCTGCTCAGGCAGGAGACCTGCACTAGGGATTTGAACCGCTGAACTTTCCAGATCGACAAGCTCAGTGTCTTAGCCACTGAGCCACCTAGTCAGGCTTTCTTTGCATTCTTATATATGGTTTTTGTCTCTGTGATCATCTACCCTTCACTGATAGCAGTTGGGGAAGTATGTGGACCGTAAGGTCTATCAACTTCTTTCACCATCTCTCTCTCTGCACTTGAGGTTTTGCATCTCTCCCTCGCTCCCTCCCTTCTTTCTGCTCCCTTCCTTCCTTCCCCTTTCTTCCTTCCTTCCTTCCTTTCTTCCTTCCTTCCTTCCCTCCCTCCCTCCTTCCTTCTTCCTTCCTTCCTTCCTCCTCCTTCCTTCCTTCCTCTCCTCCTTTCTCCTTCCTTCCTCCCTCCTTCCTTCCTTCTTTCCTCTCCTCCTTTCTCCTTCTTTCATCCCTCCTTCCCTTCATTCCCTTCCCTTCCTTCCCTTCATTCCCTCTTTTCCTTCTCTTCATTCATTCCTCTCTCTTTCCTTCCTTCCTCTCCCTCCCTCCCTCCCTCTCCTTCCTTCTTTCATCACTCCCTCCCTTCTCCTTCTCCTTCATTTCTCCCTCTCTCTCCTTTCTCCTTCCTTCCTTCCTTTCCCTCCCTTCTCCTTCCTTCCTTCCTCTCCCTTCCTCCCTTCTCCTCCCTCCCTCCCTTATTCTCCTTCCTTCCTTCCTCCCTCCCTCTCCTCCCTCTCCTTCCTTCTTTCCCTTCCTTCCTTCCCTTCCTTCCCCTCCCTCCCTTTCCCTCCCTTCTCCTTCTTTCCTCTCCCTCCCTCCCTCCCTTTCCATCCATCATTCCATCCATCCATCCTCCCTTCCATCCCTCCCTCCATCCCTCCCTCCATCCCTCCCTTCCTCCCTCCCTCCCTCCATCCATCATCCCTCCATCCATCCTCCCTTCCATCCCTCCATCCATCCCTCCCTTCCTCCCTCCCTCCCTCCCTCCCTCCCTCCATCCATCATCCCTCCATCCAGGTGAATGCTCCCAATAATATCACCCTTGGGAAAAAGGAAGGGAAGTCTATTCCTATTCCTGAAGAGAGAAAGCAGCGTCCTCTCTGACATCAAAGCTGTTCCTAAAATGTTATTTATGTTTTACTCATAAAATGCTCCGTGAAAAGGAAGAGACAGCCAAAGGGATAGAAAAAAAGGCCATCTGGGGAGGGCACAGCCCCCCTGGGAAATTGGAAAGAGTTTATTTCTGTAGGTCTTACAGCTGCTGGGTCTACATTCCTTCCTTTGCAGAATATGCTGCCTCTGAAATCTCCTTAACAACACAATCAACGCACCGTGTTTTTTTTTTAATGTAATCTTTGCGGTAATCCATTCGTGTTATGATGTTAGACAAAAAATATATATCTGTAAGCTAGCCTTGGGGAGAGTTGTTTCATGGCGGGAAATGTCTTTCTCTTTCCAATCTACACATCCAGATGCTGGCTGGAGAATGCTGGGAGTTGAAATATATCCATCTTAAAGTACGCTGGCTGGGGGAATTCTGAGAATTGAAGTCCCGGAATTGTAGGAAGAAAAAAAATCAGATCCTGTTCTAAGCCAGGAATAAAATGGAGGCTGCTTAAGAAAGAAGTTTTATTCATAAGCAGAACCAACAACAGCATGCAGTTCTGGGACAGCTGACAAAATGAGGTTGGGAGAGGTGGACTTGTATGCATTTTTTGGGGTTCTTGGGTTTGAGATGCTCCAGGGTGGTTATGCAATATAGTGAGCCTTATGCCTTTTGCTATTCTAATGGTGGTGGGTTAATCCTATTACCTTTCTAAAGGTCATGTCATGTCCTTAGAATTTGGGTGGGGGAATGTAAATTTTAGGAGTCTTTGTTTTTCTACTTTTAATCCCCTCTGGGGGAGCTGGGCTGAAGGTGTTTTGTTTATGAATCTGGCTTCCCCATCTGCCTGACACAAGGTCATAAAAGTGGATTGTGTGACCCTGGGACATTGCAACCGTCGTAAATATGAGTTAGTTGTCAAGCCGAAAGTGCTTTTTCAGGGGCAACTGGATTTTCTTGTTGCTGTTTTCTTTTGAAGATGTTTCAGTTCTCATCCAAGAAGCTTCTTCAGCTCTGACTGGATGGTGGGGAATGGAAGGGTTTATATACCTTAAAGACAGCTGGTCCTTTGCATTCTTTTAGAGGACACCGATAAAGCTCCAAGTGGCCTCAATGACTCTCTCAAAAGGATGCAAATGACCAGCTGTCTGCAAAGAATATAAATCCTTCCATTCCCCACCATCCAGTCAGAGCTGAAGAAGCTTCTTGGATGAGAAGCGAAACATCTTCAAAAGAAAAAATAGAAAGTCCAGTTGCCTCCTGAAAAAGCACCTTTGGGACAACCATAATAATAATAATAATAATAATAATAATATTTTAATTTGTATACCGCCCTTCTCCCGAAGGACTCAGGGCGGTGAACAGGCAGATAAAATATACATACACACAATAATTAAAAACATCCCTTAAAAAACTAATTTAAATGCCCAAAATATTAAAAAACGTACTTCCCCGTAAAATCACAGAATTTTAAAAACCCATCCAATAAAAATAAGAATCAGGCTAGTCCAGCCATACGGAATAAATAAGTTTTAAGTTCGCGGCGAAAGGTCCTAAGGTCAGGTAATTGTCGAAGTCCGAGGGGAAGTTCGTTCCACAGGGTGGAGCCCCCACAGAGAAGGCCCTCCCCTGGGGCCGCCAGTCGACACTGTTTGGCTGACGGCACCCTGAGGAGTCCCTCTCTGTGGGAGCGTGCGGACGATGGGAGATAGAAGCCGGCAGTAGGCGGTCCCGTAGATAGCCGGTCCTAAGCCATGGAGCGCTTTAAAGGTGGTAACCAATACCTTGAAGCGCACCCGAAAACAACAGGTAGCCAGTGCAGTCTGCGCAGGATAGGTGTTATATGGGAGCTCGAGATGCTCCTCAATAACCAGCAGCCGCATTCTGAACTAGCTGAAGTCTCCGGTGCTCTTCAAGGGGAGCCCCATGTAGAGAGCATTGCAGTAGTCCAGGCGAGAGGTAACGAGAGCATGAGTGACTGTGCATAAGGCATCCCGGTCCAGGAAGGGACGCAACTGGCGGATCAGGCGAACCTGGTAAATGCTCTCCTGGAGACGGTCGCCAAATGGTCTTCAAAGGACAACCGACCATCCAGGAGCACGCTCAAGTTGCGTACCTTCTCCATCGGGGCCAATGATTCACCCCCGACAGACAGCCGCATCTGCAGCTGACTGTACCGAGGTGCCAGCATCCACAGCCACTCCGTCTTGGAGGGATTAAGTTTGAGCCTGTTCCTCCCCATCCAGACCCGTACGGCTTCCAGACACCGGGACAGCACTTCGACAGCTTCACTGGGGTGGCCCGGGGTGGAAAAGTACAGCTGGGTATCATCAGCGTACAGTTGGTATCTCACCCCAAAGCCACTGATGATCTCACCCAGCGGCTTCATATAGATGTTGAACAGGAGGGGTGAGAGAATCGACCCCTGCGGCACCCCACACATGAGGCACCTTGGAGTCGATCTCTGCCCCCCTGTCAACACCGTCTGCGTCCGATCAGAGAGGTAGGAGGAGAACCACCGATAAACGGTGCCTCCCACTCCCAACCCCTCCAACCGGCGCAGCAGGATACCATGGTCGATGGTATCAAAAGCCGCTGAGAGGTCTAATAGGACCAGGGCAGAGGAATAACCCCTATCCCTGGCCCTCCAGAGATCATCCACCAGTGCGACCAAAGCTGTCTCCGTACTGTATCCGGGCCGGAAGCCGGACTGGAACGGGTCTAGATAGACAGCTTCATCCAGGTACTGGGGTAGCTGACATGCCACCACACTCTCAACAACCTTCGCCGTGAAGCGAAGATTGGAGACTGGCCGGTAGTTCCCTAAAACAGCTGGGTCCAGGAAGGCTTCTTGAGGAGGGTCTCACCACTGCCTCTTTCAAGGCCACGGAAAGACCCCTCCCGCAAAGAAGCATTTGTAATCCCTGAGCCAGCCTCGTGTCACCTCCTGAGTAGCCAGTACTAACCAGGAGGCACGGATCCAGTAAACATGTGGTGGCGTTCAGCCTACCCAGCAACCTGTCCATGTCCTCGGAGTCACAGGATCAAAGTCATCCCAAACCACCTCAACAAGACGGGCCTCAGAACCCTCGCCTGGATCTACCCAATTTTGATCCAATCCGTCCCGAAGCTGAACGATTTTGTCGATAGATAACCGTTAAACTCCTCGGCACGCCTTGTAGGGGTCCTCCCGCCTCCTGTTGAAGGAGAGCGGGTCACCCAAACAGGGCGGCCGGGCGGTTATCTGCCGACGCAATGAGGGAGGAACGAGAACGTCAGAACCCTCATTGCCACCAGGTAGGTCCTACTATAGGACCTAACTAGTGTCCGTCAGCCTCAGAGCGGCTGGATCTCCAGGCACTCTCTAGGCGTCTTCTCCAGCGCTTCATCTCCCTCAGCTCCTCAGAGAACGAAGGAGCTGGTTGAGACCGGCGCCGGGTCAGAGGCCGCAAAGGCACGACACGGGCCAAAGCTCCAGCCGCGCCCGCTCCCAGGCCGCAACTAGCTCTTCAGTCGAGTCGTGGGCCAGGTGCTCAGGAACGCCCAAGCTCCGTCAGGAACCTCTCCGGTCCATCAGGCGCCTGGGACGGAACCAGCGCATTGGTTCCGCCTCCCGCGGTGGTGGGTAGCGGTCAGAAAGTCTAGACGAAGGAGAAAATGATCTGACCATGACAAAGGTTCAACAACTAAATCATTTAAAACCAGATCATTAGACCACTGGCCAGAGATAAAAATCAGATCTAGGGTACCTCCCCCGACGTGGGTAGGGCCGTCAATTAACTGAATCAGGTCCATGGCCGTCATGGAAGCCATGAACTCCTGAGCTGCCCGAGATGGTACGCGGCTGATGGCAAATTGAAATCCCCATGACCAACAGTCTGGGGTTTCAACTGCCAACCCGCCAGCAACTCCAACAGCTCAGGCAGGGCTGTAGTCACGCAGCAAGGAGCCAGGTACGTGATCAACAAGCCCACCTGAGTTCTACGACCCCACTTCACGAAGAGGGATTCACACCCAGCTATCTGAGGCACAGTGGTTTCCCTCGGCTCGAGACTCTCCTTAATGATAACCGCCACCCCTCCACCCCTACCCTGGGCCCTCGGCTGATGGAATGCTCGGAAGCCTGGTGGGCACATCTCCACTAGGGGGACCCCCCCTTCGGTGCCTAACCAGGTCTCCGTAATGCCCATAACATCCGCGGTCCCTTCCTGAATAAGATCTGCAATCAGGGGGGCTTTATTAACCGCGGACCTGGCATTACATAACATCAGCCAGAGGCCCAGGTCCCAATTACTCTGGCCACTCGGGTCACGGGAAATTTCTGGGGGGCCGGAGCACGCAATCGCTCGTAAACAGCGAGGGCGAGCCCCCGAGACCTGATGTGCCCCCCCCCTTCCATGACCTGGATGACGGACCTGGATGACGGAGAATCTCCATAGATTGCTTGTTGTAAAGTGTCTGAATTTTGATCACGTGACCATGGGGGATGTTGCAATGGTCATTAAGTGTGAAAACTGGTCATAAGTCTCTTTTTTCAGTGCCGTGTAACTTTGAACCAGTGGTGGGTGTCAACCGGTTCAGGCCGGTTTGGGCGAACCGGTTGTTAAATTGCTGGCTGATCCTTTCCCTCCCAATCCTGCCCCTTCCAGGAGTCCCCCTGCACCTGTTTTGGCTCCCAGGTAAGTGTAGGGGGCCCAAAACAGGGCATGGGGTGTGTTGTGCTCCATCAGCAGCCTACAGAGCTGGCAACAGAGTCGGACAGCGATGAGGCTGAGGTGAGGCCAGGGCCATCGGGGAGTGAGGTGCGGACTCCAGAGCCTCCAAAGACTGATAGTAGTGAGGCAGAGGAACAGGAGGAGCCTGTTCTTAGTACACGCATGAGAAGAGCTCCCAGAAGGCAAGAGCAGCTCAAGCAAAAAGGACAACTCGGGAGTAAGGCTAAGAGATGATTGGCCCCTCCCATAAGGCTTAAAACAGACCAGCACCGGTGTTTCAGCTTTGCCGGAAAACAACGTTGTAACTGCGTCCTCTGCTTTGTCTTCTGCTTTGTGTACATCTTTGTTTTTGTGGCTTCTGGACATTTGCCAGGAAGGGCCTTTGGCAGTTTGCCTAATTGGACTAAAGTTTGTGAGATAACTGAGGAATTTGTGTTGGGAGGCATTTGTTTTACTTTGAGTTGAACAATGCTGGGAATGAAGTAATTCCCAGCTGTTCAAATAAAGTTTGTTTTTCACGGACTAAGTTTATTACTACCTACTTGGGCCTGGGTCACAACAGGGTGGTGGTGCATCCTCCCGCAGCCCGTTTTTGCTCCCGGGATGTGTACAGAAGGCCAAGTGCTATCTGTCACACCCCCTGGCTACTCGCACCATGGCCACGCCTACCCAACCAGTCATTAGAGCAGAGAACTGGTTGTTAAATTATTTGAATCCCACCAGTGCTTTGAATGGTCACTAAATGAATGATTGTAAGTCTAGGCCAACCTGTACAGTATTCCTCCATTTTATAATTCTCAGTGCACGAAGTCCACTTTTTCCTTAGCTTGTAGATAAACAAGGAGACCTTTAAACATCAAACCTTCTCACCCCCCTCAAAGATGACAGTTCAGCCAAAAATGTTCAAAAAGCGGTCTCCTTTTTTCTTTTTTCTCAAGGAAGTGTAGCTCATTATCTCCTTTGTCTGCAAAGAATCGCCTCGAATAATTAGAGAATAACTATATACGATTGTCATTACAAAATGATAACAGGCTCATTAGTTTCTTGCATGAATTTTATTTCAGGATTGTCTAAAATCGTCTACCTCGAAGAGAAGGAAACAAGCTGAGAGGACAAAAAAAGAGAAGAAGATTAGATCTGGAAGTAGGTCACAAATAAAGAAACTTTCCAAAGTGTTTTTAATTTATAGAGGTCTAAAATGGATCACAGAAAGTGCTGATGAATAAAAATATTGGAAACTGTTTGAAAGAGAAACAGATCGCTGTCTTATTGGCTGATACTTATGTATGGGATAAACTCATTATGGACATAAAAAATAATGCAATATTATTCTGGCACAAGGATCCTGAGTTTTTTTTAGCATGATTTTTTTTTTTTTGCATTTATATCCCGCCCTTCTCCGAAGACTCAGGGCGGCTTACACTGTGTCAAGCAATAGTCTTCATCCATTTGTATATTATATACAAAGTCAACTTATTGCCCCCAACAGTCCGGGTCCTCATTTTATCTACCTTATAAAGGATGGAAGGCTGAGTCAACCTTGGGCCTGGTGGGGCTTGAACCTGCAGTAATTTTTTTTTGTTTTTATTTACATTTATATCCTGCCTTTCTCCGAAGACTCAGGGCAGCTTACACTATGTCAAGCAATAGTCTTCATCCATTTGTATATTATATACAAAGTCAGCTTTTATTGCCCCCAACAATCTGGGTCCTCATTTTACCTACCTTATAAAGGATGGAAGGCTGAGTCAACCTTGGGCCTGGTGGGACTTGAACCTGCAGTAATTGCAAGCAGCTGTGTTTATAACAGACTGACTTAGTCTGCTGAGCCACCAGAGAATTGAATCATGAACACTCAGAATGTTCCACTGGTATTGCACTTGCTTGGATATTGGGTGAGCCTTGTCACACAGTTGGTCCCAGAGGTTTATTCTCTGTTGAAATCACACAGCTAAACTTTTTTTTTTAAACGTTTTTCTCAGTATCTACTGTGCAAAGGAAAGATACAAGCTAGAGACTTCTGACATGACTGCTCACCTGACTTAGACATTTTCATATTGATACTGATACCGATACATATTAAGAGAGTTGGAAGGGACCTTGTAGGTCATCTAGTCCAACCCCCCACCCAAGCAGGAGACCCCTACACCATTTCTGACAGACGGCAGTCCAGTCTCTTCTTGAAAGCTTCCAGTGATGAATAGAATAGAATAGAATTTTTTTATTGGCCAAGTGTGGTTGGACACATAAGGAATTTGTCTTGGTGCATATGCTCTCAGTGTACATAAAAGAAAAGATACGTTCATCTAGGTACAACATTTACAACACAATTGATGGTCAATATATCAATATAAATCATAAGGATTGCCAGCAACAAGTTACAGTCATACAGTCATAAGTGGAAAGAGATGAAGCTCCCACAACTTCTGAAGGCAACTCTTGTTCTATGCGTTGATTGTTCTCACTGTCAGGAAATTTCTCCTTATTTCTAGGTTTAATCTCTCCTTGATCAGTTTCCATTCATTATTCCTTGTCTGGCCTTCAGGTTCTTTTGAAAATAATTTGATCCCCTCCTCTCTATGACAGCACCTCAAATATTGGAAGACTGCTATCATGTCTCCCCTAATCCTTCTTTTCATTAAACTAGACCTACCCAATTCCTGCAACCATTCTTCATATGTTTTAGCCTCCAGTCCCCTAATCATCTTGGTTGCTCTTCTCTGCACTCTTTCTAGAGTCTCAAAGTCTTTTTTATAGTGCTTTGACCAAAACCGGATGCAGTATTCTAGATGTGGTCGTACTAAGGCTTTATAGAGTGGTATTCAGTGGTGGGATTCAGATGGTTCGCACCACTTCGGGAGAACCGGTTGTTAACTTTCTGAGCAGTTTTGCAAACTGGTGGTTGGAAGAAATCATTAGGGCAGAGAACCGGTTGTTAAATTACTTGGATCCCACCACTGGTGGTATTAGTACCTCCCTTGATCTTGACTGTATCCCTCTGTTAATGCAACTTAGAATTGAATTATCCACAAAATATTCCATGTTGATTTTCATTTGTGGGAGCTACTAGTTCTCTAAGGCAGGGGTCTGCAAACTTGGCTCTTTTAAGACTTATAGACTTCAACTCCCAGAGTTCCTCAGCCAGCTTTGCTGGCTGAGGAACTCTGGGAGTTGAAGTCCACAAGTCTTAAAAGAGCCAAGTTTGCAGACCCCTGTTCTAAGGGAATAAGTGAAATGCAGAGACTTTCTACCCTGTCTGAACCGCGCAATTGGATAAACCCCGCTATATTTTTCACTGAAAAGGTACGAGATTGTTGTGTTGTTGAGTTAGTCTAGTTGGTCAAGTAGTCTACTCTGACTAGTTCAATGAAAAGACAGGGGAGACATGAGAGCCATGTTCCAATATCTCAGGGGCTGCCCCAAAGAAGAGGGAGTCAAGCTATTCTCCAAAGCACCTGAGGGTAGAACAAGAAGCAACGAATGGAAACCAATCAAGGAGAGAAGCAACTTAGAACTAAGGAGAAATTTCCTGACAGTTAGAACAATTAATCAGTGGAAATAACTTGCCTGCAGAAGTTGTGAATTCTCCAACACTGGAAGTTTTAAAGAAAATGTTGGATATCCATTTGTCTGAAATGGTATAGGGTTTCCTGCCTGGGCAGGGGGTTGGACTAGAGGACCTCCAAGGTCCCTTCCAACTCTGTTAGTCTCTTAGTCTGTTGTTTCTTTTCTTCCAGATTAGCAAAAGTTCTCTGCCTTTCTGCGATCTCCCAACGGCTGTGGAGCCATCGCTCTGCCATCGCTTAGAAGAGTTGCAAGGAACTTAACCCAGGACTTTAGACATGCCCAGTCTATGTTCCAGTTTTGATCTAAAGTCGCTTCCTGAATGTATTTCAGAAAACCTACACTTTTTTTTTTTTTTTGGTAATACCATTCATATCCTCCCTGTTATATTCAGGTGCCCTCTGACTTGAGAGGATTATAGAAATGGCTGCCATCATCATTTTTTTCAGCACCAAGGGAGGGCGAAAAGTCAACTCATCAACGCATAATTGTCTGTTTCTCAGCTTAGGATTTGCACTGGCCTTTTTTTCCCCCCTTATGAACTATGCAAAGTTGGGTTTGAAGAGTCACTTTGAAAGCTGGGCTCGATCGCATCTCCCCCCCACACACACCGCCCCACTCCCCCTTCAACCTGTCTTGCTGGACCGAGCTGTCAGATGGAACCGCCGAATCCCTTTTGACCTGAATTATCTGTTCCTGAATCAATGGAGGGTTTGGATGGACTTTGGTCTGTGCAAATCTCTTTTACCGAACGCAATCAATTCTGCAGCTTGACTCAATTTATCCAGTGGAATCAATTATGCAAATCGGAGTGCAGCGGTGGCCTAGAGGTGGAGCTCTTGCCTCACAATCAGGAGGCTGTGTGTTCGATCCTAGGTAAAGGTAAAGGTAGGTAAAGGTTCCTGTCGTGTCCCACTCCTCCTCTGACGGCCGGGTCGGGGAAGTCCGTATCAAGCGTGCCTCTTCAGCTCTGCCAAAGTCCTATCAGAGTCCTCAGGGCAGGCAGGAATCCAAGGTGTGACTTCAGCAATCCAGATTAGACTTTGCCTGACTCAGAGAATGCCAGAAAGCAGATCCTTTATATAGGCCATGGGGTGTGGCTCCATGACTCAGCACTTATCCAGGCCTGCCCCTCCCTTCCTTCTGCTGACATCGCCTCTCCATTCTCCGGAAGCGTGGATCTCTCCAACCTCCAGCTGTTGGTAATACCATCTCATGACTGGCTTCATATTCTTCAGGCTCACATGCTGTGGGAGAGGGGTTTAGTTGCTCTGTTTGACTGGGCATGGTGCCAGGACTGGGGGCTGGAGGCATGTCAGGCCATTCGTCTTGCTCGGACTGTCCGGGCATGGTGCCAGGACTGGGGGCTGGAGACATGTCAGGACATTCTCCTGTACTATCAGTGTCTGGCAGGAGATGAGAAGGGCCCGGCTGCGGCGAGGGGGGCGAGCAAGGCACAACAGTTCCCCTCACACGTATGTGCTAGTCATTCCTGACTCTAGGGGGCGGTGCTCATCTCCGTTTCAAAGCCGAAGAGCCAGCGCTGTCCAAAGACGTCTCCGTGGTCATGTGGCCGGCATGACTAAATGCCAAAGGGGCAGGAACGCTGTTACCTTCCCACCAAAGGTGGTCCCTATTTTTCTACTTGCATTTTTACGTGCTTTTGAACTGCTAGGTTGGCCGAAGCTGGGACAAGTAACGGGAGCTCACCCCATTACATGGCAGCACTAGGGATTCAAACCACTGAGCTGCCAACCATTCAATCGATAAGCTCAGCATCTTAGCCACTGAGCCACCATGTCCCTCGATCTTAGGTAGAGGCAGATATTTCTCTCTCTGGCCACAATGAGAGCACATCTGCTGAACAAAACTCCATATTGGTGACAGGAAGGGCGTCCGGCCAATAAATACTCTGCTAGCTCCATTCAATTGCCCAGACTCCACCCCATAAGGGATTATGGGGTCATTAAAAGAAAATGATGATGAATCAATTATGCAAATCAGAACTTGGTGAGTCATGCAACACTGGGTCCTCTTTCTCCATCGTTGAATGTCCACAATGGGTTTAAGGATGTTCAGGCATGGACCCTTGACCATGCCTCCTGTTGTCACTCCAGCCCCCGAATCTGGCCCCATGCCCGAAAGTGACTCCGAGAGTGAGGGGGAAGGGCTGGTAAGGCTTACCTCGGGAGCACCGATTCCTTTGGCTCGACTCCAGGAGCCAGAGCCAGACCAGTCGGAGGACGTAATGAGGCTATCATCCCTTGATTCCTCCCTTCCCCAGGCTACGCCTTCAGATCCAGCTGATAATAATAATCAAGCTTGGCTTCAGAAGATTAGAGAGGTGGCGTCATCAAAAAGAAGGGTGGGGCAGGATCCTTGGTGCTCTATGAGTTTGGATGCGGAGGCAGAGGAGGAGGAGGAGGAGGACTCATTACTACCAGACAAGATAACATCATCAGTGCTAGAAAGGAGTGAGGATTGCAGAGATGATGAGGAAGAAGAAGAAGAAGAAGAAGAAGAAGAAGAAGAAGAAGAAGAAGAAGAAGAAGAAGAAGAAGAAGAAGAAGAAGAAGAAGAAGAGGAGGAGGAGGAGGAGGAGGAGGAGGAGGAGGAGGAGGAGGAGGAGGAGGAGGAGGAGGAGGAGGAGGAGGAGGAGGAGGAGGAGGAGGAGGAGGATGGAGGTGGAGGTGGAGGTGGAGGTGGTGGTAGTGGACTGCAGAGTCCTTGGTGCTCTCTGAGCTTGGCAGTTTTCTTGCAGATGTTTCATTACCCAAATTATGTAACTATCAATGCTAGAAGGGAGTAGAGAGGAGGAGAAGGAGGAGGAAGAGGAGAAGGAGGAGGAGGAAGAGGAAGAGGAGGACTGTGGGGTCGTTGGTGCTCTCTGAGCTTGGCGGTTTTCTTTCAGACATTTCATTACCCAAATTATGTAACATTATCAATGCTAGAAGGGAGTGGAGAGGAGGAGGAAGAAGAAGAGGAAGAGGAAGCAGAAGAGGAGGAGGAGGTGGTGGTGGTGAAGGAGGAGGAGGACTGTGGGGTCCTTGGTGCTCTCTGAGCTTGGTGGTTTTCTTGCAGATGTTTCATTACCCAAATTATGTAACTATCAATGCTAGAAGGGACTGGAGAGGAGGAGGAGGAGGAAGAGGAAGAGGAGGAGGAAGACTATGGGGTCCTTGGTGTTCTCTAAGCTTGCTTGTTTTCTTGCAAACATTTCATTCCCCAAACTAGGTAGCATCATCAGTGCTAGAAGGCAGATTGTGGCCTTTTCCTTGATGTGACATAAGTCAATCTATGGGCATAATAAGCAGGATCACCGTTCCGGGTAGAAAGGATGGGCTTGGAGCCTCTTTAAAAATTTAGAATTCGCAGGTCCCAGATTAGCTCACAATAAGGTCACTCGGCGTTTTCCAACTCCACACGCCAGCTGGAAAGGTCGCACTGTAATTTACATTGCCTTTGTAATTATTATGTATGATTTCAGAGGTTATATAACCTGTAACCTTGAGAGCTTCAGGGCTCTGCTCCGTGTCTTTGGCAAGGAGCCCAGCCATCCCTCTAGTCATGGGTACCAGTAAAAGGTACTTTATTGCAATGGTGTCCAAATCCTTTGATTCCTTATTTAAGTGGAGGGTTTTTCTCTCCCCCCACCCCACCATGACAAATTTGTTTGTGCCGTTCTGGCATCTGCCGCCAAATCCTTTGGTTGCTTGTTTAAGTGGATTTTTTTTTTCCCCGTGACAAAATTCTCCTTCCTAAATCCCATACCAACCTAGTGATTTTCTCGTGGGAGCCTCTTCTGTTTTCCATGTGTCACCTGTTTGGTGCTGGACAACTCTTCTTGTAAGAGATGGTTTTCCTCGGACTTAACTCTCACATTATTGCCGAGAGACACGGGGCTCTCTTGACTGCGGTTTTCCTCTTTCAGGGACAGCAGTGTGCCCTCTTCCCATGCAGTTTCCACCTGGCCCACCTCTGAGATGAAAAATGTGTGCCGTGGTTGTGCAGGACAATTAAGTTGTCGGAACCGTTGTGTGATCGCTTAGGCTCCAATGTAATTCATATTGAATGGATCTGTCCAAGGTGCTGATGTAAGTCCCAGTGAAGTCTCTCTCTCTCTCTCTCTCTCTCTCTCTCTCTCTCTCTCTCTTTCTTTTTCTCTCTCTCTCACTCTCTCTCACACACACACTCATTCTCCATCTCTTTCCCTTTCTCTTTCCTTCTCTCTTTTTATTTTTCTCTCTTTAACTCCCTCCATTCTTTTTCTCTCTCCTTTCTCTCTCTCTCTCACACACACGTTCTTTCTTTACCCCTCTTTTCCCCCTCTTCTTTTTATTTTTCTCTCTTTTGCTCCTTCCATTCTTTTTCTCTTTCCTTTCTCTCTCTCTCTCTCTCACACACACACACACACACATTCCTTCTATTTCCTTTCTCTTTCCCCTCTCTCTCTTCTCTCTCTCTCTCTCACTCTCTCTCACACACACACTCATTCTCCATCTCTTTCCCTCTCTCTTTCCTTCTCTCTTTTTATCTTTCTCTCTTTCACTCCCTCCATTCTTTTTCTCCCTCCTTTTCTCTCTCTCTCTATCTCTCCCCTCTCACACACATATTCTTCCTCTTTTCCACTCTTTCCTTCTTCTCTCTTTTTATCTTTCTCTCTTTCACTCCTCCATTTTTCTCTCTCCTTTCTCTCTCTCTACACACACGTTCTTTCTTTCCTCTTTCCCCTCTTCTTTTTATTTTTCTCTTTGCTCCTTCCATTCTTTTCTCTTTCTCTCTCTCTCTCTCTCTCACACACACACACACACACATTCCTTCTATTTCCCTTTCTCTTTCCCCCTCTCTCTCTTTCCCTCGTTTCTCTTTTTATCTTTCTCTCTTTCATTCCCTCCATTTTTTCTCTCTCCTTTCTCTCTCTCTCTCACACACACATTCTTTCTTTCCCAGTCTTTTCCCCCTCTTCTTTTTATTTTTCTCTCTTTTGCTCCTTCCATTCTTTTTCTCTTTCCTATTCTCTCTCTCCTTCTGTCTGTCTCTGTCTCTCTCTGTCTCTGTCTCTCTCACACACACACTTGCTCGCTCGCTTGCTCGCTCTGGCTCTTGCTCTGGTTCCCCCCCTTACTCAAGACTGCTAAACAGCCAAAGCAGATGCCAAAAATAAATAGCAATTAAAAGCTAACAGAGATAGAAGTGACCAGATGGCAGATAATTAGCATGGCAGCCTACATTTCTGCTTTATTTGCTGAGATATCTGGAGTAGGCACTTTCCATAAGTTTAGAACGTGAGGGGACCTCAAGATTTCCGATACTTGGCTCTTGTCATTTTCAATTTGCTTGAGTGATTTCATTGGGATTTACTCAATTGCAAACAAGGTAGGAATTCAGGTGGAAAAGTATTACAAAGATTTATTTCCCTTGTTCATCACTGTTCATTAATGTACACCCTTGTACATTATTTGTACCCTATGACTATCATTAAGTGTCGTACCTTAGAATTCTTGATGAACGTATCTTTTCTTTTATGTACACTGAGAGCCTATGCACCAAGACAAATTCTTTGTGTGTCCAATCACACTTGGCCAATAAAAAAATCTATTTTATTCTATTCTATTCTATTCTATTCTATTCTATTCATGCCTTGATGCTAATGTAACCTTACAATCTCTAGAATTTGTCTCCGGCTACAATTGTCTACAATTGCCAATGAAATAGTTTCTTCATCCATAGTTTCTTCCGTCAAATTCTTCTGTCCAATTGGACACTATATCAAGACTGGGACAAAGGAAGGAAAAAGAAGGAAAATAGGATGCAACTATAAGCAATGAAGAGGGACGCAGTGGCTTAATGGCTAAGACTCTGAGCTTGTTGATCAAAAGGTCGGCAGTTCAATGGTTCAAATCCCTAGTGCTGCATAACGGGGTGAGCTCCCGTGACTTGTCCCAGCTTCTGCCAACCTAGCAGTTCGAAAGCACATAAAAAAATGCAAGTAGAAAAATAGGGACCACCTTTGGTGGGAAGGTCACAGCATTCCGTGCACCTTTGTCATTGAGTCATGCCGGCCACATGACCATGGAGACGTCTTTGGACAGCACTGGCTCTTTGGCTTTGAAACGGAGATGAGCACTGCCCCCTAGAGTCAGGAACGACTAGCACATTTGTGCGAGGGGAACCTTTATCTTTACATTAGTCTAATGAAAAGAAGAACTAGGGGAGATATGATAGCAGTGTTCCAATATTTGAGGGGCTCCTACAAAGACGAGGGGTTCACAGCACAAAAAGGCAAGATGAGAAGCATCAGATGGAAGCTAATCAAAGAGAGAAGCAACCTAGAACTAAGGAGAAAGTTCTTTTTTTTTTTTTAGTAAAAAAGTTTTATTTCCATTTTCCAACAACCTATTCAATATACAGTCTCTTATTCAACATTAGTCATTAACTTTCATTTGTTACTTATTCGGACCTGCCCAGCTACCACTTCCTTCCTTAACAAACCTTCCTCCTCCTTCTCTACTTTCTTCTACTTTCTTCATCCTTCCTCTCCTTCGCTTTTCTACATCCTCTCCTCCTTCTTCTCTTCCACCCTTTCTAACCTCTCTCTTTCCCCTTTCTTCTTCCTCTCCTTTCCCCTTTCTACCTCTCTCTTTCCTACCTACTTTCTTCCTTCACTCTCTCTCTCTCTCCTTCTGTCTGTCTCTGTCTCTCTGTCTCTGTCTCTCTCACACTTGCTCGCCGCTTGCTCGCTCTGGCTCTTGCTCTGCCCCCCTTACTCAAGACTGCTAAACAGCCAAAGCAGATGCCAAAATAAATAGCAATTAAAAGCTAACAGAGATAGAAGTGACCAGATGGCAGATAATTAGCATGGCAGCCTACATTTCTGCTTTATTTGCTGAGATATCTGGAGTAGGCACTTTCCATAAGTTTAGAACGTGAGGGGACCTCAAGATTTCCGATACTTGGCTCTTGTCATTTTCAATTTGCTTGAGTGATTTCATTGGGGTTTACTCAATTGCAAACAAGGTAGGAATTCAGGTGGAAAAGTATTACAAAGATTTATTTCCCTTGTTCATCACTGTTCATTAATGTACACCCTTGTACATTATTTGTACCCTATGACTATCATTAAGTGTCGTACCTTAGAATTCTTGATGAACGTATCTTTTCTTTTATGTACACTGAGAGCCTATGCACTAAGACAAATTCTTTGTGTGTCCAATCACACTTGGCCAATAAAAAAATCTATTCTATTCTATTCTATTCTATTCTATTCTATTCATGCCTTGATGCTAATGTAACCTTACAATCTCTAGAATTTGTCTCCGGCTACAATTGTCTACAATTGCCAGTGAAATAGTTTCTTCATCCATAGTTTCTTCCATCAAATTCTTCTGTCCAATTGGACACTATATCAAGACTGGGACAAAGGAAGGAAAAAGTAAGAAAATAGGATGCAACTATAAGCAATGAAGAGGGACGCAGTGGCTTAATGGCTAAGACTCTGAGCTTGTTGATCAAAAGGTCGGCAGTTCAATGGTTCAAATTTCTAGTGCTGCATAACAGGGTGAGCTCCCGTTACTTGTCCCAGCTTCTGCCAACCTAGCAGTTTGAAAGCACATTAAAAAATGCAAGTAGAACAATAGGGACCACCTTTGGTGGGAAGGTCACAGCATTCCGTGCACCTTTGTCATTGAGTCATGCCAGCCACATGACCATGGAGACGTCTTTGGACAGCGCTGGCTCTTTGGCTTTGAAACGGAGATGAGCACTGCCCCCTAGAGTCAGGAACGACTAGCACATTTGTGCGAGGGGAACCTTTATCTTTACATTAGTCTAATGAAAAGAAGAACTAGGGGAGATATGATAGCAGTGTTCCAATATTTGAGGGGCTCCTACAAAGACGAGGGGTTCACAGCACAAAAAGGCAAGATGAGAAGCATCAGATGGAAACTAATCAAAGAGAGAAGCAACCTAGAACTAAGGAGAAAGTTCTTTTTTTTTTTTAGTAAAAAAGTTTTATTTCCATTTTCCAACAACCTATTCAATATACAGTCTCTTATTCAACATTAGTCATTAACTTTCATTTGTTACTTATTCAGGCCTGCCCAGCTACCACTTCCTTCCTTAACAAACCTTCCCTCCTCCCTTCTCTACTTTCTTCTACTTTCTTCATCCTTCCTCTCCTTCGCTTTTCTACATCCTCTCCTCCTTCCCTTCCACCCTTTCTAACCCTCTCTCTTTCCCCTTTCTTCTACCTCTCTCTTTCCTACCTACTTTCTTCCTTCACTCTCTCTACTCATCTCTTCCTTTCCATTCCCTTCTGAAATGGCAGCTGAGCAGCCCCGATTTCATTTCAAATTATTTCTATTTCTTAATTACATATCTTCAATCATTCCTTTACATTGATCCTTCCTCTCCCCCCCTCTCCCCCCTTCCCCTCCCTCCCCCCTCCCACCCTCCCGAGACTTCCTAGAACAAAGTACAGGGTATAAGATTAACAATCATAAATTAAAATACAACTAAGGAGAAAGTTCTTGACTGCGAGAAGAATTCATCAGTGGGACAACCTGCCTTCAGAAGTGGTGGGTGCTCCATGACTGGAAGTTTTTAAGAAGAAGTTGGACAACTATTTATTGGAAATTATATAGTGCCTCCTGCTGAAGGAGGGGGTTGGACTCAAAGACCTTCAAGGTCCCTTCCAAATCTGTTATTCTTTTAGCAACACGGGTCATTCTAAGAGATTTCCACACTACCAATGAAACATCTCAGGTAGATTTCACACATTCCTCTGCAGTCTTCTAGCATCATACTTCTGTGATTCAGTTTGAATTTCCCAGCTTTTCTTTTTCTTTTTCTTTTTTTAGCACATAAGTTGAGTTGTCACTGGGTGCAATCTCAGCTCACAACTCCTAATCTCTTATTTGCAGCAAAAATATGTTCCTTGACAGATGTGGCAATATTTTAAGGCTCCAAGCAATCTTTTGAAGCCATCACTCTGTCAACTGGGGAAAAAAAAATTCAGGACATGTTTTCTTTTTTTAAAGCAATATTTCTTGATGTTAAGGAGGATGCAAATGGCACTTTAGTTTAGAATGATTAATAACCAGCTACTACTAAAACTCAAACTTGGGGATATGAAATTGCTTCAAAATTCTCTTGCAATTCCTTGATTGCATTTCAAGTGCCTGGAAACTACTTCACACTTATAACCAGTAGCAGCATCCTGGGGTCACATAATCATGAATTGCCCCTATGAGTATGTAGGACAGATGGGGAGGAAGCTAAGTACCCGATTGCAAGAACACAAGTGAGCAGTCAAACAAACAAACAAAGAGACCCAAATTCATTGGTAGACTCACACTGCAATGGACAAGGATACACATTCAATTTTTGCAGCTACTAAGATTGTCGGATGAGCAGGCACAAAAACAGCCAAGGAAGCAACTGAAGCCTGGGAAACGGGCCTCTCATCAGTCAACAGGAGAGTTGATTTACCACCAGCGTGTTATGGTCCGTCAGCAACCTGCGGAGCTGGCAAAGGAGTCTGACAGTGATGAGGCTGAGGAAGACCATGGGCCAGTCCTGGAGGCTGGGGCCGGTTTAGCTCACGCTGGTAAAAGCCTGTTATTAAGAACACAGTAGCCTGCAATTACTGCAGGTTCGAGCCCGGCCCAAGGTTGACTCAGCCTTCCATCCTTTATAAGGTAGGTAAAATGAGGACCCAGATTGTTGGGGGGGCAATAAGTTGACTTTGTAAAAATATACAAATAGAATGAGACTATTGCCTTATACACTGTAAGCCGCCCTGAGTCTTCGGAGAAGGGCGGGGTATAAATGTAAACAAAAAAAAAGAAAAAAAAGATGAGGGCTCTGCGTTGGAGGCAGAGATAGGGCCAGGGCCATCTGGGAGTGATGTGCGGACTCCAGAGCCTCCAGAGACTGACAGTAGTGAGGCAGAGGAACAGGAGGAGCCTGTTCCTAGTGCACACATGAGAAGAGCTGCCAGAAGACAAGAGCAGCTCAAGCAAAAAGGATGACTCAGAAGTAGGGCCAAGAGATGATTGCCCATCCCTATGTATAAGACTTAAATGCCAGCAATGGTATTTGGGCTCTTTGCCGGAAAACAACGTTGATAACTTTGTCTTGTTGCATTTGTTTCATATCGGTGTCTTCTGAACTTTTGCCAAGAAAGGCCTTTGGCAGTTTGTCTAATTGGACCAAGGTTGGTGATAGGACTGAGGAATTGTGTTGGGAGGAATTTGCTTTAATTTAATTAAACTACGCTGAGAATGAAGTAATTCTCAGCTGTTCGAATAAAGTTTGTTTGTTTTTACACTGACTTGAGTTTCCTACTACCTACTTGGGCCTGGGTCGCAACACAGCCTATCAAGTACTTAGAAGGCCAGGACTGGGCAGCACAACGAAACAACAGCCAGCAACTTAAAAACCAGCCATCAACACACCCCAATCAACATCTAAAAAGCCACTTACAAGAGGCACTATAAATACCACACAGAACAGCGCATGCTCTGCTAGAGAGAAGTTCCCTGAAAATGGGGTCCAGCACGAGTCTGAAAGCTTGGAAGACAAAAACTCTGGTACTGGTGACCAACCCAGATTGTGTTGTGACTCGTCCTCCCTCCTCTCCTCAGCTGGGCCCCTCCCGTCTCCAACCGGGCCTTTTATCAGACTCCGAGTCTGATAATGAAGATGAATGGCCTGTCATGCCTCCAGCCCCCGGCCCTGGCCCCATGCCTGGACAGGATTCAAGGAGTGAAAGGAGAAGCCCAATAAACCTCACTCATACAGCGTGTGTTCCTTTGGCTCAGCCTTCAGAGCAGGAAGCCAGCCAGGTGGTGGAAATACCTGGGCCTATTCCCTCTGACCCCTCCCTTTCCCAGACGCTGACAGCAGATCCAGCTGAAGACAATTTAGAGTAGGAGGACCCTCGCTTCCGGAGATCTGAGAGGCGACGCCAGCAGAAGGAAGGGAGGGGCAGGCCTGGATAAATGCTGAGTCATGGAGCCACACCCCACAGCCTATATAAAGGACCTGCTTTTGGCATTCCAACCTTGAGTCAAGCAAAGTCTTATCTAGTTTGCTGCTATCGGACTCTATCGCTGAAGTCACAACTTGGACTCCTGCCTGCCCTGATAAACCTCGAAGGAACTTGGCAAGCTGCAGAGGCTTCGTTGCCAAGTTTGTTACGGACTTCCTTGACTCGTTCGTCGGAGTGGGGGTGGGACACGACAGATTGGAACCTCATGTTTCCATTCCAGCGTGCATTTGGTGTGCGCTGCGCATTCACACCCAGCATGTGTTTGGCCCGCACCGTACAATTGGTGGCAACCGGGACAGATTTGACATAAAAATCAACCACATTTTAATTTCCTAACAATTCAAATGAAAGCAGTGAGACCCTGAAGCCCATACCAGTTTTATGATGTCTCCTCTTTTCTAGTTGCATCATATCCTGTCTGTGTTGTGTAGTCATGGAGCCATTGGTTCTGCTGCATAGATGTAGGATGGTACATGGTTAACTGAGAATATATTGATCCTCCACCAGGTAAGATCCCTTCGGATGTCTTCATTTCTCTTAAAAGTCAAAGATGAAGCATCATTAATGCTCCTCAGTGGGGAATTTATCAATTAAGTCCTAGTTTATTTCATGTGTCTGCAGACAGATTGCTGAAAGCATCTCAACATGGCACACAGCAGTCCCTTGACTCTGCTGGTTGGTGTTTCCTGAATCTTTGAAATAGCTACAATATCCTTTCTTGAGAGGCGGTGACCGGAAGAGGCCACGTCGTTCCAAGTAATCTCAATAATAGATCAGCTACACCGAGGGAAAGGCAGCCTCATAATGAAAATATTGCAGTGATTTTCCCCCCCCTCAAAAAAATGAAATTGCAGCTTTCCAACATGGGAAGGGAAGAGAAGGAGGGAGATGCCAAGTAACAGGGTTCTGAGGGGATGCCCGCCTTAGGTCAATGACAACTATAAAGCTGTGGTTGAAGGTTCACAGTATTCTCTCCCTATTCTGTATTATTAAGCCTCCCACCAATGTTGCATTTATAAAAGGAAGAAGCATGGTGTTTTAATGACTCCTTCCTTCCTTCCTTCCTTCCTTCCTTCCTTCCTTCCTTCCTTCCTTCCTTCCTTCCTTCCTTTCCTTCCTCCTTCCCTCTTTCCTTTATTCCTTCATTCTGTCTTCTATCTCTTCCATCCCTCCCTCCTTCCCTCCCTCTGTTCTTCCCTTTTTTCCATCCTTCTGTCTTCCATCTCTTCCATTTCTTTCATCTTTCCTTTCCTTTCCTTTCCTCCCTCTTGTTTTGTTCCTATTTTCTTTCCATCTTTCCTTCCTTCCTGTTTCACTCCCCTCCCTCTCCCTCTTTTTCTCTTCCCTTCCTTTTCCTTTTCCTTTCCTTCCTTCTTCTGTCTTTCTTTCATCCCTTCTTTCCTTTTTCTTTTTTCCTTCCTTCCTGTTTCTCTCCCTCTCTCTCTTCCCTTTCTTCTTTCATTTTACCCCTCCTTCCTTCCTTTCCTTCCTTCTTTCTTTCATCCTTCTCTCCTTCCTTTCTCCCACTGTCTCTTCCTCTTTCATTCCTTTTCTTTTTCTTTCCATCCTTCTTTCCTATTTCTCTCCTCCTCTCCTCTCCTTCTCCTTCTCCTTTCCCTTCCTTCCTTCCTTCCTTCCTTCCTTCGTTCCTCCCTCCCTCCCATCCTCCCTCCCCCCCCCCCTCCCTCCCTCCCTCCCTTCTCCTTTTTTCTTTTCTTAGTCTTTATTCAAACATTCCTAATGGGTTTTCCATTTTCTTCCATTAGCTACTTCTAGTCTGTGCACATATGGCTGGGTATACATTGCATGCACATTTTAACTGCCAGGCAATTCACCAAAATGAGATACTGTCTAGAGCAGGAGTAGTCAACCTTTTTATACCTACCGCCCAGTTTTGTATCTCTGTTAGTAGTAAAATTTTCTAACCACCCACCGGTTCCACAGTAATGGTGATTTATAAAGTAGGTTGGGGGGGCGCCGGCTACCTGCTCTGCTTCTCTGTTACAGCTGGGTGGTGTGGGAGAGATGCGCGAGCTATTGTGGGACGAGGCTCTTTTGTTTGCGGTCGCGCCATAGCGTCATTTAGTTTCACTTATGTAATGTGAACTAAACTTAAGCGCGGGTGATACAAATAGTATATTTTCAGAAATTTAAATTGTCATGGGGAATTTAATGAAAATCTAATGAAAATGTTTTTAAATAATGCTATGATTTTTTTTAAAAAAGTCAATTAAATTGAAAAAAAGGAAAGTGCTTCAGTATCGGACAAAACCCCTACCGCCCACCATGAAAGCTGGTGCGCCCACTAGTGGGCGGTAGGGACCAGGTTGACTACCACTGGACTAGAAGTAAAACTGTATTCAGAAGACTTAATGGTGGAGCAGCTAATAAAGATGGAAATCTTTATCAGGACTCTAATCCTTGCTTGCCTCATGGCAAATGTTCTCCAGTTTTAATTTATTTTTTTACTCCTGAGAGCCAACACAAATATTTCTTGGGAAAAAAGACCTTCTTCTGCTCATACTTAAGGGACTATCTTTCTAAGTGATTATCTTTGCTTTATTTTCTTGGATTGCTCGCAAGAGTTATCCTAGGCCCATGATGGTGAACCTATTGCAAGCCTTCTCTGCGGGCACGCGAGCAGTCACCCAGCTCAGCTCCACCACACATACATGCGCACCAGGGGTGAAATGCTCCCGGTTCGGACTGGATCGCGCGATCCGGTAGCGATGGGGGGCAGGTAGTTCAGAGAACCGGTAGCAAAAATCCCTGGCTCCCACCCCCAACTGCCCATGCCTCGCTGTTCTTCTTCTCTGTCCCTGAAGCTCTCAGTGGTGATATAGCTGCAAATGGCCTTAAATGACTGCCATGGCACTTCAAAGGGCCGCACTACAGCTGATCAGTGCTGTAGTATTTTTAAAGAAGGTAGACCGGGGCCTGTCAGTAAAAGGCAATTGGTACACCGGTGCCTCTATTTTTAAAGAAGGTAGACCGGTGCCTCACAAAGAAAGGCAATTAGTAGACCGGTGCCTCTATTCTTAAAGAAGGTAGACCGGTGCCTCCCAAGTTTTGTATACTCTATTATTTTTATTATTTATTATTATTGACCATGCCCATTCAGTCACCTGACCACCAAGCCACACCCACCAATTAAGCCACGCCCACAGAACCGGTAGGGAAATTTTTTAGATTTGCACACCTCCCGCCAGCCAGCTGATTTTCTGGATGTGCGGGGAGTGGGGCGCATGCGAGAGATGCATGCGCATGCATAGGGGGGCAGGGCAGAGTGGGGTGTGTGTGGCCTGCCCCCTCACAGCCCGTTTGTGGGCCCAGGAGGCAGCAGGGAGGCCTGCTAGGCCAAAAATGGGGGGTGGGTGTCAGTTGCGCATGTGCAAAGTGGCAGGGGAACATGGGGGGGGTGTCATGCGCACATACACAGGGGGCGCACAGAGTCCATTATGGGTGACAGCACACACATGTCCTGTTGCACGAGCACTTGCACGCTTTTGGCACACGACAAGAAAAAGGTTAGCCATCCTTGTCCTAGGCAAACAAGGATCACCTGAGAAATGGCATGCCATTACTGTGCTGTTCTTCAATTACACATACAGGTAAGTGTGTATCTCTATATATTTACTCAGAGAACCAGTGCTGGTATTCAGCTGGTTTGGAGTGGTTCAGGCGAATCGGTAGCGGCCTGCCCACCCGCCCTATCGCTGTGCCGTCTTATTTAGCCACATTTTTTTTAAAATCAATTTTTATTGATTCTCCCCCCCTCCCCAAACACACCCATATATATTTATTTATTTTATTTATTTTATTTTGTCACAACAATATATGTAGGTATCATACAAAAGATTATATAGTATATAAACACATATATGAGTAAATATAAGGAGGTATAAGCATATATAGGAAGAAGAAAAGAAAACAATAGGACAGGAACGGTAGGCACGTTTGTGCGCTTATGCACGCCCCTTATGGTCCTCTTAGGAATGGGGTGAGGTCAATAGTAGAAAGTTTTTGGTTAAAGCTTTTAGGATTATGGGAAGAGACCACAGAGTCAGGTAAAGTATTCCAAGCACTGACGATTCTGTTACAGAAGTCATATTTTCTGCAATCTAGATTAAAGCGGTTTACATTAAGTTTAAATCTATTGGTTGCCCTTGTATTATTGCAATTAAAGCTGAAGTAGTCTTTGACAGGAAGGACATTACAATAGATGATTCTGTGAGTTAAACTTAGGTCTTGTCGAAGGCGACGGAGTTCCAAGTTTTCTAAGCCTAGGATTTCAAGTCTGGTGGGATAAGGTATTTTATTGTTTTCAGAGGAATGGAGAACTCTTCTTGTAAAATATTTCTGGACACGTTCAATTGTATTGATGTCAGAGATGTGGTGAGGGTTCCAAACAGGTGAGCTGTATTCTAGAATTGGTCTAGCAAATGTTTTATATGCTCTGGTTAGTAGTGTGGTGTTTTTGGAAAAGAAGCTACGCAAAATTAGGTTTACAACTCTTAGAGCTTTTTTTGCTATATAGTTGCAGTGGGCTTTGGCACTTAGATCATTTGACATGAACACTCCAAGGTCTTTAACGGGATGGGGGTCGTCTGTAAGGTAATGTCCATCTAGTGTGTACTTAGTTTTTGGGTTCTTTTTTCCTATATGTAAGACTATATATTGGCCATATCATATCTTATACAACTTCACATATCCAAATACATTTTACTTAGTTACAATTTCTGCCAAAATGTTCTTTTTCCATATTTTTAATCATGTCTTAATATTCCGATGCTCATTTATATAAACCACATCTTCTTTTGGCCTCAAGTTCTAGTTTCTCCATTTTTACTAATTTATATATATTCTCTTTTATTGTTTTTTAACTAATTCAATTTTTATCCTGATATATTCAAACATTTCCGGGGTTCTTTCTTCCATTTCATCTTTTTCGTTTTACAGCAATCTTTCTTCACTTTCTCATTCCTCTCCCTCCCTTCTTTTATCCTTCTTACTTTCTTCTCTCCTCTCCTACTCCTTCTCTACTTCCCTTTCCTTCCTCCCCCTCCGCCATTCTTCATCCCCATCTAACCTTTCTCCTACTCTTATTTTGCTTCCCTTTTTTCCTCTCCTTTTCCCTTTCTTCTTTTCCTCTCTCTCCTTCTCCCTTTCTTCCATCTCTCTCCTCCTTCTTATCTCTCTCTATTGCTGTATTCATTTTCATTTCAGTATTTTTCACTAGGGTGTCCAGATAACCCCGATTTTCCCCATTTATTGAGTATATTTCTCAGAATTCCCCTCGTGTGTTTTAATTATTAACATTGTCTTTCAACTTATTCCATTTTTACCTTACAACCTTTTAATAAATTCAACCTTCCACCTCTTGTTTTCTTTAAATTCTTATTCCCAGTTCAATAATTATTTTTCTTTTTCATTAGGATACATCATTTACTAATTTACTGATTTTGCCACATTTTTGAGGCCTGGTGCACCTCAGGAAGGCTGGGCAGAGGTGCAGAAGGTGTGTGCTCCAAGCGAGCGTGTGCGAGCGTGGCAAACCGGTGGTAAAAATATGTAAAATCCACCTCTGCAGAGAACGTGGAATCACTAATGTCTTGACCAGAAATGTGGCATGAATTAAGGACTTTGTTCTCCTCTGTTAAATTTCACTGTGCTATTTTCAGCCCATTTCAGCACATAGCAAAGTCATTCTGAATTTTATTTCAGTCTTCTAGGTCATTAACTATCCTGAACGAGCTCATGTCTTCAGCAATTTTTCCAAGCATTCCCTCTGTCCATGTAGTTATGGATACGTTGAAGAGTACAGGGGGCAAAATAGAATAGAATAGAATAGAATTTTTTATTGGCCAAGTGTGATTGGACACACAGGGAATTTGTCTTGGTGCATATGCTCTCAGTGTACATAAAAGGAATAGAATAGAATAGAATAGAATAGAATAGAATAGAATAGAATAGAATAGAATAGAATAGAATAGAATTTTTTATTGGCCAAGTGTGATTGGACACACAAGGAATTTGTCTTGGTGCATATGCTCTCAGTGTACATAAAAGGAATAGAATAGAATAGAATAGAATAGAATAGAATAGAATAGAATAGAATAGAATAGAATAGAATAGAATAGAATAGAATAGAATAGAATTCTTTATTGGCCAAGTGTGATTGGACACAAGGAATTTGTCTTTAGTGCAGATGCTCTCAGTGGACATAAAAGAAAGAATAGAACAAAAAATTTTAAAAAATTTTTCTAAAAACTCTACACTCTACACTCTACACTACTAACTAGAGCATACAAAATATTTGCCAGACCTATTCTTGAATACAGCTCATCCGTCTGGAACCCATACCACATCTCTGACATAAATACAATAGAAAGAGTCCAGAAATATTTTACTAGAAGAGTTCTTCACCCCTCCGAAAACAACAAAATACCTTATACCAACAGACTTGAAATCCTGGGATTAGAAAACTTACAACTCAGTCGACTTCGACATGACCTGTGTTTAACACACAAAATCATCTATTGCAATATCCTTCCTATAAAAGACTACTTCAGCTTCAATCGCAATATTACAAGAGCAAAAAATAGATTCAAGCTAAATGTCAATCGCTTCAAACTTGATTGCAGAAAATATGACTTCTGTAACAGAGTTGTTAATGCTTGGAACTCATTACCTGACTCCATAGTCTCTACTCATAATCCCAAAATCTTCAACCAAAAACTGTCTACTATTGACCTCACCCCATTCCTGAAAGGACTATAAGGGGCGTGCATAAGAGCACAAAAGTGCCTACCGTTCCTGTCCTATTGTTCTCTTCATTATATCAAATTAATATAGTTATTGCATATTTTTTTACTTATATATATATATATTTCTTCAAGATATGTTGTTTTATCTATGACAATTGTTTGTGTATACTGTTGTGACAAAAAGAAATAAAAAAAGAATAGAACAGAACAGAACAGAACAGAACAGAATAGAATAGAATAGAATAGAATAGAATTTTTTATTGGCCAAGTGTGATTGGACACACAAGGAATTTGTCTTCGTGCATATGCTCTCGGTGTACATAAAAAGAAAAGATACACTCATCAAGGTACAACATTTACAACACAATTGATGGTCAATATATCAATATAAATCATAAGAATTGACAGCAACAAAGTTACAGTCACACAGTTATAAGTGGAAAGAGATTGGTGATGGGAACGATGAGAAGATTAATATTAGATTAATTAACTGAGATTTGTGATATGCAGATGTCTGCCTCAAGCAGGGGGGGTTAGACTAGAAGATCTCCAAGTTCCCTTCCATCCCTAAGATTCTATGAGATTTTATGACCCAAAGGTGCTTTTTCCAAAAGGTAACTTTATTTTCTTGGGGTTTTTTTCCTTGAAAAAAAAAACATTTTACTTCTCATCCAAGAAGCTTCTTCAGTTCTGATTGAATGGTGGGGAATGAAAGGTGTGGGGGGGAATTCTTTCATTCTCCACCATTCAGCCAGAACGGAAAAACTTCTTAGATGAGAAGTGAAATATTTTCAAGGGGAAAAAAGAAAGAAAATCCAATTGTGTTTTAGAACTGAAGAAGCTTCTTAGATGAGAAGTGAAATATTTTCAAGGGAAAAAAAGAAAGAAAATCCAATTGTGTTTTAGAAAGAGCACCTGTGGGACTAGCCATGACCTGGATGACTAAAAATCTCCAAAGACCTTTATGATTCTATGACTATTAAACAAGCAAAATGTGAACGTAACCAACCTTTCAGGGGTGCAGGAAAACAACCCCAACATCAAACATTAGTTAGATAAAGCTCGGAGTTATTACCAAAATGTTTCCATCTGCTGGAAAAAAAAAATGGCAGTAGCCCAGGATGCTATGGCTTTTCAGGATGGCAATGTTCTTTCCATAAGTAAACATTGTCATTTCCATTGCCAATGACAGGATTACAGAGATGGGAGGGACCTTGGAGGTCTTCTAGTCCAACCCCCTGCTCGAGTAGGAAATCTTATACCATTCCAGGCAAATGGTTGTCCAGTTTCTTCCTAAAAACCTCCAGTAATGGAGCACCCACAACTTCTGGAGGCGAGTCATTCCACTGGTTAATTGTTCTCATTGTCAGGAAATTTTTCCTAAGTTTTAAGTAGCTTCTCTCCTTGATTAGTTTCCATCCATTGCTTCTTGTTTTGCCTTCTGGTGCTTTGGAGAATAGGTTGACCTCTTTCTCTTTGTGGAAGCCCCTGAGATATTGGAAGTCTGATATCAAGTCACTCCTAGTCCTTCTTTTCATTAGAGTAGATAATTGTTCTTTGTATGTTTTAGCTTCCAGGCCCCTAATCGTCTTTGTTGCTCTTCTCTGCACTCTTTCCATAGTCTCAACATTTATTTATTTTTCTACATTGTGGTGAGGTGAGCAAAACTGGATGCCATATTCCAAGTGTGGCATTACCAAAGCATTATAAAGTGGTAGTAACACTTCTAGAGGAAATGTTCTTTGACACCTATTTTCAGAGAGCATGGTGGTTGGAAATCGGGGTTTGTAGACAATTACTTTGTGGTCGTCTCCGTGTACTACCAACCATTCTCTTATCTTCAAGTCTGAAATGTTGAACAAAGTTTTGATGGGCACACAAAAATACAGAGGTCTGCTACATTTATTTATTTATTTATTTATTAATCATATTTATATACCGCCCTATCTCCCAAAGGGACTCAGGGCGGTTTACAGGCATTAAAAACAGATAAATAGAATATAAATACAATATAAAACATTTAAAAAACTTATTCTAAAGCCCGTCCAATTAAAAATAAAGATAAAACCCAATTTAAAACCCAAAATTTAAAATCTAGCTCAGTCCTGCACAATTAAATAAGTATGTTTTAAGCCCGCGGCGGAAGGTCCGGAGGTCCGAAAGCTGACGAAGTCCGGGGGGTAGATCGTTCCAAAGGGTGGGAGCCCCCACAGAGAAGGCCCTTCCCCTGGGCGTCGCCAGACGACATTGCCTCGCTGACGGCACCCTGAGGAGACACTCTCTGTGAGAGCGCACGGGTCGGTGAGAGATATTCGGTAGCAGTAGGCGGTCCCGTAAGTAACCCGGCCCAATGCCATGGAGCGCTTTAAAGGTGGTCACCAGAACCTTGAAGCGCACCCGGAAAGCCACAGGTAGCCAGTGCAGCCTGCGCAGGATGGGTGTTATACGGGAGCCACGGGGGGCTCCATCTATCACCCGCGCAGCCGCATTCTGGACTAACTGCAGCCTCCGGATGCCCTTCAAGGGGAGCCCCATGTAGAGAGCATTGCAGTAATCCAGGCGAGACGTCACGAGTGCGTGAGTGACCGTGCATAGGGCATCCCGGTCCAGAAAGGGACGCAACTGGCGTACCAGGCGAACCTGGTAAAACGCTCTCCTGGAGACGGCCGTCAAATGATCTTCTAGAACCTATGACGGGTCCAGATTCAAAAGAACAAAGGCTGACAAGAGCTGCTGCTAAACGCAAGGAACAAGAGATGAAGGCACAACAACAACTGGCAACCACTACAACGGAAACAGTGGGAGGAGCAAGGCCTAAAGCAAAATGTGATTTGCGGCTAGTGTTCCAAAAGTTTCCTTTGGCCGATAATGGCAATTAAACTATTATCTTGGAATGTTAATGGTTTGAATTCACCGCAGAAGAGAAGGAAAGTATTTCACTATTTGAAACAATTTAAAAATGACATTACTTGTTTACAAGAAACACATATTAGATCTTTAGACCAGAAATATTTGATAAATTCAAAACTGGGAGTACATTTTGTTGCCTCCTCTTTGGAGAAAAAAAATGGTTTAGTTATATATATAAAGAAGGATATATCAGCAAAATTAATTGAGGTGGATAAGCAAGGAAGATACATTGCTATTGAACTCTTGTTGGAGGGAAAGAAGACATTATTAATAGGAGTTTATGCTCCAAATCAACAACAAGAAAATTTTTTCAAGTTTTTACATAAAAGAATAGTATTTTGGGATTATAAATCATATATATTAATGGGTGATTGGAATGGTGTGTTGGATACTCAAAAAGACAAAAAAAGCTTAAGGAAGATATCAAGCCGGGCGAAATTACCAAAGGCTTTTTTTGATATGATGGAGGACTTGGAATTAAGAGATATTTGGAGAGAACATAATACAGAAGAGAGGGATTTTACCTTCTTTTCTGATAGGCACCAATCATTTTCGAGGATTGATTTTATTTTGATTACTAATGACTTGTATTCTAGAGTGAAGAAGACGAAGATTTGTTCAAGAACTTTATCTGATCATAGTCCAGTTTGGATTGAATTTGATCGGGAAAAGGAGGCTAGGAGATCATGGAGGTTGAATGAGAATTTGTTTAAATATGAACAAAATGTAAATGAATGTAAAAAACAAATGAAAGAATTTTTTATTATGAATATGAAAAAAGAGACATCTATAGAGATGATTTGGGACTCCAGTAAGGCTTATATGAGAGGAAATCTTATACAAATGAATATTAAATACAAAATAAATTGCAGAAAAGAAAAAGGAACTGGAAGAGGAAATTAAAAGAAAGAACAATTATTGATAAATAGCCCAGGAAATAGTAAAATAAAAGAATCAATAAATATATTGAGAGGTCAGTTTAATATGTTGATGGCAGATCAAGTAGCAATTAATTTACAATATGTAAAACATAATACGTTTAATAATGCCAATAAGCCAGGAAGATGGCTTGCCTATTTAATAAGGAAAAACAGAAAATCACGAACGATTGATAAAATAGAATATAGGGGTAAGGAAGTTTATCAAAAGAACTTGATTAAAAAGCATTTTAGAGTATTATAGTAAGTTATATTCTAGGGATATGGTTGATGATACAGAGATAGAAAGATATTTACAACAACAAAATATTTGTGAGCTTACAGAAAATCAAAGAGAAGAATTGAATCAATTAATTACTTCAGAGGAAATTTTCTTAGCAATTAAACAACTTAAAATCGGTAAAGCACCAGGAACAGATGGTTTAACAGCTGTTTATTATAAAATTTACAAAATGAGATGGTTGAACCACTTAAAGAGTTATTTAATAAAATTCAAATGGGAGGAGATGTTCTTCATGGAGGACAGCCTTTATTTCGTTAATACCGAAGGAAGATCGAGATGGTATTAAAGCAGAGAATTATAGGCCTATATCACTTTTAAATACTGATTACAAGATATTTACCAAGATATTGGCTAATAGATTAATGCCAGTGATGAATCAAATAATTCATAATGATCAGTCAGGATTTATTAAGGGTAGGCAGATGAGATATAATGTGAGGCAAATTGTAAATTTACTTGAATATTTGGAACGAAACAACCAAGTATCAGCGGCATTCCTTTTTGGATGCTGAAAAGCTTTTGATAGATTGGATTGGCAGTTTTGTTTAAAGTAATAGAAAAATGCAATTTGGGGATTATTTTATCTGCAATTAAAGCAATATATCAGAAGCAAACAGCACAAATAATAGTAAATGGTGGGTTAACAGAAACTTTTAAAATTGAGAAAGGGACGAGACAGGGATGTCCTTGTCCCCATTACTTTTATTTTAACTTTAGAAATTCTTCTGAATAACATACGTGGTTCCGATCGAATAAAGGGAATTAGAGTTAAACATCAAGATTATAGATTAAGAGCTTTTGCAGATGACCTGGTTGTTACTGTATCTCAACCAATATACTCAGTAACTGGTTTAAAAGATATAATTGGTCAGTATGGTAAAGTATCTGGATTTAAGGTGAATCAGCAAAAGACAAAGATGATAACTAAAAATATGAATATACAACAAAAGAAGAGTTAGAAAGAACTTCAGGTTTTGAAATCGTTAAAAGGTTAAATATTTAGGAATATATATTACAGCTTCAAATGTTAAATTATACAAAAATAATTATGAGGTATTGTGGCAGAAGGTATGGAAAGAAATGGAGAGTTGGAAGAAGTTACAACTATCTTTGCTGGGAAGAATAGCGGCTATAAAATGAATGTTTTGCCCAGGTTTTGTTTTTGTTTCAAATGATACCGGTGTTTAAGAATGATATTAAATTACAGGAATGGCAAAAGGGATTAGTAAATTTGTATGGATGGGCAAAAACCAAGAATAAAATTAAAAGTAATGCAGGATATAAGGAAAGGGGGTCTTAAAATGCCTAATTTAAAATTGTATTATGAAGCAGTTGTTTTATCATTAATTACTGATTGGATTAATTTAACTGAGGAAAGAGTTTGAATATAGAAGGTTATGGTTTGTTATATGGGTGGCATGCCTATTTATTATATGATAAGAAAGTTGATAAAATATTTAAAAATAATATAATTAGAAATGCATTATTGAGGGTTTGGAGGAAATATCAATACAAATTAGATGGAAAGATTCCAATATGGGCAAACCCGAGACACATGATAGAAAATATAAATATATATCAAAAGATGGAGGTAGTTACTTATAAAGAACTTCTTTGTATGGAAAAGGGAATTACAATTAAAATCTAGAGAAAAGATGGGGGAAGAAGGGAAAAATTATACATGGTTCCAATATGGACAACTACAAGCTAGATGGAAATTAGATCAAAAAATAGGTGTTAAGCAAATTGAGGATAATTTGTTAAAACAAATGAGAGATCAAGGTCAACAGCATATTAAGAGGTTGTATAATGTATTAGTAGAAATAGATTCAGAGACTGATTTGGTTAAGGATTGTATGATTAAGTGGGCACAAAATTTTCAGCAACCAATAATGTTGGAAACTTGGGAAAGAATTTGGGTGAGGAATGTTAAATTTACACAAGCGCAAAATATGAGAGAAAATTTTATAAGATGTTTTATAGATGGCATTTAGACCCCCAAAAATTGTCATGTATGTATCCTAATGTACAGGCTAAATGCTGGAGATGTGATTGTGAAGATGCTACTTATTATCATATATGGTGGACTTGTAAAAAAGTTAAAGCATTTTGGATTAAAGTATGGTGGATCATGCAGAATATTTTGAAAAGAAGATTAAGTTTACCCGCAGTTCTTTTTACTAGGAATAATTATGGATTGTACAGCTATAGAGACTAAATTGATTCTGAACTTAATAACAGCCAAGACTTTTGATTGCTCAATATTGGAAGAAAGAAGAATTACCTACAATTGAAGAATGGACTCTTAAAGTATCAAATCTGGCAGAAATGGCAAAAATTTCTGCTTACTTGAAAGACTATACACAAGAAAAATATATTTTAGAATGGAAAATGTGGATTGATTATATTCAAAATAAGTATCAGATAAAAAAATATCAAATAGCATATGAGTAAATTTAGGAAATAATTTGTATTAGATATATTTTTGAAGGAGAGGGGAATTGAGAGTGTGAATAAGCGTGGAGAGACTAGAGATTATAATTTAGGAATTATTTTAGATTATGATTGTTAGTTTTGATACCCTGCATTTTGTTCTGGGAAGTCGGGGTGGGGGGTGGGGGGTAAAGGGGAAGGGAATTGGGGGGTTGAGGTTAGTGATGGAGTGATGGTTAATGTACAGGGATTATTGAAGATGTATAAATATAATTAATGTAGGGTCGGGTCTGACCAGTTGCCATTTTAGAACGGTGGGGAGGGAAAAAAGAAAGAGTAGGAGGTAGGAAAGAGGAGAAGAGGAAGGAAGAGGGGGAGAAGAGGGAGAAGAGTGTAGGGTGGAGGGAGGAGAGGAGGTAGATAAGAGAAGGAGAGGAAGGTTTGGAAAGTAAAGAAGGTAGAAGAGGAAGAAGGTTAAAAGGGGTGGTGACTGGGCAGGCCCGACTAATTGTATATAACTGTACATTGGATGAATTATTTGATAAGATTGTAAAAATAAAACTTTTTTATAAAAAAAAAAAAAAATGATCTTCTAGAGACAGCCGTTCATCCAGGAGGACGCCTAAGTTGCGCACCCTCTCCATCGGGGCCAATGACTCGCCACCGATGGTCAGCCGCGGATTTAGCTGACTGTACCGGGATGCCGGCATCCACCGCCATTCTGTCTTGGAGGATTGAGCTTGAGCCTATTTCTCCCCATCCAGACCGACGCCTCGAGGCAGCGGGACAGCACTTCGATAGCTTCGCTGGGGTGGTCCGGTGTAGAAAAGTACAGCTGGGTGTCATCCGCATACAGCTGGTACTTCACACCGAAACCACTGATGATCTCACCCAGCGGCTTCATGTAGATGTTAAACAGAAGGGGCGAGAGGATCGACCCCTGCGGCACCCCACAAGTGAGGCGCCTCGGGGCCGACCTCTGCCCCCCCGTCAACACCGACTGCGGCCGGGCGGAGAGATAGGGGGGGGACCACCGATAAACGGTGCCTCCCACTCCCAATCCCTCCCACCCGCGCAGCAGGGTACCATGGTCGATGGTATCGAAAGCCGCTGAGAGGTCTAATAGGACCAGGGCAGAGGAGCAACCCCTATCCCTGGCCCTCCAGAGATCATCCACCAACGCGACCAAAGCCGTCTCCGTGCTGTAGCCGGGCCGAAAACCGGACTGGAACGGGTCTAGATAGACAGTTTCATCCAGGTGCAAGGGAAATTGATATGCCACCATACTCTCTACAACCTTCGCCGCGAAGCGAAGGTTGGAGACCGGACGATAATTACCTAAAACAGCCGGGTCCAGGGACGGCTTCTTAAGGAGGGCCTCACCACCGCCTCTTTCAAGGCGGCCGGAAGACACCTCCACCAAAGAAGCGGTCGTAATCGCCTGGAGCCAGCCTCGTGTCACCTCTCGAGTGGCCAGCACCAGCCAAGAGGGCACGGGTCCAGTAAACACGTGGTGGCATTCAACCTACCCAACAACCTGTCCATGTCCTCGGGAGCCACAGGGTCAAACTCATCCCAAACAATGTCACCAAGACCACCCTCAGCATCTCACCTGGATCACTGCAATCTTGGTCCAGACCATCCCGGTTGAACGATTTTATCGTATAGATAACCGTTAAACTCCTCAGCACGTCCCTGCAACGGGTCATCCCGCCCCTGGTGTAGGAGGAGCGAGTCACCCAAACAGGGCGGCTGGGCGGTTATCTGCCGATGCAATGAGGGAGGAGGCGTAGCTACGCCTCGCTTCCCTCAATGCCACTAGGTAAGTCCTAGTATAGGACTTCACTAGTGTCCGATCAGCTTCCGAACGGCTAGACCTCCAGAGACTCTCCAGGCGTCTTCTCCGGCGCTTCATCCTCTCAGCTCCTCGGAGAACCAAGGAGCCGGTTGGGACCTGCGCCGGGTCAGAGGCCGCAGGCACGACACGGTCTAAGGCCCCGCCGCCCGTTCCCAGGCCGCAACAAGTTCCTCAGTCGAGCCGTGAGCCAGACCTCAGGAAATGGCCCAAGCTCCGTCCGAACCCATCCGGTCCATCAGGCGCCTGGGACGGAACCAACGTGTCGGCTCCGTCTCCCTGCGGTGGTGAATGGCGGTCAGAAAGTCCAGGCGAAGAAGAGAGTGATCTGACCATGACAAAGGTTCAATGACTAATTCCTTTAAGTCCAGATCTCTCAACCACTGACCAGAGAGAAAAATCAGGTCCAGAGTGCCACCCCCAATGTGAGTAGGGCCATCAACTACTTGGGTCATGTCCAAGGCCGTCATGGAAGCCATGAACTCCCGAGCTGCCGTCGATGACGAGCCGGACGATGGCAAGTTAAAGTCCCCCATGACTAAAAGTCTGGGGGTCTCAACTGCCACCCCAGCCAGCACCTCCAGGAGCTCGGGCAGGGCAGCTGTCACGCAGCAAGGAGCCAGGTACGTGATCAGCATACCCATCTGACACCTATGACCCCATCTCACAAAGAGGATTCGCACCCGCAATCTGAGGTACAGTGGTCTCCCTCGGCTCTAGACTCTCTAATCACAACCGCCACCCCCTCCCCTACCCTGGGCCCTCGGCTGATGGAATGCACGGAACCCCGGCGGGCTCAGCTCAACCAGGGGCACGCCCCCTTCAGTGCCCAACCAGCTCTCCGTAATGCCCATAAGGTCCGCGGAACCCCCCTGTATAAGATCACAGACAAGGGGCTTTGTTCACCACGGACCGGGCATTGCACAACATCAGCCAGAGGCCCAAGCTCTGAGGATCCTGACCATCCGGGAACGGAGAAGTCCAAGGGTCGGAGCGCGTGATCGCTTTCAAACATCGAACACGCGCTCCCGAAACTTGGTATGACCCCTCGCTTCCGCCATACCTGCCTCTCCCACTTACCGTGTCGATAGAACCACCCTCACAAATAGGAACACGCCTCCCCCATAACCTCTGGACCTGATAAAGAAAACCATGAGCATGTGCAGGAACTGGCCCCCTACCCGACGGGTTACCCCCATTACCCGCCCTTACCCTCCCACCCCTTAAAAATTCCCTCTCTAAAAAACCCCACAAGCCCTTCTTTTTCGCATGCCACCTCTGTGGGTCCCAAGACCCGTCATAGAGGCCGGCCCTCGGTAATGTGGCGGGCCATTCCTGCGAGGCGGGGGCACCTCGCAGGCGCAAGAGTTCCTGTGGCGAATAACGCATAGAATCGACCGTCAGCTGACTATGTCCCATTTGGCAGCTAAGATGTTATGCTGAGATGTTTTTCTGGGGTCCAGTAACAGATGGAATAAAAGAGACAGGCAGTCCGTCCTGGAAAGATGTAAAAATCCATTTATATCCTGGTGGATTAGCAGACAAAAGATCGTAAACCGTCTCAACCCATCTACCAGGTAGATGTTCCGCTGGACCGGAGTGTGCCGTCTGCGGGAGAGATGTTCCAGCAGTCCAGGAAGGAGGTCCGGGAGTGGGGGTAAAGGGTAGCCACAATGTCAGCTGGAGAATACACCTTCCTGCCCCACGCCTCAACATGGTCGTCATGTCCATCACTTGCCCCCACCCTCAGTGGGAGAGATGATCCAACAAGCTGGAAACCAGAAGCCCAAGGAGGCGTAGTCCAGGGGTGCAAACAAGGCGCAGCTGAATAAGCGCCATCTCAGCTGAAAAACATGCAGCCCCCTCCCCCCATCTCCACAAGGCCGCCTTCACCAGTCCGCCAAGCCTCCACCGCCGACGGAAAAGATGTTTTGGAAAAGCGAGGGCCAAAGTGCCGAGCCACGCAACCCGGGCGTCGCAGCGAAGCTGGCATCCGCCGCCCCCTCCACGCCTCCACATGGCCGTTCGTCTCCCACCGCTCACCCTGTAACCAACAGGGAGATGCCAACAAGAGCGGGGGAGCCGAGTCCATGAGGCTTAATCCGGGGTGGGTGTCGCCTGATGGAAGCGGTAGCGGCGCTAGAAACACACGCCGCTCACCGCCAAACAGCTGAGAACAGCTGAGGGCCGGCCGGCCGCCCACGCACCTCCGCAGGGCCGCCATCTTCGCCTGCCCCGTCTCCAGTTTCTCCGGCCTCCAGCGCAGCAACCGCGGGTTCAAGGAGGTCCAAAGACCCCACCTGCGATTGCTGGGGTGTAAAATTCACCGGGCCGGGGGGTGCCAGCGGCATAGGCGACAACAGGACATCGCCATCAGCCAGGGATCTCGCCAGCCGCTGATCCGGCGTTTCAGTAAGCCGCCATCTTGCGCATGCGTAGAAGGAAGATTCAGGAAGTCTTCACATTATGACCTCCTCCTCTTTGTGGAAGCCCCTGAGATTGTTGTGTCTGCGCCCCCCGAGCTGGGCCTGCTGCCAGAAAGTGACTTGGACAGTGAGGGGGAAGGGCCATCAGGACTTACCTCGGTAGCACTGGCTTCCCTGGCTCAGCTCCAGGAACCAGAGGCAGGCAAGGTGGAGGAGATAATGAGGCCTCCATCTCCTGACTCTTCCCCCCCCAGGCCACGCCTGCAGACCCAGCTGATAGCAATCAGGCTTGGTTTCGTAGGCAGGGGAGGAAGGAACAACAGAAGCAGGGGTGGGGCAGGCCTAGGAAGTGCTGAGTCATGGAGCCACACCCCACAGGATATAAAAGGCAGCCAGAGCTGCTGTGTCTCTTTGTAACAGGCAAATCCACTGATTAAGAGTTGAAATTTGTTTCTAGGTAACTCACCAGCGTCGTGGAAGATAACGGAGGCTCTTGGCAGACGCTGGCTATTCTGCTGCCAGAGCTGATAGTGACGGCTAATTAAGCAATCATTCAGACGGAGGCGAAGGAGGACAGAACAGAGATATTGGACGACTGCTATCATGTTTCCCCTGGTCCTTCTCTTCGTTAAACTAAACCTACTCAATTCATGCAATCATTCTTTGTATGTCTTAGTCTCCAGTCCCATAATCATCTTTGTTTCTCTTCTCTGCATTTTTTCTAGAGTCTCAACATCTTTTTTATTTATTTTATTTTATTTATTTTTATTTGCATTTATATCCCGCCCTTCTCCGAGGACTCAGGGCGGCTTACACTATGTCAAGCAATAGTCTTCATCCATTTGTATATTATATACAAAGTCAACTTATTGCCCCCAACAATCTGGCTCCTCATTTTACCTACCTTATAAAGGAGGGAAGGCTGACTCAACCTTGGGCCTGGTGGGACTTGAACCTGCAGTAATTGCAAGCAGCTGCTGTTAATAACAGACTGTCTTACCAGTCTGAGCCACCAGAGGCCCAGACCCGATTTTTTACATCGTGGTGATCCCAACTGGATGCAGGATTCCAGGTGTGACCTTACCATTTTCTTGTTTTCAACATAACCTATTTTGTGTCTGAATTCCCCTTGATCCTTACCATCTGTTCCATTAGCCCATATGGTATGGCGCACATTATCAAAAGCTTGGTTTTGATAAAGAATTAAAAGCTTGATAAAGAACTAGGTTGCAATCAGTGATACTATGTTTTGAGGCAGTCTTTACATTATTAGGGTCATTTTTAACACCCTGGTTTCAAGGTGACTTGAAGGTTTGTCTAATTCTCCTTTGATACTTGTTCATTTCCTATGATTAAAAGGGAAAAAAAATCTATTTCCAAGAAAGGTTTTGTGAAGATAATGGAACCTGCAGAGATGGCTAAATCAGTGCTTTTGATTAGACAAAAAAAAAATATTCAACATTTAGGGCTGATGGAAAAACCCCTTTTTTTTAATTTGCATTTATATCCTGCCCTTCTCCGAAGACTCAGGGCGACTTACATTGTGTAAGGCAATAGTCTCATTCTATTTGTATATTTATATACAAAGTCAACTTATTGCCCCCCCAACAATCTGGCTCCTCATTTTACCTACCTTATAAAGGATGGAAGGCTGACTCAACCTTGGGCCTGGTAGGACTTGAACCTGCAGTAATTGCAAGCAGCTGCTGTTAATAACAGACTGTCTTACCAGTCTGAGCCACCAGAGGCCCAGACCCGATTTTTTACATCGTGGTGATCCCAACTGGATGCAGGATTCCAGGTGTGGCCTTACCATTTTCTTGTTTTCAACATAACCTATTTTGTGTCTGAATTCCCCTTGATCCTTACCATCTGTTCAATTAGCGCATATGGTATGGCGCACATTATCAAAAGCTTGGTTTTGATAAAGAATTAAAAGCTTGATATAGAACTGGGTTGCAATCAGTGATACTATGTTTTGAGGCAGTTTTTACATTATTAGGGTCATTTTTAACACCCTGATCTCAAGGTGACTTGAAGGTTTGTCTAATTCTCCTTTGATACTTGTTCATTTCCCATGATTAAAAGGAAAAAAAAATCTATTTCCAAGAAAGGTTTTGTGAAGATAATGGAACCTGCAGAGATGGCTAAATCAGTGCTTTTGATTAGACAAAAAAAATATATCAACATTTAGGGCTGATGGAAAAACCCCTTTTTTTAAATTTACATTTATATCCTGCCCTTCTCTGAAGACTCAGGGCGGCTTACATTGTGTAAGGCAATAGTCTCATTCTATTTGTATATTTATATACAAAGGCAACTTATTGCCCCCCCAACAATCTGGGTCCTCATTTTACCTACCTTATAAAGGATGGAAGGCTGAGTCAACCTTGGGCCTGGTGGGACTAGAACCTGCAGTAATTGCAAGCAGCTTTGTTTAATAACAGGCTTCTTACAGCCTGAACCACACCGCGGCCCTTATAAACCTTTTACATAAAATAAGAAAAAATACACTTATGACCTATGCTTTTGATGATTGGGGAAAAATAGATAAAAAGGGGAGCTTTTTTTTGTAATCTTATAGCCAAAGATAATTTTGTAATCATATTTTGACGCAAAGAAAATCGGAAATAATTTTCTTTCATTTTCCTTTCTAACTTTTCTTTCTGTATTTTTTTCTTTTTTTCCCTCCCCCAAAATATGTATTTTTGAAAAGCTGAGAGAGGGAATCTCTGAGCGGGAAAGAAAGAAGAGTGAAGAATTTAGGGAAGGTGCTTGCTTAAAAATACAAATATAAAATATTCTCCAAAACATCCAAAGGCAGAGCAATGGATGGGAACTGATCAAAAAGAGAACCAACCTACCGTGTTTCCCCAAAAATAAGACCCTGTCTTATATTTTTTTTGAACCCTGAACTAAGTGATTTGGTCTTACTGCCATGTGCTCAAAAGCCCGATTGGGCTTATTATCAGGAGTTGTCTTATTTTGGGAGAAACAGGGTAGAAATAAGGAGGAATTTCCCTTAATAATAATCCCAAAAATTTTACAGTGTGCAGAAATGGACAGGATGACGTTAGAAATTAAGGAAAGGGAAGAGTCGGAATATTACGAAGTGTGGAATAAATTATATGATTGGTTGGAAAAAAGAAATCAAAATTATAAATTGGATTGTTAACCTAACTAAGTTAAAATTCCTCCTTATTTCTACCCTGTCGACTGGAGACCCCCAGGGGGAGGGCCTTCTCTGTGGGGGCTTCAGCCCTCTGGAACGAGCTACCCCCAGGGTTACACCGACTCCCTGACTTCTGGGTCTTCCGGCGTGAGTTGAAGACTCTTTTATTTCATCGTGCAGGACTGGCCTAATAGTTTTTTAATAGTTTTTTAATGGGGTTTTTAATAGTTTTTAGAATTTTCAGCCTATTTAAATTAATCTTTTAAATCTGTTTTTAATTTTTGTATTGGTTGTTCTTAGGTGGCTGTAAACCGCCCTGAGTCCTTCGGGAGAAGGGCGGTATAGAAATTGAAATAATAAATAAAAATAAAATGAAATAAAATTAGGAAATGTAAATTATTGGCTTTGTAAATAGAAACCAATGTAAATATAAGTATATAGAGGACTGAGTAAAAAAAGAACAGAGAATATATAACATTGCCGATACGACACACTGTAAAATATGTAATGCTATGTTTGTTATGTGTTTTTAATGTGGTTTTTTTTTTGTGTGTATGCGTGTGTTTTTTATTTTGTTTTTAAGGGTGAAAACCTTAATAAAAATTATTTTTAATTTTTTTTTAAAAAAAGGAGGAATTTCCCTGACAGTTAGAACAATTAAGCAGTGGAACGACTTGCCTCTAGAAGTTGTGGGTGCTCCAACACGGGAGGTATAAAAGAGATTGGACAACCATTTAATCAGTTACAGAGTTGGAAGGGACCTTGGAGGTCATCTAGTCCAACCCCCTGCTCAATTTCTCTGGAATGATGTAAGGCAGGGGTGTCCAAACTTGGCCCTTTGAAGAGTGGTGGACTTCAACTCCCAGAATTCCCCAGCCAGCATGAGCTATAAACATGAGCAAGTTGCTTGCTGGGGAATTCTGGGAGTTGAAGTCCACCACTCTTCAAGGGGCCAAGTTTGGACATCCCTGATGTAAGGTCTCCTGCTAGATGAAAGGGTTGGACTAGAAGACCTCTGAGGTCCCTTCCAATTTGTTTATTCTGTTATTCTGAATCTAAAAAGAATCCGGCAGGTAAAACCAAGTTTCATTCTCACAACCCGATGGGAGATGAAAAGTGCACCCAGAAAGTTGCGCGCTTTGTTCCTCCAAAGGAATTTATCTGTTCGACTCCACTTCCTCATTATTCCGTCCAATGAGTCCACTTCCTTCACTAACCCATAGTATCAATTTATATGCTAATGGGACTCTGGTTTGTAATTCAAGGCAGGTCCTGCCCAGGCAAGGGACGGAGAGCGAAGGAGGCTCCATCCCTCAAAGGAGATTGCCGAGGCTCGTGAAAACAAAAAAAGGCATCAAATCCAAAAATAATTGGATCGTTGATAGAGTTCATCCCTGCAGATTAAGCCGCTGTTTCATTTCGACTTTCACCTGTTTGTCAGGAGACTTTTGAAAGTGGTTTGTGATTAGTTAAGCCCGGCAGAGGAGAAGGAGGGAGAGGGAACACAGAACACAGAATGCCAGGTTTGGATGGAAGGGACCTTGGCGGTCAGTAAAGTCTTCCACTTAGGCAATAAAAACCAAAAGTACACATCTAGACTGGGTGAAACCAGGCTTAATGGCAGTAACTGCGAGAGGGATCTTGGAGTTTTAATGGACATCCAGCTAAATGTGTGCAGTGTGTAGCAGCTGCCAAAAAACCCAACACAGTTCTGGGCTGCATAAACAGAGGGATAGAATCAAGATCACGTGAAGTGTTAATACCACTTTATAATGCCTTTGTAAGGCCACACTTGGAATATTGCATCCAGTTTTGGTCGCCACGATGTAAAAAAGATGCTGAGACTCTAGAACAACAGTTCTCAACCTGTGGGTCGCGACCCCGTTGGGGGTCGAATGACGATTTGCCAGGGGTCACCTAAAAACATCGGAAATATGGGAAGTATACTTGCGAGTCGAAGAATCGCACTCCAATGGTCGACTCCACAAGCCAGCTGCAGGCTCTTCAAATCGCTATCCGAATTCGGCTTCAGGCGCGATGAATTAAAAAAGAGAGAAATCTTTGCTCTGATGTCTCCCTCTCAAGCCAGCTGTAATCACTCGCAATCGCTAGCCTAATCTGGCTTCAGGCGCGATAAACTTAATAGGGGAGGAGTCTCCGCTTGTCGTGTCCCACTCCTCCTCTGACGGCCGGGTCGGGGAAGTCCATATCAAGCATGCCTCTGCAGCTTTGCCAAAGTTCTGTCAGAGTTCTCAGGGCAGGCAGGAGACCAGGATGTGACTTCAGCAATCCAAATTAGACTTTGCCTGACTCAAAGAATGCCAGAAAGCAGAACCTTTATATAGGCCATGGGGTGTGGCCCCATGACTCAGCACTTATCCAGGCCTGCCCCTCCCTTCCTTTTGCTGACATCGCCTCTCCACTCTCCGGAAGTGTGGGTCCCTCCAGCCTCCAGCTGTCAGCAATTTCAGCTCGTGACTGGCTTCACATTCCCCAGGCTCACATGCTGTGGGGGAGGGGCCCAGCTGCTCTGTTTGTCCGGGCATGGTGCCAGGACTGGGGGCTGGAGGCATATCAGACCATTCGTCTTGCTCGAACTGTCCGGGCATGGTGCCAGGACTGGGGGCTGGAGGCATGCCAGGACATTCTTCTATACTATCAGTGTCTGGCAGGAGATGAGAGGGGCCCGGCTGCGGCGAGGGGGGCGAGTGAGGCACAACACTGCTTTAATGCCTCCATCCTCAAGGCAATCGCAAGCAGTTCAGTTCGCTAGCCAATACGGCTTCAGGCGCGATAAATTCAAAACGAAAATAATTTTACGGTTGGGGTCGCCACATCGTGGGGAATTGTATTAAAGGGGTCGCCATGATCTGGCCATGGGGTGCTGATACAAACAGGGTCCGGCTGCTCTGGTCCTTCTCACCTGTCATTTCCTGATTTCCTACCACATACACACAAAGCTTTATTCCCCTTTCATCCTTCCCTTCTTCCCTCTTTCATCCTTTCCCCCTTCTTCCCTCTTTCATCCTTCCCTTCTTCTCTCTTTCATCCTTTCCCCCTTCTTCCCTCTTTCATCCTTCCCTTCTTCCCTCTTTCATCCCTTCCCCCTTCTTCCCTCTTTCATCCTTTCCCCCTTCTTCCCTCTTTCATCCTTCCCTTCTTCCCTCTTTCATCCTTCCCTTCTTCCCTCTTTCATCCTTTCCCCCTTCTTCCCTCTTTCATCCTTCCCTTCTTCCCTCTTTCATCCCTTCCCCCTTCTCCCCCTTTTCATCCTTCCCTTCTTCCCTCTTTCATCCTTCCCTTCTTCCTCTTTCATCCTTCCCTTCTTCCCTCTTTCATCCTTCCTTCTTCCTCTTTCATCCTTTCCCCTTCTTCCCTCTTTCATCCTTCCCTTCTTCCCTCTTTCATCCTTCCCCCTTCTTCCCTCTTTCATCCTTCCCTTCTTCCCTCTTTCATCCTTCCCTTCTTCCCTCTTTCATCCTTTCCCCCTTCTTCCCTCTTTCATCCTTCCCTTCTTCCCTCTTTCATCCTTTCTCCCTTCTTCCCTCTTTCATCCTTTCTCCCTTCTTCCCCTCTTTCATCCTTCCCTTCTTCTCTCTTTCATCCCTTCTGTGGTGACCCGGGGCATGACACAAAGGCAACACAGCCAGAGAACCGATATGAGTCCCTTTATTATCACCAACTGTGCCCCCAATGTCCCTTTCAACTCTCCAGCCTGGAGAGAGCTCTTCCACCAACCTGTCATAGTCTGTTGCAAACAGAAAACTTTCGACTAAAAATCCAACAAGGTAAGACAAGGTAATTAATCGGGCAGGGCAAGCAAAATAGGGAATTCCAGAAGTGAAGTAGCATGGCAGTAAATCAAATAGTTGGGAGGATGCCAGGAACTCAGATAAACACCAGATGAACTCAGCGTTTGTTCCCAACAACCGCTCCTGCCATTTGCCTTTCCTTTTAAACTCCATCAACAGCTGTGCCTTGTAAAGAGGGTCAGGTCCCTTTCCTCCCTTGTAAGCCACGCAACCCTTGTTGCTCTCTTCTCCATTCCTCCCTGCGCTGCCTAGGATGAGGAGGGGGTGGGCCTTGGTCTTCATCTAAACCCCCCTCTCCCTTGTTCTACTTCTCCCCTGCTTTGCCCAGCCTGACTTTGCACTTCCCCAGTTTCTTCCACAGCCAACGGATCCACTTTCTTACTCTCTGTCAGCTATTCCTCTTCCCCTTCGGATTCAGACTCCGACAGGGGCATGACACTTTCCCCCTTCTTCCCTCTTTCATCCTTTCCCCCTTCTTCCCCCTTTCATCTCCCCCCACCACCTTCTAGCTTTTGATGGAGGGATGCTTGTGAGCCACCTAGCCAAAACAGGCAGAGCTGACATTATTTGAAAAGCCATTTTTTCTCAGTTCCATGCACCAGAACCTGCAGAGGAGAGAGGCATGAGATGTTATGGGTCCTCTCTCTTAAGGAGCCCCATCTGCAGCAGCATGAAGAAGGGCCTTCTTCGTGGTGGTGCTCTGACCCAGCTCCCCAAACATGACAAAACGTCTGAATTCAATCAATGATTCCTTTATTAAGAGTGCCAGCAGCCCAGGCAAAAATTTTCTCTCTTCAGCAGACTAACAAGTTAGTCCAGCAGGGAGATGAGTAATTGTCTGTCACAACTATTCATCTCTGCCCCCTGCCTTTTATCCCAAGATCTAGGGTGGGGTTTCACTAGCAGCGGTGGCTTTTCCATCCCAAGGACCGGCTCATAGATTTCCACTGCTCTCCTCTCCTCTGCCTTATTCATCAGGCACTGGACCCAGCTGTTCCTCCTTCTCCTCATCAGCCAGCTCCAGACCTGGGGGCTATTGACACTTCGTCTGAGGGCTCATGGACGGCCCAGACTCCGCCTCTGTCTGTCTCTCTGACAGCTCCATTCCCTCTCCCCACTCAGAGTTCTCAGGTTGTGTTGGGAATCATTATGGCAATGGTCAGATAATTTTGCTTTGCATTATAAACCTGTAGACAAGAAAACTAGCAAGCAGAAAGTGTAGCTGAATTATACGTGTATTTCTGTATATCCTGTTCCAACCACATAACCATTAACTGTGATGTTTCCATGTCTCGCTGCACTTGAACATTCTGTAACAGGAAAAGTTCTGTAGAAATGTGCCCAGACCTGCTGTTGCAAACTGCTCAGAAACGCTAACCGCAGAGCCTGTCTGGATAACACCGGACATGATATGAAAACTGCTTTGCACACATAGAATATCCATCTTACTCAGCTTTGCTTGCAAACATATTGCCATATATGTATATTCCAACCCAATGTGTCAATTTATGTGTGGTTAATCAAGATCACATGCTTGCCTTCTGAAACTCTGTAACCCACCCCTAACAAACCTCAATAAAAGAGTTTGTCTCGGGCTAGCTCAGGGCTCGCTCACCCCGAGGAGAATTGGACTCCGTATCTTCGTTCTCACTCCGTCCAGCGCGGGGACTGCCCGGACCCTCTTATGGCGAGCCCGCTGGCCGCGAGAAACGCCACAAGGTTGCCTTGATGAGGACCCTGACTCCAACACCTCCTCCTCTGATT